>NC_049914.1:6024940-6372019 GCF_001411555.2 Juglans regia
GTATTCTTAGGCAAACAATGTTTAGCACATTACATGTCTCCAAACTCGACTACAATTCATAGTTGATATTCGCAGGGTTGTAACATGGTTTGATCTGACTAGGCTCCTGAAGACGCAATAAAAATTAAGAGATACCATGAACCATCCTCTTCGAGGGGATAAAAAACCTAAGGATATGCTTCGCAGTTCAGCAAAAATAACCAACCTCCTAAGAAAAAGGCACGACCATTTCATGGTCGATTCTAAAAACACTTTGCTTGGACACAATTATCAAAATCTACTTTGAAGATATATTATTTTTTCTATAGAGCTGTCCAGATTTCACTTGATATAACATTATAAAAAACTCTCCCGATTATCATCTAAGGTCATGCCAAAAACGCGTCTTCACAAATTACAACCACATCATTATTTTCTCTTCCTTCGTCAAATAAAAAAAGAAAAAGAAAAAAAGAGCACAAAAAATGAGCCAATCTGGCAGGAACTTGTTGGCTCTTCAATGTGCCTAACAGAACTAATTTGCTATCATCTTACCACACTCAAAATACAAAGTTCTCTTCTTCTGCCCCGACAGAAATAGTTCTATCTCCCATCTCCCGGAGAGCAGCTGCCGTGGAGTCATCTATCCCCAAGAGATACTGCACGCGAGACAGTTTCTCTGGTGCAGGCTCACTCTTGAGATATATAGCATACAAGTCAGAGAGCTCCTCCACCACTTCCCATGACAGTGGCTTCGAAGGTACAGCCTTGTCACAAGCCAACAAATCATTAAGAGAGGAAACCTGTAACAACAAAAAGAAGCCTTCAACCTATCCGTCCAAACATTCAAATCAATAACTGAATTGCCTTTCCAAAACCAATCAATAAATAACAGGAATAAAAAAGTTCCAAAAAATCCATACCACTCCTTGTTGATTTCTCTGTCTTAGCAGTGCCACAGCCTGAATCAACGAATTTGATAATCTACTTCGTGCAAGCTCAATAACAACACTCCTTGCCTTATCGGCATTAATGCTGAGATCTGTTGGGATTTTTTCATAAACTTCTTCGTCATTGAACTCTCCTGTGCCCGATGAGAAAATGTCATCTACAGTTTTTTTGAAGAGGTTCTCTCGCAAGCTCTCAGATATCATGTTATCTAATTCAACACCTGCTTCCTTAAGTTCTCTTATTTGCTTTATGGTTAGCCTTCCCTGACCAACAGCTGTTTCTATGGCAGCTGCCATTTTTGTAGTGGTTATACTCTTTATTATCTTCTGTGCATATTGTGCAGGCAAGCCAACTTGCTTCTGCAACTCATCAAGCTGCTCTATTCTGGCTTTTGTCAACTGTCCGTCAGCTAAAATCACCTCAGCTTGTTGCCTAAAAGCCTGCTCCGCGAGGCTCCTGTGTACTTCCACGGTCTCCTTAGAACTCAAACCCAGGATCCCACCAAGCTGATTTAGGAGAACAAACTCTGAATCATCCTTTTTTGTAGTGATCTGAGCACCAAATGGAATCTTGGTCACTTCACCAGTTAGACAAAAGAGCAGATATGTCTTGTAGAGGTCAGTCCTCTCTCTTTCTGGAAGGTCATCTTTGAGAGTTATCTCTGTCTGGCCTGGCTTCCCCAACTTTGCAGAAAGCTCCTTGCCAGGTCTTATCTTCCTAAGTGTCTGAATTGATTCCCATTCCTCATCCTCCTCTTCAACTTGTTTATCCTCAACTTCTTTGGCCTCCTCCTTTACAGGTTCTTCAGATGAGGTGTCAGACGACTTCCCTTTTATATCAGCCACTAATTCAGTTACAACCAAAGTGTTGAAAGCTATCATCTTCTTGAGTTCTTTTGCAGCCTCAGTTCGGTTGGCAGCAGCACGTGCTCGTTTTATGTAGTTGATGAAAATTTTTCGGACCTTACATTTGATTTGAGGGAAAGGAGAACATATGAGATTTGGATTCAAAACTTCCTCTGTAAACTATCAATGCAAAACACTCAAAAGTAAAATACTCACTGCCTTGCTAGCAATCGACATGGCAACTTCCCTTGTCAGCCTTAAGCCATGTGCTGCCTTTTGCACAGATTTCTTCACATCAGCATCATAACCATCAACGCCAGCTGCGATTGCCTCCTTCACGGCCTGGAAAATAGAACAAAACGTAGCATAAATTTCCTGACAACGAGGAATCCCGAGACTATGCAAACGCAAAATGTCTTTTACCCGGTTAAACCTTGGATCCATGTAACACGTCCTCATTATAAGGATCAAGTAAATCATTGGCTTTTCACTGATGGTATGTGGCCCCTAAGATTTTGTTTGCACACAAGGGCTCAGACCTTATACCTAGAAGGAGCATACCACCAGGACCACGGCCCTTACCATTTGAGCCAACCCCTAGTATTCACAAAGCTTAGCATAACTCAACAGCCTAGCACACCAATTAGACTCTATAATTCTGTCTCAAGCAAAAAGTATATGACTTGGGATGAAGGTGCACAGTGAACGGGGAAACCAATGGATTCCATTGTCATAACACAACAGAAAACCATAAAACGGTATTCCTAAGGGAACCTATACTTCTGCTCTGACAACCAGATACCTTAGATGACTTTAGAAGATAAAGGGAACCAAGAAAAAGGTTACCTTTTCAAACAAACTGCCACAGATATCTGAGTGGGCTGCTTCAACAGTCTGCTGAGGTATACAGAGCATGACACGCAACCTCAGCAAGGCAGAAACATCATGCTCATCCAGTTCTCCATCAGCAACACATTGCTCAAGTTTTTGCCGGTAAATTTCTTAAGACAAAAAGAAAAAAGGTTTTAGGTAACATTTCCCCCAAAAATATAAGCATAAAAAGCATGTCTTAGCAATTAAAAAAACACAGAAAATTTAACAACGCAATCAAGTTTGAATGACTACATATCACAAACCCTAATGGCATATTTTTGCAAATATATACCTTCTAAAAGCAAGTTTGCGAATACAGGTATGACAAATCTCTTACCTTCATGAATCGCACTAGCCTTTTGCGGATCAAAGTGCAACTCATCACAGAGGTTTTGAAGGAAGGCTGCTTTGCTATCTGCCATTTCTAAATCACCACTAGTAACAGCCTGTCCAAGTCGCTTACGATATACCTTTGAGGTTACATCTAGTGTGATGGCTTCTGCTTCCCTTTTGCCTAAACCAAATATGTTCCTCAACTGATGTAATCCAGCAAGCTACATCGAAGAATTATGCAAATAATTAGGAACAGGAGGATTCTATAGGAATCAGAATGAGTGTCTAACAAAGAACAGAGCTGAGCAAAAGCAAACCAAGCATCAGACATGCACCCAAAAGAAATGGATTTATATTGGTAATTAGAACTACATTATTATTTACCTTACCAAAGAAAAGTCTCTCTGCTAAGTAATGAGATTCCCTCACCCCTTCTAGTCTTCTAATCATTTTATTAATTGTCAAAGTTTGCTCCATATAAATGTGTGCATATAAATATAAACAACATGGAGAAGGACAATTTAGCATGAGATACAGAGATAGAACCCCTTGTCATGTGGATTCCAACTTTACTTTTTTTATAAGTAAAATGAGATATAAATAAAGGTAGATTCCAACTTTATATGACAGCATGGATCTTAACTAAGAGAAATGGAGCTGAGTCCATCATGAAATGATAAGTCAACATCAAAGCTGTTAGCAGCAATAGAAAGGTGAATTTTTTTTGATCGGTAAACAGATTTTTATTGATCAAAAGGGAGACATAGAGTGTCCAAGTACACGGGACATATACATGAACACGTTCACAATGTCTATCTTAGAGATACAAGAAACTCATGAAAAGACCTGCCATGAAAATCAATTACAATCGACCAATGGAGTAAAGTATTGAAAAACAAAATTCTAAGCTCTTCCATTGATCTTTCTTGATCTTCAAAGCATCTTGCATTCCGCTCCCTCCAAATGCACCACCATAGACAAATAGGTAGCATCTTCCATATGGATGCAATTTGAGTGTTGCCCCTAATACCTCCCCAAGAGGCTAAAAAATCAGACACCCTTTCCGGCATCACCCACGCTAACCCCACCCGTGCTAAGACATCTGTCCATAAAGACATGGCAACCTCACAATGTAGTAATAGATGGTCAACGGACTCACCACTCTTCTTACACATGTAACACCAATTTATAGCGATAATGCCACGTTTCCTTAGGTTATCTATGGTAAGAATCTTCCCCAAAGATGCTGTCCATACAAAAAAAGCTGCCTTTAGCGGTGCCTTTGTCTTCCAAATGCTTTTCCATGGGAATGGGATTGAGTTGTGCAAGTTTAAGGAATGGTAGAAAGAGCGAGCCGTGAACACTCCCTTCTTAGATGGACGCCAACATAACTTGTCTTCTCCTTCCCCCGACACACTAGTGGAATACACAAAATCAAAAAAGGCCGAAAGGTCGTCCATCTCCCAATCTTGTGCATCTCTATGAAAAGTGAGGTTCCATTGGGAAGAGCCATGGGAAGAGATAATCAGATCTGCGATAGAAGCTTCTTTCCTTCTTGCTAGGCTATAAACTTGTGGATAAACATCCTTGAGTACCCGATCACCACACCATAAGTCATGCCAAAACTTTACCTTAGATCCGTTGCCGACTTTGAAGCAAGTAAGCGTTGCATATGTGTCCCACCCTCTTCTAATGTGTTTCCAAAGCCCAACTCCATGAGGTCCACTCACTGCATTAGAACACCACCCTCCCCAAGATTCCCCATGCTTCAACGCAATAACGGTTCGCCACAAGGCATCCCGTTCTTGGTGATATCTCCATAACCATTTGCCAAGCAAGGCTTGATTGAAAGTTCTCAATTTCCGTATACCCAAACCTCCTTCCTTGATAGGGGAACAAATTGTGGCCCATTTCACCAAGTGAAATTTAAACTCATCTTTGATCCCTCCCCATAGGAAATCACGTTGAATTTTCTCCATGCGATGAGCCACCTTAGCAGGGAGCGGAAATAAGGAAAGGAAATATGTTGGTAAGTTAGACAGAGTGCTTTTTATGAGAGTCACCCGGCCCCCTTTAGATAAGTACATCCTCTTCCAACCAGCTAGTTTCCTCTCCATTTTTTCTATTACAACATCCCAAATAGATTTCGTTTTGAACGCCGCGCCTAATGGAAGACCAAGATATTTCATGGGCAGCTGAGTTATCTTACCCTCCAAGATGGATGCCAAACTCTCCACATTGGGTACATGTCCCACTGGTACTACCTCTGATTTAGCCAAGTTCACCTTCAAGCCTGACACAGCTTCAAAGCATAATAAAAGAGCTCTCAAAGCTCGGATTTGCTCCCGTCTGGCCTCACAAAAGATTAGTGTATCATCGGCAAACAAAAGGTGAGTGATGTTAAGCAAACCTGAACTTGCCTCTCCCACTGAGAATCCTGATATGAATCCTCCCTCTACCGCCCCTAAAATCATCTTGCTAAAAGCTTCCATCACAAAAACAAAGAGAAGAGGAGAAAGAGGGTCTCCTTGTCGCAAACCTCGAGAGCTCTTAAAAAAACCTTTGGATGTGCCATTCACCAAAACAGAGAAACAAGGCGTGGAAATACAATGAAGGATCCAGGAACACCATTTAGAGCCAAAGCCGCATCTTTCCAACATATAAATTAAGAAACTCCAGTTGACGTGATCGTAAGCTTTCTCCATGTCTAACTTACAAAGGAGTCCCGGCTCTCCTGATTTAATACGACTCTCCAGACATTCGTTGGCTATAAGCACCGAGTCAAGGATTTGCCTACCTTGAACAAATGCATTTTGAGGCTTCGAAATCAAGCCTTCCATCACCTTACTCATTCTGTTCGCCAATACTTTGGATAAAATTTTGTATAGCCCACCCACCAAACTAATGGGACGAAAATCTTTCACTTCTACAGCTCCGGGCTTTTTAGGAATGAGTGCTAAGAATGTACTATTAAGGCTTCTCTCAAAACGCCCACTTCTATGAAATTCATGAAAAACCTCCATAATATCATCTTTAAGCACATCCCAACATGTCTGGAAGAAAGCCATGGAGAAGCCATCGGGACCTGGGGCTTTATCACCCGCCCACTCCATAGAAAGGTGAATTGAAAGAACCACCTATGACTTGGCTTAAAAAACAAACTTCCAGCACCATAAGAAAGAATTAGGGCTAATCCTTATGCACTTTTCAATAAAACCTTAGATCACTTATCATATAGAAAAGGAAAAAAAAAAAAAAAAGAACTATGGCGGGTTCACCACAGACTGGTTTATATGCGATTATAGGATTAAGAACAGAGTTAAGCATAACATTTTGGAGTTTGAGGGATGTTCTGATTGTTTAAAAGGCGTTCTTAGCTGAAAAAGATCATGGTTAATGCAGCTAAGAAAGAACAAGAAAATAATCTCCACAATCACTTTCTCAAAAAAAAAATTATATTGGAAAAATGAGAATCTTCTTAGAATTCTTGTCCCAACAAGCTTTCCGTCGTCATTGCAACAATACTTTGACAATCGGTTTCTAGTTTGTGAAGAATAAAAGAAAATATGGGGTGAACTTGACTGGAAACATAAAAAGTGCAAGCCAGTGTCTGTTTACCTTGTTTTCTTCCAAGCGACCTTTCGATAAAGAATCTGTAACATATGCTCTGTAAAGGAGCTTCAACTCATCCATCTTTCTGTCACCATCATAATCACCACCTAGTCAAAGAAACAGAACACCTCAATACCAGCTCATAGATTTGGAATATCCAAAACACAGTTTTGGCTGCTGTGCTAAACATGAAAGCAACAGCTCAGTTTGGCTAGTTACCTAGTAAAGAAACTGGGCCAACCCCAGGGGCAAAGTTTTCTGCATTTGGATGGTTCTTCAATGAGATAAGCAAATTATTAAACGCAAGTATCTGGTCAATCTCTTCCACAACTTCTGTGATACCCCTGCTGGAACCCTATTTTTGTCAGATGACGTAAATGCTAAAGATTACAAACTATAAACAACATCGCATAGAGAAATCTCCAAAAATACACAAATGAAATGAGCAAAAGACCCTTCTACCATAAAATTCACAACAGAAAGCATGTACAGGAAGGCAACCACACTCTTAGATCAAATCATCGAAATAGAAAACAAATTTGACAAGTAAATGAATTCTCAAAAGAAACAAAAGTATGGGAGGAGCATGGCCCTAGCATACAGTTGCATAAAGAGTGGTTCACTGATTAAGGAAGAGTATCTATGAGTAAATTCTGAAACAAAAGACAATGCTTTCAGACATAATCTAATTAGATGTGATAAGAACATGTAATTAGATGTGTGATAATAACATGTAGGAGTTTGTGACAGATTAAAACATCACTAAGCTGCATTTAGACCGAACAGTAGTGGCCATACGCTGATCTTGTCCTGGACTTGAGTTTATTAAGTGCTGATGAAATATTTTCCTCAACCAGTTTTCTTGCACGCTCCTTAAATAAGTCCATGGCAAGCTGCAATATAAAGGATATATCACATAGAGAAGAATTATGAAACAGCAACATCACCATGACAACCCAAGGAAAGTTTAAGTCACATCTCGACTTGTACCCAAAAGGACTGGTCAAGGTTACAATTGGAGCTTCTTGAAATCAATATAAACCGCAAGACACTCTTCCACCAAGGCAATGCAGGGTCCTATTCACCACCCTCCCATACCAAATTTGGGATGTCACAACATGCACCTCCTTAAATCTATAAGAGCATTCTGTTGTAGTTGGCATGATTCAAAATCCATACTTCTGGTTGGGGCTTTGGATTTGAAACTGTGCAAGAATCTAAAGAAAACCAAAGCCGCATCTAGGCTTACGCTCCAAAAGGACTAGACAAAGTTACAATTGGAACCTTCCTTCCCATGCAAATCCCATTTATCACCATTTTATACTCAATCAGGAGTGTTAAAATAAGTTCTCAAAAACAAACAAAAAAATTATTTGAGAAGTTACCTCGTCAGAAAGCCGAAAAGAACGTTGTGATTCTCTAAGGCTAACAAGAAACTCCGCATCAATATCTAAAAGCAATAAGAGATGATTTGTCAGCATTCAGAGTATAACACAAATATAGCCATTACAAGATCACAAAAATACAGCCATAAATGAAATCTTTAAGCACAGTTTTTCAACTCTAAAAATATGGTATCAAACCAATTAATTATATGGAATAACCATCTAGCCTATAAATGTTTAATAAAATTATTATTTACTGATAAAAAAAATTATCTAGCCTATAAACGGAAATAATTGGTAAAAAAAACCTATCTTTAATGCTGAAGAAAACCAGACCTATATCAAATACATGTGCAACCCCATCATTCCCTGCTAGAGTTACAAATAAAGCATACAATGCAAAAATGGAACAAATATTCCCAGTTGTTATCCAGCATAGCACACCCTACAAAGTTGATGGTCAGGCACAACCCTGTATGAACGTTCCAGTGTTTGCAATTATGCATGACGCAAAGACTGGCTAGGGCAACACAGCAATTTCACAAGTCTCCAGCAGAGACAAGGTTTATAAAGTATATACCTCGGCCAACTGATTTTAGCTTAGAAGTGTACAATCGCTGGGCATTATCACGGATAGCAATCTCAACCTGGCAAGAAAAAAAAAATAATGATTGCCCACTTGGTAATGACAGAAAAACTGCTACAATAAAAAGTAATAATGCAAGCAAGAAATTTGATCGATGCCAACATATGATAAGATGTAATGGCAGAAAATTATTCTTATAAATGCAAGGTTTTTTCATTGATACGTAATATATGCAAGTTACTTTGATTAAAAATATATTTGAGCTTTACAGACCACAATTGCAAGTTACTTGAAAACATACTAGAGCCAAAGATTGATGATTAATTACCTGGGAGTCAGTAACCTTGAAAACACGTTTCCAAGGTAAAAGGAAAGTCGATGCTTCTCCAAACACAAGGGTTGAAATATAAATGAGCTTCTGAAATGCCTGCACTGGAGACTCGCTAAGAATGGTCAAGCTCCATATCTTCAACTCAAATACTTGATGTTAATGGATAATAATCAAGAAACCTAGCACATATGACCTACCCGGCGCTGCTCTATGTCCCCATCGCGATCTCCAGTTTCAAGCCTTTGCCTAAAGAGTCGCCTACCAATCTGGACGCCACCAAGAATTAACTCCAGTAAGATTTGAAATTTATTTTACATACATATTAATCATTTTCAACCTTTTGCATTACATAACCTTAAGCATTCTCGACCTTTCACATTACACATAAACAACAATCGTAAGATGTACCTCCATATGCATGGCGGCTGCATCTGGGTCATCCATGCCCAAAGCTTTTTTAAAGTTGATTATCATATCAGCTTCGTCGCCTTTGAGTTCTTCCCCTCCTGGAGGGAGAACGGAAGATACAAACCTGGGACGTAAATCGAAATAGAAAATTCAAACCAAAGAAATTCAAATGAAGAATCCAAATTCACGTTTAAACTCTCAAACCACGTATCATAGCACCTCTGACACAAAATTAACACGCATTTGTAGCACATTCAGTTCATTCCCAATACATGGACAACATAATAAAAAAGAAACTATTTTGGACTCACCGGCAATATATATCACAAAGCTCAGCATTGAATGCCTCATCTTGCTTGCTAACACCATATCTGTTATAAAATGAGGGAACTCAGAATTAGAATAAACTTAATTGATCAATTATAGATTGAAATTGTTAAACCAATGAATATGGATTCACTAACACTGACCAAAACCTCCACCAAAAACTTAATTTTACTAGTAGGTTTATCATAATCAACCAGATAAGAGTTAATTAGACTGACTTTTTTGCGATCCTTTCTATATCATCCTTGTTTACAGCCCGAGGATCGCCGTGGCCAGCCACGTAGTTGTGCAAGTCGGCAGCAGCGACCTCCGGCGCACAAGCATTAAGAGCATATGCGGCAGCCCCGCCAGCCACTCCAAGTACAGCAGCTCCACCCAGCGCCACAGTCTGAGACTTGCCGAAACGAGAACCCAATCCGTAACCCGCAGCTATTGCCGCTCCGATAAATAAAGCTGAGCTAACCAATCTCACCGGTGGCGACATGTTGGCCACCAGAGGCTGAATACCGGTGAGCTCCCTTTTATCTCCGAAAACATTGGGAGGAGGCGACGACGTGGAGGGGACAGGTTGGTCGCCGTCGGAGGAGGAAGAGTTGCGAGTGACGGACACTCGGAAACGGCGTCGTTGGAGGGTGAATTTCCCGGAGCTCGCGGCGGTACGGAGGGGGAGAGGGTTAAGGAACGGGGAGTAGAGAACTGACCGTTGAGTAGTAGTTGAAGGAGGGTTCACGAGAGTAGAGGGATTCATGGCTCCCTCTGAGAAAGGTGGCTCCGGGACGACGTCGTAGGCGTAGTATGCGAGGAGAAATGGATTGTTTTTCTTTAGGGTTTAACAAAGGCACTGAGAGTAAAGAAGAAGAAGAAGAAGATAGGGAGAAGAGTAGATAGGGAGTTGTCCCGTATCTGAGCGACAGACAAAATGGGTATAAAATATAAATTATATGGAGACGGTTATTCTATCCGTTCACCGCATGGTAATGATAGCATTACAAATGGGCTTCTTGAACGGGCCTTTTCGTTAAAATATTTTGCCTGGTTGGGTTGAATTTTCTGTCTTGAGTGGGCCTCCGAGTTAAAACAGTATTTATACTAAGAAATATACTAAACGATGGTCGTTTCCACATTACAAAGAACACCACGTATAATTTGGTCGGTTCGTCCCCACCGGACTCCAAAAGTACCATCCCTGATTCCCGTCACACCTTTTCCGAACACACGCTCATCACTATCAGCACGGTGTACACTCTCCCATGGCCGTCTCTTCGCTTCGTTTCCCGCTCTGTCCATTCCTCATTAAAAACCCAAACCCAAGCTTCAGACTTTTCGGAATCCCAACATCACCCTTCAGACCATACTGCTCTTCTTCGTCTTCGTCTTCGTCTTCCTATTCCGCGTCTCCATCCTCCGCCCACACATGGGAATCTATCCACAAAAAGAAGGTAGTCTTGCGGGTTGGGTATGTTGGGACCGATTACAGAGGTCACTTTCTTTATCCTCTCTTTACCATGTTTATAAGTTTTCCTTTGATTTTCCCGTATGATATGTTGATTTTATTTATATTTTTATAATTTGTATTTTATATCTTCCAGGTCTGCAAATGCAGCGAGATGAACACTCATTATCCAGTAAGATTCTACTTTCCTTTTTGTTGCTTGATACTCCGGTGAGCAATATCTGCATACATTGTCAAGGATAATAGGAAACAATCTTTTTCTTGTGATGATTTATGAGAGGATTTTATGTAATCATGCTATGCTTGGTATTTTATTCATTTTGAAGACTTTGACCTTTTACTACCTATACTACTTTAATCGGCTCCAGCTAGAGGGGAGGGGTTCTTGCTAAAAAAAGGTTACAATCTTTGATATGTAGCTATTGAAGAAGAATTGGAGACGGCCATTTTTAAGGCCGGTGGGATTCGTGATAGTAATTTTGGGAATCTCCACAAAATTGCATGGGCGAGAAGTAGCCGTACGGATAAAGGAGTAATTTATTTAAATTAGTTCTGCTGATTAGTTTGTTTTGTATAGCATTTTCAGTATATTTGCCTGTGTACAACATGAGGTTGCTGATTTTTTTTTTTTTTTTTGGTGGATACCTTGTGGCCAACCATGTGTTTTAGGTTCACTCGTTGGCAACAACAATATCCTTGAAAATGGAAATCCCTGAAAATGCATGGAAAGAAGACCCTTGTGGCATGGCTCTTGCAAATCACATAAACTATTATCTTCCCAAAAATATTAAAGTCTTTAGCATTTTACCCTCACAGAGGTGAGACCCTGATTTTTTTTTTTTTTTTTTGCCTTTTATTTCTTAGGAAATACCATGGTGATAGAGTAAAGACATGAATATGTGTTTTTTTTTTTTTTTTTAAAGGCTCTGTTTCACTTGTTTCATATATGAATTGGGGTAAGAGTATCTAATAAGTTAATTAATTACTTCCTCATTAGACTGACACAAGAAAATTGCAAACCGTTTCCATGATTGCTAGCCTTTTTGTCATATCTTGTTACTTTCTCCCAACTGTGATTCTCATCATGCCTTACTTAAAACTGTAGAAAGAGAGATCGTTTAGCAATCCCAAATAAAGGTTTTCTCAAATATAATTATACTACATTATAAGATGAAGACCGCATAGTTGACTTCTGATTGTTCAGGCCTTGAAGTGTTTTCTGTTCAGTTAGAATTGCATTTTCTCATTGTTTGTTGAAAGAATACAACAAGCTGACCATTTCCATGAAGTTCTGTTTCACAAGTTTGTGCTGCTCTCCCATTTCGTCTTCTAATCCTTCTATTATGTTCACCTGCTTCTATGTTATAGGAGATTTGATCCTAGGAGGGAATGTAATCTCCGGAAGTATTCTTATCTTCTTCCTGCTGAAATCATTGGAATTAAAAGTTACTTTAGCACAACTGAAGTTGATCATCATCTGTTGGACTTAAACAATATATTGAATGCTTTTGAGGTGGGATACATTTTTCTTTTATTCCCTCTATAAATGTAAATTTCCATTTCTTCTCTGGCTGTGAAGTGAATGTTAATTTTGCGTAACCTTTTATTGATTAAATCCTGTGTCAGCCTCCAAATTTATTCCTACACTCTACATTTTGCTTATAGGCACGCTAACATGCTTTTAACTTAGTTTCTGAACTGCTCATGATTGATCTGGTGTTCATACTTTTGGATGGCGAAAAGAAGCTATGAGATCAATTGGAGGAATAAAATGTCATTGCTTTTATACTATTAGAGTAATGATCTTCTTCATCCCAATCCTTATCATCCCCAGTCACACTCAATGATATTACACATCACCATGTGTAACCGGAGATGAAAAGGTTTACTATGAAGAGTAGCATTGCTCGTATTATTAATTCTAGGTATTTTTTTTCTCTTATGAGAATTCTTTAAGCCTTCTTTTAGGATCATCACAGTCTCAGAGAAGGCTGGTGTGTAAGACTTATTATGACCTTGCTGATCTGGCCTCTATGCAGAGTAGTCCATTGTGATTATGGTCCATAAAAACTGTCTATTTTTCCATATAGAAGAGGTCACCTGTACACCAATTTTTAATTTGAGAATGCCATTTGTAGGGAGAACATCCCTTCCACAATTATACAGTACGGTCCAAGTACAGAAAACGGTTTCCTACTAAACAATCACATGGAAATGGCAGTGTTCCCAGAAGAGCAAAAGCATCTGGTGAGGCAGCCTCTGCGATCGACGGAAGTGATGGAGAGGATGATTTTCAGAGTGATGGAGCGATTGCATTAGATGTTGAGAGGATGAGCAAAAACTCTTTAGAATCCAGTGTTTCCCATGAACTTCTAGCTGACACTTGCAATAAGCACGAAAATGATCTGAAGTCCCACACCACCAATTTAGTTGTCCATGCAAGATGGCTACATGAACCTGATGAGATGGACAGGATAGGTGCTTCCCACTTTAGAAAGATCTTTCACTGTTCTTGTGGAAAGCTGGAGAAATCACTTGGATTTCCTTATGTCGAGCTTTCTATATGGGGAGAATCATTCATGTTACATCAAGTAAGTTTTCACAATGTAACTCAACAATCTTTTTTTTTTTTCTATCCCATTTTTTGTACACGCCTTTCATCTTTATTTCACATACTAAAAGAATCTAGATGTGGAAGCACACACATGGGGAAGTGTATGCACAAAACTTGCTTTAATTACCTGTGGGTGCAACTTAAGGTTATGGCGACTTCTATGGGGTTGATCTGCTTTAATTAATCTCCTTTGGTTGCCTTGTACTTGGTAAAGAAATTACAGTCAAGTAAGCTAGTGTATTTCCGGTGTTTTACTAATTTATTGCACAATCCTTTAACATCGGTTTCTACTTATTTCAATAGATCCGCAAAATGGTTGGGACTGCTGTGGCTGTAAAGCGCAACTTACTTCCTAGAGATATTCTAACTTTGTCGCTTTCCAAGTTCTCACGGATCATTCTACCCCTTGCCCCATCCGAAGTGTTGATTTTGAGAGGAAATAGTTTTTCTCTGAGCAAAAGACCGGGAGATGCAATGAGGCCTGAAATGCTAGCGATAGTTGAATCAGAAGAAATTTTGAAGGCAGTTGATGATTTCTACACCTCTATAATGTTTCCTGAAGTTTCCAACTTACTGGATCCTTTGGGTTCTCCTTGGAAAGAATGGGTTGAAAAATTGGACGAGCATACAAGCATCCCTGATGCAGAATTGGATGAAGTCAGGAAAGCTTGGAAATTGTGGAAGGAAAAGTTTCGGAGTAATGCCACAGTTGCATCAGTCATAAACCAATGAGACTAAGGTAAGTTTTTACCCGGATGATTTAATTGTAAAATTAGTTTTTCCTAGAATTTGGTTATCTTCTTTAATTATAAATAATTGGGCTAAACTTCTCACCAGTTACCCACATCACATCTTGAAGTTTGCTTATGTCATTTGCAAAACTCAATGATTGGCATAATCCTCATGTTCCGTCGTCTGTTCCAGTTCTTGTGTGATTGGGTCAAAGTACCATGGCAATTAGTTCTTAGATATAGGATGAAACACTTTCATGAATTGAGCAAGTATTGATACCATAGGCATGTCTAAATGCAGCCATGATCTTTTGAGATATAGCTATGCTTGCTACCCGCTATATATGCTATACTTGTATTGGCTGATGATTGGATGTGTCCAGAGCATGGAAGTTTTAGTATTGCAAATCAAGGCATGTAAGAAGACTTGGAAAGAAGTTTAAGAGGAAAATAGCCTTCGGTAGCAAGCATCTGGATTGGCAAGGTGTTGGAGCAACTGTCGTACATTTTTTTCCTGCGGATCGGCAAGGTATTGTTTCCTTGGGACTTGTTGCCAGCAAATGCAAAAGTTCATATCCAATCCGGAATCAATTATTACAATCCCAATAAATTCAAACTTATGACAAACAATAATAGTAACTTTAGAAAATCATTCGGGAGGAATAGTATGATGGATTAAACAAATCTGATTGTTGTCAGAATGAGTAACTTCCTTTTGACCAGAATCAGAATCATCATTTTGTTGCTCATCATTAACGGAATGAATATTTTGATCAAATTGTTTATCGATTTTTAAACGTAATAATTTTTAAATTTGATATTGTTTATCTTAATTTTGAGATCAACAATCTCTTTTTTAATAAAAATAATTTTGCGCTATAAATCATTAACAGAAATTTTCTTGGATTTTTTCTTATCAAATCTCAACAAAATTTCTTGAAAATTGATTTTAGATATAAAATTCTCAAGTTCTTGTCGATCCGAAGTTTTCTTAAGCTTTTGAATGTATTTTCTTTAAGCTTGAGATTAGTAATTTGGCTAATCCAAAGTTAACAAAAAATTTTCTTGTTCTTCAATTTTGGTTAAAACATTGATTGTTTTACTTAAATGTTTGCAATAAGAATCCTAGTTGCAAAGGTTTGTTGGTTCTCTTAATTATGTCGCTAAGTTTTACAAAGACATGAGGAAACACTGTAGACTACTTTTTGAGTGATTACGGTCCAAACACCCTCCATGGATTGATATTCGCACTTCTCTTGTTAAGCAATCAAAATACATGTTAAAACTCTACCGTCTCTAAGTATTCCAACTACTACTTTTTTTAAAATTGTTGGAACAGACGCCTCTAATATTGATTGTGGTGGCATTCTGAAACAGATTGTTTTACCAGACTTATCTGGTTTTTATTTAATGTGGTTGTGTCCAATTCTTATCTCTATTGGCGCCACCCTAGTCGTAAAGAGAATCCCGAGAAACTTTCTGTAAGGCCCCCTTTACCAGGGGAGCGTTAGGGCGTGACTGGTAGACGATTTGTTAGGGTCTGTGTTACGAAATACAATAGGAACTAGAGAGAAGACATGACTAGTAAGTGTTAAGTCTAGATTTTTGGGTGATTTCAAGATGAATAGAATGTTAAGATTTAATTCAACTATTAGTTTCAGATCTAGTATACCTCCTTATATTATTAATGAATAAGACTTTTCTGTTGAAGAAATTGATAATATTGATTTCAACAAATGGAGTATTCCAAAAATTGATGCTAAATCTATTTACAAAACTAGTTGGACTCAATTTGTTTTCAAACCTGATTTCAATATTAAAATTGTTGAATAAATCTATGCTATCTCAAAAACTCATAAAAAAATGTTGTCTATTTAATAGAAAATCTATCGAATATTTCCTTATAAAATGTAACAAGTTTTTGCATATTGGTTCTAATCAAATTGATGTTATGCACCTCATAAGGAAATGCATCAATACTTTTGTACTCCTTTGTTTAAGAGATGCTAGATTCAAAAATTTTGAAACTAGCATACTTGGAATGATTTAATCATCTTTGTTTAGTGGTTCAGTTCATTTTGATTGTTTCTCTGACTTAACTCTTGCTTTGGATGATCCTAATTTTCTTAAAACTTTAATTTTAAATATTTTGACATCTGGTTATAAAATGAAAGAAGGTAGTAAACCTCTTGCCATAGTTTACCGTATTTATTATTGTGTGCTAAAAACTAATTTAAATCTTAAAACTATTTTAAAAACTTCTAGTAATTAAATTTTGTTAATCCAAAATTCCATTCCTGATGCTAATATTCAGGTTCCAAAAATGATTTATTGGAAGGATATTACCCTTCCCAATGAATGGACTCTGGAACATAAAGTCCAACGTGCAAAAGTCATTTTTGATGAACTTAATCTTGATTATATCCAACAGTATTTGGATGATACTGTTAAAATTAATTTTGATAACCAAATTCTGATAATCAACAAAAGAAGAAATTATTTCGCTAGATCCAGAAGTTCCTTTGCTAGTTCTATTGTTGACAATCAAAAAAGAAGAGACCAAAGTCTCATAAACTTTCTAGAAAACTCAGTTAAAATTGTTAAGTTTGATTTAAAATAAAAAGATGTTTCTACCTCTTTTCAAGTTACTTCAGCTTATTATACTACCAAATATACGAAAGTATCTAAAGGCAAATCCATAAAGGAAGATGTCATTAAGGAAGAAGTCTTTATCCCCAACGGTTTCAAATATGGTTGCTTCTATTAATCACAGCCAATTATATGTGATCAATAAAGCTTTTAAAATTGATTTGATTGCTTTGTATAATGAATATAGTTATATTAGAAATCGTGATGAGAGAAAATTTTATCATGCTATTTTTTCTAATCAACAAAAGTTACGTAATAAGCAAAAATGGAAAAAAGAAATATATGCCCTACAAAAGCATATATTATTCTTTGACTTCATGAAAAATTATTATGTTTCTAAAAATATTTTAAATATGGTTAAAATAAATTTTGTCAAAGAAGAAGGGAAAACTGTGGTTAGATCTAATCATCCACCTTTGGAGACAATTATTATTTCTCACAAAGGAGAAGAAGTAAAAGCTTGATCCCCTTTTAAAAGACCTAATGTTGATGCTAGTGCTACTGTTTTTACGGAAACAAAGAAAATTATTGAACAAAATAATTTTATCAATAAATCTCTTCATTTTATTGGACAACAGTTAGACCGTATTGAAAAAAAAAAATTGAAAGCCCAGTTAGCCCAGTTTCTACCCCGACTATTGAGCCACAAAAAATCTTTGATTATTTTACCAGAGAAAATGTAAGGTTTAAGTCCCAAGACTAAACAAGTTAAAACTCTTGAAAATTAATCAAATGCTTTCTAACTTAAAAAAGGAACCATCTATCAGTGCTTTGACTAGTAAAAATAAATAAGTTATTTTTTATCTTTCTTCAAAAGAATTATTTGACTTTGATTCATCTGTCAATGAAAATATTGTTTTACTTGAAAATAAATTCAAAAAAATTGATTTTGAAAAACTTGGGACTAAACGACTTTATTCAAAAAAATCTAATCCCATGAGTTTTACAAAAATTTGGTATTTTAGATCAATTCCTCTTATTTACATTTTGAATAAAGATTTTTTTAAATTTAATTTTTTATTTTTACTAACAAATTATATGAATGGAATATTGATGAATTATCTACGCAGACATATATTATTAACGTTGTCGTGTCAAGCGTAATGATTAATACACAACGGATTTTCAGAATCAAAGTGAGCTAAAAGTACTGATGTTATCCCAAAAATCATGAAAGGAAAAGCTAAAACAGTAGTTTCTTTCACAAAATAAATTAAGATGTCTTTCTTAATTCTTCTTTCATATTGCTAGCTAGTCAAATTATAAGAAGTCTGTTTTTCTAGTTCCCATCCAACGTACATTTTATATATTGTTTCTACTTTCTACTTATGAAAAATTATTTTAAAACAAAATGTGGCTAAAAATCATGTAAGTACTGAAATTCATATTTATTAGTGCATGATATTTATAAATATATGTGAATCATGCATGGGACCTTCAGGCGGCGGCCTATAACAGTACTCCAACAGTTGTACTAAAATTAATTATCAGTGCCTTTAAAGTTACTCTAATTATAATTAATATATAAATATATAGGTATCGCATTATTCTAGCTAACAGAATTTGCACTGAGCAGATGAAAACAAATTCACTCACATGTTGACGTGATCGATATTGTATATCTACTCTTTGGATTTCTCTGGAGAATTCATGGACCTTTTGGATTCTCTGGAGCATGCATTGGCAACCATCAATTCACGAGAACCATATATATACGGAAAGAGACAGGTACCCGCTAGCTAGAAATTAAACTCCGATCTAGATAGTAATTAATTGGAAATTAAAATGAAAAAATAAAGGGAAAACGAAGCTAGAAAGAAGAAAATTATGTAGTTCAAAACAAATATATATAATAAGATCGATTTGGCTTTCTTATTTTTGCTCGCTTGTTTCACTCCAGCATTGAATAGCTTGCAAAACTGCTTCTTTGACCACTTGAGCATCTATCTGGTCCTCCTGATCTCCTTGATTATCCTGCAGGTTTATACATATATATCCAGTTCAGGTTCAACAGGCGCCTGAGTACCCTAGAATCTCCATATAATATCACACCTAAGTGCGTGGAAGCTCATGCGCATGCAAAATATATAGATCGATCAGCATAAACCATCGAGGTAGTCGATCGTCTATATATCATGCATGCATGTATCATGTGTGCTTTGTGCGTTTGCATATAATATGTTGAGAGAGAGAGATGTATGCGAATGATCAGTACGTGTGTTAATATATATATATATATACGTATGAATGAATGTATGTGTGTATATATATATATATGACCCAACAACAACATTCATCCACTTTAAATATTTCTTGCTTACTCTGGCTCCGATGGCTTCTAAATGAAATCTGTCTGAACAAGAAACCCTAGCTTGGCGCACATCAAGGCCCAGCTCTTCAAATGCTTCCAAAATGAACACAAGCAAACCACAACAACTCCTTTCCGCGAACACCTCAATCACAAAACCCTTTTCTTGGGCTTCTACCTTAAGCTGCTGAGGTACAGATCATTAGCTATATGTAGTTAGTAATTAACAGGCCAGATATGTATAATATTCCATGCAATTAATTAAATATAATAGATTGAAGAATGCAAGATCGATGCCTTAATTAGATTCTACCAGGGGCAACGAAGCTTGGACAGTTTCCACAACAATATTTCGATTCATTTCATCTATCTTCCGCTTTAGATCCTCTATGTACTTCGATGCATCTAATATAATCGAGGTTTTACTCTGCTGTATGTAAAGAATAGAGATCACATAAAAACACAGGAAATATTATTTAACTTATCACTATACTCGAATGGTCTATACTATATGCTTGGAGAAGGGATTAGAAATTTAAGAAAAGAGATCGATCACGTGCAAGGATGATAACTTCGTCACAAGCAAAAGTAGTACCAAGGCTTGTGATCATGCGATAGATAAAAACTAAGTCAAATTTTCAAACAGGTCTTAGATGGAGAAAACGAAAAGCTGGTGATGATCGATGATCGATGCTTGTGATGACAATGAAAAATAATGCGATATGATATTCACCGTTTTGCAGTTTCCTCCCACATAATTCTCCATTGAAAGAGGCCAGTTTCTGTGTATATCATGTATAATATGATTGATAAAGCTAGAAGATGCAATATTAAGATGGAATAAAATATTCATGAACACACACACACACACACATATATATATATATGTTCTAGACGTTTTAGTGAAGTTACAGCATGGGAGTTGGTGATTGAACGAAGCAGTTGCAGCTTCTTGTACATGGCTGCTCTCTTGTGCTTCCTAGAAACCATTACTCTCTCTCTCTCTCTCTCTCTCTCTCTCTCTCTCTCTCTCTCTCTCTCTCTCTCTCTCTCTCTGTGAACATTAATATTAGAAGACCTGATAGCAGCTTCTTAAATAGGGATATGAGAACTCAGTTTTGTCGCAACAAAGCATTATGTGGATTCCTAGAATATATTACCAAAACACCATTCACTTTCAAATTAGTTACTCACACCAGATATTGTTCTTTTTTTCTTATTATCTTATTGGGTCTGTTTTTTGCAAGGTGTAGCCCTATCACCCATGACCCTAGACCTTTGTCAGCATGCATGTTAGCCAGATCGAGTCGGCATCGTTCTTTCTTTCGAGGGGTGTGTGTGTGTGTGTGTATATATATATATATATATATATCTATCTAGCTCTGTGTGTGTGTTGCTGTCTTACATTAATACATTTAATTTAACGTTTTCATTTTTGTTTTTATAATCCACAACCAACAAGAATAAAATTTCTCTGGCTGGCATATTATTTAGGAAAGGGGGCCGCGAGAATAATCATATTTTTTCTAAATTAAATCTGTTCTGTATAAGACGAATTACAGACGATCCTATTAAATTCACGGATCATTAACTCGAACCCTTCCATGTCGAGTACTTGTTCTTTTACCGTCTTAAATTAGAGAATGTTATTCTAAATTAACCTCTACACCACACACCATCAACATAGTATAATTTGATTTGTAAGAACACTCTCAATAGATTCTTCATCATATCCTTTAAAAAATACATCATCAAAACTTATTTTTTTCTATTTTACGTAATGACTTTTACAATATATCATATATCAGTTTATCTATTTTTTTCTTCATATCATTTAAATATTATATTTTTTAATCTTTTTTATTCATAAACTATCAATGATATCCTTATATCTTTTGATATTTGTAATATCTTCTCATATATATACAATATCATATAATATTTATGTTCTACTTTAAATTAATCCAAATAATTTATAAGCTAAACTAAAATATAAATTAATTCAAAAAATAAATAAAAAAAAGAGATTATATAATGAAATTAATCTAAATTAGAGGGTCCTTTCTTTCCAGATGAGAGTATATATATTTAATATTTTTATATAATCTGTAGCAATTCTAAAAGATATATATTTGATATTAAAATTAACGACGTTGCATTGCCAAGGAGAGTATTGGAGACACGGAAGTATATTTCATATGAAAATGAACGCTGGAGGTGCAGATCAATGCGTGGGAGAAGAGTAGATGAGAGAGAAATTATTAAAAAATAATTTACAACTGTGAACAGTTACCGCTAGATGTAGCGGTAACATTGTAATCAACTAAATGAAATAGACAATTCATTGGATGCATGCAACTTTTAGATGATTTTCTTCAAATTATATAGAAATATAGGTTTTACATAACCTAAAATTTAAATTGTAAAATTTATCTTTTAAATCAAATTACGTCATACGTGAATAGTATGTGGTGTAAAAACCTTAAAATAGAGTTATTCGTTAAATTAGTAGTATTGAATGTGACTATATATAGTACTATTTTTAAATGGATCAATTGAGATAACTACATGACTTCATGTAACACTAGCTAGGAATAATAATTTGAAGTGTTGTACAAGTTAATATATATGAGAGCGAGCTAGCTAGGGTCGATCCAAATGGGAGTTTTCATCTCAATTTCCCCTCCGATCATATAAAGGACCCATGGGATAGTACCTCAATATATGTCAAAAGAAAACAGAATAATGCATGACGGAGATGGAAAGCAACTATATAGGAAAAAGAAATGATATGGGTTGTGGAAGAAAATAAAGTGTGGTGGGGACATGTTAGAGACACGGTGGAAATCATGAAACAGACATTTAGAATGGGAGAGTGAAGGGCCGCGCGGGTAGTAGTGGTGGGGTTAAGTTGAGGGGAAGGAATCTACTCGTGATTGGGACACCATCGAAAGTTGCAAAGGAAGCGTCAAAGAATGATCAGTTTGTGTTTTTTGAATGCCTCCAAGCCTTCCTCACGGGAAGGAATTAAAGCTCTCTCTCTCCACCCTTGGTTTCCTATCTTTCCCAGAAAGAGCCATTCGGTTTAGTTAGGCTAGCTATTAAATAATTGATAAACTTATGGAAATGTCTTTTTTTTTTAAAATAAAATAAAAAATAAAATCAAAATGGAGACAGCAAAAACTTCTCAGAATTAAGTGTGTCGTATCTTTGTGTTTTCTTCTGCCTTACAGGTCATAAAATGAAAACAAGATAAATAGTTTTCTTTTTTTCAAGCTGCGGAGAGGATGATGATCGATCTACCGTACGTTTAGAGTAATATTGAAGAACAAATAAGGACTAAAAATGCATACAACGATTCATGGAGATTCTCGCAAGAATCCCATCCAATTAATATAGAAACCATTTTGGTTATCCTATACAAGCAAGGTTAACACGTCGATCCATTAATAATATTTCTAATAATCCCAAGAGAGTAATATTGAAGAACAAGTAGTTCCGTACGTTTAGAGTAATATTTAACAACAAATTAATGACTAAAAGTGCTTAAACTTTGACACTCTTTCAAGAAGTCCATCCAAATTGAGAGAACATTATGGTTATGCGCCTATATATATATATATATATATATACATGGTACCACGTCCAATATTAATTCTAATCCCCATATATAGTTCCACAAGCAACTATATATAATATATATAATATTGAATTATGCAAAATATAGAAAAGTGTTTCGAAACGTGCATGTTTTGTTGGTTTTCTTGAAGCTGCCAACCAGCACTAGGAACTAATTATTTGTAACTTAACATACTTCATAAGGATCTCTCTAGGAAACCGACTGGGTTTTAATTAGCAGAATATGCTTGAGTTGGAAGATAATTAAAGAGAACTTTTGGTATATTGGGAATAGGGTTTGGATTTCTTTTTTCTTTTTATTTTAGAGAGAGTATTGAGAGGTGACTTGAATCCTGTTGAAAAAACGCATCTACAAATTGTTCGCTTGAGCAATATCTCTGCCGCTTGAGCGAAGCTTCAACTCAAGAATTCGCTCATTAGTTACTCGATAGTTAGCAGGAGCTAGACACAACCCATGAGTTTGCTCAACACCCACTCGAGCGGGATAGTAACCTATGAGTTTACTCAACACCCGCTTGACACTCAGCTCGAGCGGGATGGCAACCCGAGAGTTTGCTCATCAGTTGCTCGATAGTTAACTCAAGCTAGATACAACCCATGAGTTCACTCAATACTCAGCTCAAGCGGGATAGTAACTTGTGAGTTCACTCAACACCCGCTCGACGCTTTGCTCGAGCAAATGTTCGTATTCCAGGGTTCGTGCCGTTTCAGTATAAATATGAATATTTTACATTTTGTTTCACTTTTCACCTTTGAAGCTGTCGAGAATTTACAAAGAGAGAAAAAGTGGTCCTCTTGTGATATTCCCAAGAGTATATTGGTACTTTGGAAAGAGAATTTTATAATTAATATCTTGTATTCCATCTTTATTGATAGTGAATTCATTGAGATCGACCCCGCCAGTGGACGTAAGCTCACATTGAGCCGAACCACTTAAATATTGGTGTTCTGTGTGTGAATGTTGTTATTTCTTTTGTTTGCTTCCACTATTATATTTCAAATTAGCCTTTGATAACTGGTTTATCCCAACAAACTAGTATTAAAGCGCCAGACTTTGTGCAAGATCTTAAGGGATAGCTATGGTAAAGTTTGAAGTAGAGAAATTCGACGGTCAGAACAGTTTCAATTTATGGTGCATCAAGATAAAGGTTTTGCTACAACAACAAGGTTTGTCAAAGGTGTTGGATGGGAAGGTATCTAATGATTCTCCTGCACCGACAAGAAAAGATAAGAAGAAGGCACACAGTGCTATTTTGTTGTCATTATCAGATGGAGTTTTGAGAGAGGTTACTAATGAGAAGACCACTGCTGATCTTTGGGTTAAACTTCAGAGTCTGTATATGAATAAATCTCTCACCAACTGTTTGTATCTGAAGCAATGGTTATACATGCTCAAAATGAAGGAAGATACTTATATCTCTGAATACTTAGATGAATTTAATAAAATTATTATGGGTCTAAGGAATATTGATATTAAGCTTGAAGAAGAGGATCAAGCCTTAATTGTTCTGTGTTCGTTGCCTATGTCATTTGATAACTTTGTGAATTCAATGTTGTATGGTAGAGATAATATTTTCTTAGCAGATATGAAATCTGCTTTAAATTCTAAGGAATTGAGAACTAAATTGAATTTGAAAGGGACGGATAATCAACCCAGTGAATTGCTTGTTAAGGGTTCCTCTAGCAAGGGTAGATCTAGTGAGAGAGGTTCAGAGAAGAAAATTGTTAAATGTCATTACTGTCATAAATTTAGTCATTACAAAAATGAGTGTCATAAACTGAAAAATAAAGAGGAAGACACTAGCTAGTTTCTCTAATGCTGTTAGCTAGTATTGCTGATGAAAAGTCTAACGGCTTAGATATTGTCTTAGCAATTAGCGGCTAAAATGGTCACTTTGGTGACAAGTAGGTCATGAACTCAGCTTGTACTTTTTATATGTGTCCCTAGAGGAATTGGTTCACTACCTATGAGCCAGTCAACGATGGTTCTATTTTGATGGGAAATGATATGGCATGTAAAATTGTTATGGTTGGTTCAGTTAGGATTAAGATGTTTGATGGGATTGCCAGGACATTGTCTTAACGTCTGACACATCCCAGATTTGAAGAAGAATTTTATTTCTTTGGGCACTCTTAATTCTTTGAGTTTCTGGTACACCGACGAATGTGGAGTTATTAGAGTCAGTAAGGGCTCCATGATTGTAATGAGAAGATATGAGACAGATGGTATTTATTTCCTTCAACATAGTACAGTGACAAATGCAAATACAATGTCTATTTTAAATGATCCAGACTCAGACATTTCTCATTTATGGTACATATTGATTGGAAATGATATATAGATCAGAGATTTATATAGAATGCATAATATATAATATGATGTCCAATTCAATATCGTTTTGTTTTAAAATATTTCAAGCTAGCTAGCTAGCCTCTTGTTTAATATCAGAATCCATATATCCTCCTCTCTTATATATTGTTTCATGCATTTTCTGCGCTTTAAGGACAAGTAGCAATGCTTGGATCGGAATTAGTGGTCACGTCTATCATGCATCTTGGCCTGTGCGCTCGTTCAGAACAGAAGCAGCTCGATCGAAACATATAGTACTGCCTAAAGCAAGAGCCACACGCGGTTGATCACCGCCCATGACTTGAATGCTGCCAAAGCAAATGGCAACTCAATCTGCACTCGCTGGAATGCCCTGGCCGGAAGGAACGTCGACTTTAAATTTGCAGCATGCATGAATTATATTATTGGACTCTAGCTAAGACGTCCAGAGAAATCCCCACGCTATTGATGCTCTGCTCGAATTAAGTTTTAGCCATTTGGCTTGTAGCTAGCACGAAGAATATCAATTGTGTTGCTTGCCACTTTTTTAATTTTTAATGTGATTTTGTTAAATGTTATGTGGGAACATGAGCAGAAAATATATATACATTGATGATAATTCGGACTGGTTTGATTACACAAAATCAAACTATCTCATCTCATCTCATATAATCATTACAATTTTTTTTAAATTCTTACACAAAATATAATAAATAATTTAATTTTTTCAAATTTTAACAAAATATAACTTCTCATCTTATCTGAAGTGCATAACCAAACGAAAATTTCTTCCACTGCTCTTACTGGACAGTAGTACTTTTGAAAATTACCATATATATGTCCTAGTCCACTTGCTCATTATTAATTAAAAATGGGAAAAAAAACAGGGAGACTTTTAGATGAATACTCTAGTACTATAATATTATATATATATATATATATATATATATATATATTTATACCTTCATTCACTATTTTGACGATTCCTTAATGGTCTCAATAGTTTTTTTTTTTTTTTTTTTTTTGAGTTTTTAGCTAGGGATTAACTAGCAGATCATCACTATTTCTCATTCTCTTGATCACTCCATCTTATATATATTATAATTTTAACAGTTTCCTTTTGTACGGTTTTGGTTCGTGATTTATATATTAATTATATCATTAGTCAAGTGACATTAATATATGGGACTGGGAGTACTTGGCTTGCTTTGAAAGCTGTCTGCCTTCAGCGCATGGACAAATCCAGTAACCATCCGTTCACATGAGCGCTCACTATTTAATCATCACAACCAAACAATATATCCCTTAAAACATTTTCCTGCTCCACCTTGTCCTCTTCTCGATTGCATGTATATATGTAACTCTTTTCTGCACGGATTAATTAGGGTATAAGGTCTACATTTTAGTCAAACTTTCGATCCTATCAGCTACTTAATTACCTAGCTAGCCTGTGTAAGATATCTCCAATTATATTAATGTCTCTATCATAAACAGCAAAATCTTGATCATTTTCTGATCTAACGTGATCACTAATATTTGTTTTTTTATATATATATTCTTAGGCCGGTTGTTATATATATAGATCATCTTGTTCCCAAACAGCTAACCTAGCTAGATAAGTGATCCGGGAGGGATCTCAGACTTAACACCCTTAAGGAAACATTGTGGAAATTAAAGAATTAGTTTCCAACAATGTATAATTATTGTTCCCCCAAGTTAAGTTTTGTAGTTCTTTAATTTACTAATTTTGATGTTGTTATAAAAACAAACGACGACAAACAAGTGAAAGCAAACATAAGAAAATCAATCACACAATACAAAATAATGTGATTCGACAACGTGCCTCCACAGAGTTGTAAATAATTTTATTATACTAAAGAATTACAAAATATACTTTGGAGTAAAATCTCATTGTTCAGAACACTTAGGGCGTACTAAGTTGTTCATTAAGTAAATATTTATAGTGTCACACTGCGAAAATCCTAATTTTCAATTTTATGCGTTATTCGCTCGAGGGGAATGTCGAGCACACCTCGAGCAATATCTCTGTCAGATTCTTACTCGACCCACCTATCAAGCTAAACGCAAACTCTCTGCCTAAGTTTCACTAGAGCCACCTATTACCCGAACGTCAACCGAACTTTCTGCCTAGCACTTTTTCTAACTACAAATAGTGCCAAAAATTTTCCCCTTTGAAAATCTGCCAAAAATTCATAACACATCATTGTTAGGTCGAGTCATCAAATCGAGCCGACACACAAACAAAACCAAACTCCACAAACCCGGCCAACAAATGCCTGTTGAACAAGTAATTTGTATAAATATATATATATATATATATATTCTCTTGATCACATATTGATTAAACAAGATCATATTATATATATATATATGTATATATAAAATATTCTTACAATATCCTTATGATCATATTTATATATATATATATATAATATGTATATACACTAGCTATTTAATTTGAGTTTATTTCGTTGTCATAATTAATCGATGATTTAGTTCAGATTAAATTATTTAATTTTGTGTTGAATCCTGCAGTAGTGCCACACCCCAAAAGTTCCAGTTTCACTTAGTTTCATATATATCAAATAATATCAACCCCAGAAAATCCCGAAATAATTACTAGCTAGCCATGAAATTAATTTTAAGTCATCAATATATATATATATATATATATATATATCGATAATAACTTTACGTGATCGTCTAATAATTGTGATCAATCGCGCATTGGGGGTCCCAAGCTACCTTGATGAATAATTCTAATTTCTTATGATCTCACATGCTAGCTACCTAGAAGTCTAGTCATGATTCTTCAGCTGGAATTCTCAAATTACAGTATTACATTCTTGTCTTCAGGTGCGGCAGTAGTTACATACGTCCATTATTCTACCTTTTTTTTTATATATTATAAGAGAAAAAGATCACATATCTACGAGTGATCCTCTTTAAAAAAAATCACATATTCACGAGTGACCACCTTTCAATTTTAGTAAAAAACTCATCACTTATTGCGGAAGAAAACTGTGATAACAATCCTATACTTGGGACAAAAATCCAAGCATGCAAAATACACTAACAATAAGCCAAAGACTAACATTAAATTATACTGACAAGAAGAAAAAAGGACCTAGCAGTTATTTTCTTCTCAAATAAGACCTCCCTTATCAAGTCTTAAGAAACCTTATGTCGTCCGTGGAAGCTCCAAAGCAAAATAATAAGTAAGATTACTCTCCTTAGCTCCAGTTTTAGCCAGAATATCAGCAACTGCAATGCACTCCCAATAGATACTTACATTCTACCTTATTCAAAGCAAGCAGTAATTAATTAAAGACTACTGTCTGAAGCAGATTTTGCAGTGTATCATGTATATGTGTGTGTATATATACATATATATATATATATAATATCATTTGGTGTTAATAAAATGTTGGTCTCTTTTGAAAAATATTTCTTCATTCTCATCATAATATATCTTAATATCGATCACAACAATCGATGGATTTTTCTAAATGGAATCTAGATGCATAAAAGTAGATTCACACCATGCTGCACGCATTTCATGTACAAAATAAAGAGAATTGAAGCACGTGTAATGGGGTAATACGAGAGTTGTTTTCATTGCTAGAAGATAAAATCATCCACCTCATATGGGGCCATAAACCAGTCAAGCATGTCATTATATATAATTTGATCGAATGTGAATAGATATATATATTCTATGAAATTATATATCCTTCGCAATCATGATTCGATATATAGCAAGACCGACTCATGAGTTTTATTCATTTAAAAGGCCGCGTAAATGGAGAATCGATGCGCTAAGAACAAAATCAAGGCCGCGTGATCACATGCTGAAATATTGCAGCCCTGGCTAGTCGATCGTGATCGATCAGCAGCACGCTCGCGCGTAATTCTCTGGTTAAACTAATTCTATCCGACCAATAAGCATATTTTCATGTGGGAATTATATACACTGTATGCACGCAATATGACACCCACACACTCATGCAGGGGCGGAATATATATGCTTATTGGTCCTAATAAGCATTTTCAAAAATCTCACTTAATTAGTACGCCAAAGGCCTATAGCCTGATTGGCATACTAAGAGCCCCCCCCCCCCCCCCCAAATGTATCAAAAAAAAAAAATATATCACTTATATAGTACTTAGTTCTCTAGGTTTCTTTTAATTTTTCAACAATTTTTTCATACTTACACCTATTTTTTGTCATTAATAAAATCTCACATCCTCACTTTGTTTTCACATCTCATAAGAGGCAAGAAAATATATTAGTCTCTTTTTATAAACTATTTGGTAAATTTACAATCTTATTTTTCCTATTTATTTACACTTTTTATTTCAAGTGTTCCACTAGCTAGCTTATAATTTGGATTAGTTTTGTTAGTAAGTACATATATACTACCATCGAGTTAACAATTAGGAGTGAAAGCAACAAATCTCATATAGTTATTTCTATCTATATTATAGAGACTTTACAATATTCAATCTTAGATTCAACAAAAAAGTTTATCTTTGTATACTTAATTTTTATCATTTGTTTTAAAAAAATCTTACATAACTATTTCTATCTTAATTTTTATCATTCACTTGAGTCCAATAGAGTTTAAGTGAGAGGTTTAGATAGGTAGTTTTAATAATTTAATTTGTCTTTAGATAACAACATTAATGTTAAATATCGATGACACATTTTACTATCTTAAATATTAGTTACTGTTCACCCCTACATACGATATACTTTGCTAATCGCCAACAACTTAGTTTTTGTCGTTCTGCATTTTAGGACTGCATCCTCAAAGGTGGTGGTCATTTTCACTTGTTCTAGAGAACCTAGCTGAGAGAATGGCCACCCATGCATCATGCATGCATAGTTGCCTTAAATCCAGACCCCTTTGTCTTTTTCTTCATGTAGTATAATTCCAAATTACATACTTTTTCTTCGTTCTAATTCAAAAGTCTCGCATACCCTTTTCTTTTTATCATTTTAGTATTGTTACGGTGTCTTTCGGAATCGATTTGGTCTTTTTCTTTTTTCACTCTTTCCAAATTGTTTCCACGCATAAATGAGTGCTAGGCTTTTCCAGCCCACCATGTATTTCGGGCTACTATCATTGGGCCTAAGGCAATTCTACTTTTACAAAAGCCACGGACCCGACTTCGCTGCATCAGTCTATGTACAGCCCGTTTTTAGAAATCGGGCTTCCGCGCGTTAAGCCCTGCATTGAAATTTGAAAGTGATATTTTTCTCTTTTTCATTTCAGTTCTTATGGTCACAAGGTAGCCAAGCTAATTTCAAACACTTTTTAATACTTTTTTATCGGTTTTAATTTCCTGCTCATATATTGGAGGGGTCAACAAGAGAGGTATAAGCTAGATTTGATCAGGCACTGATCAATATGGAGGACAACAAATTTCTTTGGGGACCATTTTATATATACTTTGGTAGACATTAAAAGGGTACTTCTAATCTCATGGGTATTGTTCATCCATTTGTAGTAAAAAATGAAGAGTACTCAATGTCATTTGTATTGCTAGAAAAGAAGGGAGAACACGTCATATTGCTAAATATTAGATGATATAATATTAGATGATTGAAAACTATTTATTATATTTCACTTGTGAATCTATTATTTAATGCCACGTCATGGAATGATGAGAGGATGATGAAAAAATAAATGATAAATAGATTTACTCAATATGCAGGCAAATATACAAAAGCTTCTAATCCAAATTCAGATTTGAATTATATATATTATGTATATATATATATATGTTGTGTCCGAATTCAGACCGAATTAAAGTGCAATGAAATTAAAAGAAGATTGATAAGGAGCTTTCCTTTGCAATACTAATTGGCTGTCTTCCTCACCATTTGCTATTCATGTCATGTTTGCTGGCTATGCACTTTTATGAATCCGGTAGACATGTCTACATATATATATATGATGGATAAATTGTACAAATCTCATTTTTCATTCATCATGCCACTTACCATATATACACTAGGCCAACAGTACCCTTATGATCTCTTCATTCCCATGCATTTATGAAAACTTAATCAACATGCAATAAAGAATTTGTGCTGTTTACAAATTGATATGTAAAGAGGTTTGCCACTCATCATCTCACACACCACATACTATAATTATTTTTAATTTTTTTATTTAATTTTTTTAAACTAATTAAATTATTATATTCATCATTCATTAACCATCCATTTGGTAAAAGAAAAAAAATTAAAAGTTTAAAAATTATGTGTAATATTGAAATGATAAGTATAAATTTTCATTTTCTTTATGTTAATCTGACAAATTTGCACATCTATCGATAATATATTTGCATGGTGTAACAATACTAAATAAACTAATAAATAAAAACTTTTTATAATCAAACCAATCATCCCTCCAATTTTTCCTATTGGCAAATTCTTTTCTTTTTAATGGCCGGCATCCAATATATTCTATGAAAACAATTAGTTCAGTCACCTGGGAGAAGCACTGTGTAAGTGGCTGTTGATGTGGCAACATTGACGAAATGCGCCATTTTGATTTGAATTTGAATTGTTTTCCTCATTCTCAAGTTTCAGACCAATCTTGTTTTTTTCTCTGAGATTTTTCTTCCTCCCGACTTCCCTCCCTCTATGCTTCATCTCTGTTCTTCACGAGACCTCTTTCTTTATTCCCTTGAAGCCACGTCCCTCCACTCAAAACCGCGGCTTACAGCCTCCCTTAGTTTCGAGATTGAAAGTCTAAGACCACCCACATGAACGAAACCTTCAATTCCTCCTTCCCTCAGCCACGTCTCCTACCAAAGGTTGATCCCTTCGTCATCCTCCATTTGTCTTCATCTTCTGGGAAGAGCTCATTCCCTTTAATCTTAAAAACCCTAATTTTCATCCGCTAGTTGTGGTAAAGAATAAAAAATTTTGCCTATAAATAAAAAAAACAAGTACAAGTAATGCGGCAAGAGTCCCGCGAAGGAACGGAACTGCGACTCCTGTACTCAGTTGAGAGCAACCATGTCGGAGGAAACGACTTCGATCGACTACGTTATGGAGGCAGCTTCCGATCCCCACTTCTCCGGCCTCCGCCTCGACGGCCTCTTGTCCTCGCCACCGGCTTCTTCATCTTCTTCTCCTGCTCAAAGGTCCTCCACCTCCGCTTCTGATTTATCACCCCTAGCTGCCAATTCCAACTTCCCCAAACAGCCCTTCATCATCGATAACTAATTGAATCACATTTCGAAATAACTTTTCTTTTAACTAATTATATTATATTATATTATTATAATAAATAAAAATTACAGTAGCTATAACCCTATAGTATTAACCTTATACGAATTTAATTCGATTATTATTTAAAAAATAAATTATTATATTACTGTACACCGTTTAAGCATGAAAGAAGTTGGTTTTAGTTTTTATAATAAAATATTACTTTTGATGATGAACAGTACATATTCAAATTTAAAGACGTACTTAAAATCATTGTAGCTCAAAATTTAAACTTTTCCATTTTGATGAAGTCAATGTAGATGATTTTATCTATATTTTTTTAAATTTTGAAGATGCATTAGTTTTTTATGAAGCCAATGCCAATTATCTAAATGTTGCACAATCTTTTTTTTTAAAAGTGAGTAAATACGAAATTCACATAAAAAATAAACTTTTAATAGTAGACTCACTCTTTTTTAAAGTAATTGTTACTCTTGCCACCTCACTTTACTCACTCACTTTGATCGTTTGTATTTTATTTTTATTTTTTTTACTTAATGATTAAAGAAATTACTTTTAATATATTGATATATATTTTTTATCTTTTAAAAATATTTAAATATGTTAAAAAAATGAAGAAAAAAATATTTGTGCTAGCAGCACGACAAGCAGTTTCTTATAGGGATGGGCAGTGGGACCGCACATGCAGGGGCGGGGGGCAGGCTGACCCAACGACCCCCCCCCTGGCACCCCACTCCGCACCATCCCAAAATTATAATAAAAATATTATTTTTTTATATTTATATAAATATATTTTGTATATAAATATATACAATTTATTAAAAACTTGAATTTAAGTTAATGGATTTAAGTCTTACATTATTTAAGAATGACTATTATATTGTATTGACATCTTATATAAAGGTCAATTTAAGAGATCAAGACAATTCAAAATATAACTCTAATATATTTATATTTTTTAAAATAAAATTTATAATTATATTATATTATAATTTAAATTTAAATTTGTTAAAATTTTAAAAAAATTATAAATCCAATAAGCCATTGAATTGGCCCAAGCCATTGAATTGGCCCCCCTACTGGAGCGGGGGTAGTTGAAATTCTTTCCACCGCATAGTGCGGGACGGGGTGCGGGCGTTTCTTACTCTATCAATTCCCATCATTATCTAGTACCAGGAAAAGGTAATAATTATGTAATAATTTAGACAAATGGGATATAATATTATAAATCCAATCCCCTTCACTTCTCAGCTTTCACTTTCACTCTTCACTTCACAACATCAGGTACTGTACTTGGTAGTCATCCAAATCATTATTACTCCAGGCATGTAGCAGGAAATTGAACTGATTAAAAACAAGTTGATTTTTTTTTTTTTTTTTATAGAATCATACTCATTTCGTTACGACGGACACTATCTTAATTTTTAATAAATTTTCTCATAATATATAAAACATTTTATAAAAATAGAATTTAATGAGTCTCTATTTTTTCAAAAAAGAAGAGTACGGAATATTACTATAAACATAAAATTCAATAGCCTAATCCTATTTATTAAAAATTAAAGTCAACAAATAATTACAAATAATCACAAAAATAATTACAAGACCACAAGTATTGGTAAGACCCCCCGACGACACGTCCATCACAAACATCGTCATCTCGAATCCTGGTAGAAAAAACCAAGTTGATCAGTGGCGTTAGCATAGCACATCAGCATCAGATTAGGGTCCTTAAGTATTAATTGAGATCAGCTTCCTGATCGTAAATATCAATTAAGTTTAGTGGCTGACAATAACTACATCTCAAAAAAGTAGTTAAAGATAATAATAATGAAAAAAGCATTTAATTAGCAGTACCTGACGTAATTATGACGTTTAAACTACTCCAGATCGAAGGCAAAAGAAAGAGACATCCACATCCGACGCCCAATTGATTTAGCGGCCTGACATTAATGTAGAAATTAAATAGAATGAATCTACGAGACGTGTTCCATAAATCTAACCTATATATCTATATACACGTACTAGGCAACGGTTTTGAGTGCGTTAATTTTAGAATGTATTTGATATGATAATTTAAATAAAAAAAATAAAAAATTTAATAGTTTATTTATCTGAAAAAATAAAATATAAGATTAAAAAAATAAAAAATTAAGATTAAAAAAAAATCACAACTTTAGAAAAATATCTAGTCTCGAAATTATTAATAGTATTTTAATAAAACATGATCTTTCATTAAATTCTACAATGGAATTACATACCAAATAATCAATTGTCTTAAGGACTTTTGATAAAATATGATCATTCATTAAATTTTATAAGAGAGTTACACGTCAAATAGTCAAGAATTTTAAGAACATTTTGTTAAAATAATACCTAACTGAAAAACAATAAAAATTAACGAAAAAACAATAAAAATTACTATTCACAGTTAGATAGTTACTTATTATAATAAAGTAGATATATAACCCGGCCCGCCCAATTAATAATTAAAGAAATTTACTATTTATCATTCTCACACACTACACATTATATTTATTTTTATTATTTTATTTTTTATAAATTAATTAAGTTATTTTATTCATCATTCATACATTACATTATAACTTATTAGTGTCTAACACGAACCTACTATTCAAAATTGATAAAAACAAATTAAAGAAAACCCCGAAAACATTGCACAAATATATAATTTAATTAATTAAACTGATAATGATCATCGGGCCGGAAATTCCATTATAATTCGAGTGATATGCAAGAAAATCTTCATGAATGTCATGATAGGGGCAAGGTTTCGTGTAGGAACAAAACAACTAAATATTGTAGGCGAGATGCGGTGTAATGATCACGATCAGTTTGCCAAACATGACATGTTATTAATATAAGTGATTAATGGAGGAAAAATATTCTATCACAAAACAATTATATAAAATAATTTTATAAATTGATGTGATTTGACGTGGCTCGTTTGATTATAAAATTATTTTTATTATAAAATAAATTTAAAAATCAGATAAAATTATATTAATTTATAATCAAATTATTTTTATGTAATTAATCTATTTATGATTCTAGCAGTCTGTCTTATTAATGGAGCGGATATTTTAGCTGGATGCATGCATGATACAACCAGACCATCATTCTTACATCATTAATTAATTAATTAATTAATTAATTTGGACTTGCAAGCAGATGGGGGGGATAGTTGGTTGGTATGATCCCAGCTTGCTTGTGTACGAGCCTTTTTGCTACACCAATAATATTTGCTCCTTAATTAGCCTCCTCATTTAGGTTCATGGCCCTGTGGAACCGCATGTGGCATTTATTATGGTGAAGATGCGGTTCCAGAACATTCACATCAGGATCCAAGAATTGAATAGTAATGAAAAGATATATACATCAAAAGAAAAGGATTCAGATTGACGAAGCAATGCATTTAAATAAGGCTTCAAGTTTAGCGGTGCGTGAGCTCCACGTGTCACTTTTAAATAATATGTAAAACATATAAATTCATTAATTTATTTTTATATTTTTATTACTATTTATAAAATAACTGAAGTAGTCTCACTAGCCAAATGTATGAAGCCGATCGACTTGAAAATCAACGTCAGCAGTTCTTGAACTAGGGAACAATAGTAACGGCATTTTCATATAAGAACGCCATGCAACACATGAAGACAACCGATTCTCACCATATTATTGTAGTGCTGGTATGCACCATATTAGACAAACCCTAGCTAGATCTAGCAGAACCAAAGGAAATAAAAACTCTCAATCAACTCACTCATCTAGCTTCGATCAACGTCAAATATATTATCTAGCTAACAAATGCTCGTCACCATGTCCTATATATCTAGCTAGACTAGTAGCTTTACAATCGATCTGTTTAATCGATCCATGTGTATGGCGTCCCCGTGCTGATGAACTATTACCATAAATATATATATATATATATATATATATTAATGTCTTTCTTGTACGGTATTTAGCATATATATGAGCATTTTGTCGTTAGATGCTATATTATATATATATATATATAGAACATTAATAAAAACAAAACCTAAACTTTTTGCGAATAAAACTTTCTAGTTCGAGCGTATAGAATTAACGCAAGAAAAGTTCCGAGCAAACAAAAAGAACCCCAGGTGATGAAAGTGATTCTGTAGCATTCCATCCCCATGCATTTCCCATCTTCATTTCCTTCCTTGTGGTAAAGAATGGCTGCCATGTAACCAAAGAGAAAGGATCCTATTGGTATATTTGCAACCACCACATTATGATTTACTGAGAAATTTTTTGTCCCGAAAAGTTCGGTGGTTGTGGATACGGCAATGGAAGTAATTGCTCCGCAACACACTCCTATGGTGGCAGTGCTCATGTGGAGTGACAGGTTGGAATTGTTGACAAGTAGGAAGAAAGCTCCTGCCGTTGGCGCCATTAATGCTACAATTGAGGCTTGTCTTGACATCGTATACTTAGTCCTGGACAAATCAAATCAAACTAATCAAAATTTACAACCATATATGTTACGTGTATATATATCAAAGTTAATGTTGATCAAGGTCAGGTTCGCACTTGAATATATCAACCGGCCAACACACATTTATGCACATTATTGTAGTACTTTTGTATTCAATACATGCAGGAGGTGCACCACCAAATACCTTAAAGTAATGTTTTCTTTTTTTTCCCTAGACGGGGATTAAGACCTGCATCCAACCTAGTTGATCTGCATATCCCATGCATGCAGCACATGTCATATCATACTTTGGGCGGTTGGAAAAAATACCTAATTAATTAATTGATGAAAAGTAAAGTTTCTGATGCATATATGCTATTAGGCCAAAGCTGGCCGACGTAGTTACTGTACTAGATATCAGATCTAGATGAAAAATGGGTTACCTTGAGAAGTTGTAGTCCACAAAGGACGGTATGAGACGGCCGAAAAACCCAAACGAAGATGATAAAGAAACCAAAGAAGACGTCCCAGAATACCCACGGGACTCGGCTATTTGCCCCAAGTTGTTCAGAAACACCAGCCCCAACGTTGCACCGAAGAAATAAACCAAGAAATATAACCAGAAATTCAATCTTTTCAGCATCTCCTTCACTCCAATCTCCTCTTTAACACCAATCTCAAGAACTTCACCCGCTTCCCCTCTGATCTCTTTTAACCGGCCACTCTCCATTTTTTTTGCATCACCACTCTCGTCACCAACTTCACCAACTTCCTTTCTGTCTTTTACCCAATCCTGATCCACTCGTTCTTCACTTTCACTCTCCTCTATAGTAAAATGAAACACTTTTCTTTTTTTCCTTTCTGCGTTTACATCGATTTTTCTTACTGATTCTATAATTTTCTCGGCAACTGGAACTACTAGTGGAGCCAATAAGAACACACCGGTACCAATGGCATGGCTGGATGGCGATAATTTACCTGATATCGACTGCAAACTACTGATTACAGCATAGACCCCAGTTGCCATTGTTATCACAAACATTGTTATGATCCCAACTCCCATGTTTCTTGGCCTTCCAACATCAAGTTCTCTGGCTAGTGGTGCAGCTATAACACAAACTATCATAGGTAAGATGGAATTCAGAAGGAGATAGGCTTTAGCTCTTTCAATGGGGGAAGAAGAAAAGGCAGCATCTACAATATCTGTGTAAATCTTTGCACTTAGTCCTAGGTAGCTAGTCGTTAATCCCACCGCAATCTGGCGATAATCAGATGGGAAATTCCGAATGGCAACAACGTAACAAACGGTGTTGATCCAGCAAATACTATTTCCTGCCACAACAGTCAGCACAAAAATATGCCCATATGACAGAGAAGAAATTCGGTCCGTCAAGAAAAGATACTGCAACCCATAACCAAGCAACCCGAGAGAAGATCCAATAATGAGAACAAGCCAAAGGGGGAGATAAATAGTTGCAACGCCAGAAAACCAACCCAAGAGTTTTCCTGCATCTGAGGCGAAGGCAAGGTTGTTAAGTTGCAGCTGTGACATGGAAAGTAGATGCTTGAGCTGGGATGAATAAGCAGGGAAGTTGGAGTTTGTTCCATTGATGGACTGAAGCCATATGATGCCAACAAGGCTCAGCCATTGAAGAGTTCTCGAAGACATGGCAAGGAATATCGATCGAGGGGACTTTGAACTACTACTTGCCGGGATCGTTTGAGCCGCACCGCTATAATATATAAGATTTGAACTCGCCTGATTGTTAGGAATTGTGAAAGGGACATGTGTTGTGTGAACGGGGGGGAAAGCTGAACACGACACAATGTGGCTGTGCACGTAAAATGTACGTGGTCTTCTATCGACCACCACCTAAACCATTAATGGGATGGCTTGCAATTAAGGGAGAGACAAGAGAGTAGCTAGTGGGGCGGGGGGGGTTTAGGCGGTGGCCGTACTCTGAAACAAAATGTATGCGTTTCCCTCAAAACCTTGCCGTACGTGTGCACAGTGTGTTACGAAAGATTTACCAGTATATAATCTACATACAGTCTGTAAATACCAGAACAGAAAGCAATTACGAGTACATATGAAGAGAAATACATCATGAATTATGACGTACGGAATCAAACTCCTTTGACTTTTGCTTCATTTCTATATATATATGTGCAGAATACTGCCCTGCAATTCCTTCGATATGTCATTGTCTCGGATGATTTATTGCCTACGATTCTTATGAACAAAGAGAAAAGAAAAGTGATCTTGTGTGAGAGATCGATCGAACAATATTACCTTTGAACTTATAATAGCACTCAATATTTCCATATCGTTTAACTGTACAAAATAATTACACTATCCGTACGTACGTGATCAAGAGGAGATCATCATGAGTCTGATGTAGTTAATTGGTTGTTGGATCATTGGGTGTTCATGTTTGGAAAGCGTTTGAGATTTGGTTAATTAGAGTTTTTACAAGTTTGAGATGTTGTTTACAGGTGAAGGTTGGGCATATTTTCAGGGAATTATAAATCAGGTTGCTGGTTGTTTGGCTAAAGTTGATGCCTCTGGTCTTTCGCGAGAATGTGTGGATTTACGTAGCTAGCTAGCCTTCCTCGCAAGGCCAAAATTGATCCTCGAGTACTATATGGTCAATGAGAATCTAATATATTTTACGTGCATGCACTCATGAACAATGAGTTTTGATATAAAAAATTTAAAAAAAAAAAAAGAAATGGGATGATTTTTGAAAAATACAAATTAATTTAAAATTCATATAAAAAAATTAATTTTTTAATAATAAATTCTATTATTTAAAAAAAAAAATACATAACACTTGCATAAATTATATCTAACAATTTTCAATAAATATAGACGTCTTTTCAAAGTGACCCATTTGTGTGTATAGAATTATCTGGCGGCCGGTATACACTTTTTATTTTCTTTTACTTGAATTTGAATTTGAATCAGAAAATACAAAAATTACGAGGAGCATGACATGATCATCGGGTCCATTCACCTGTTATTGTGGTAATTGAACGTTTTACACCACACGGTTACGATGGCGTGAAATCATCAGAATTAATAATGTTTGAAAAGAAAAGTAGGCCAAAATAAGAATACATAGCTAAAGACAGGCATGGATGCGCATGCCCCAAACTTACCAGCAAGCAATTCATCGGATAAGGATGGATCACGCGCCAGCAGTCATTCATCCAGACTTTTCTACTCAGATCTTTTTTCTTTGACTAGTCACTAGTGCTAGGCCGCCGCTAGCTAGTTAACACAAATTTATTTTTTTATTTTTTTATTCATATTTTTTTTATCATATTAAAACATTTTTAAAGAATATAAAAAAATATCAACACTGATAATTATTTCATTAACTATTAACTAAAAAAAATTGAAATAGAAGAAGTGTTAAAATTAGCTAGTTGTCAAATAGTAGCATTTTCTTTATACTTTGACTAATGCTAAGCTGCCGTCCAATATTAACGGTTGGACATACTGCTTAATATAAATTTATCTTTTTATTTTTTTTTAAATATAAAAATATATTAATACATTAATAATTAATTCATTAACTATTAACTAAAAACAATATAGAACATTCATCCGGACTTTTCTACTCAGATCTTTATATTGAACATCAGTCAATATATATAATTGAAGATAATAAAATATAAAATATCTAATAATATTTTTCTTGAGAAATGTTACATACAATTATAAAATACATAAATATCGTATAGTCATTTTGAAAAAGAATAAGATCTATTATTAAAAAATTAATTTTTTTTTTATGTAAATTCTATATTTATTTATTTTTTAAATAACTACACAATACTTATATACTCATAACTGTAAGTATTATTTCTCATTTCTCATTTTTCTTTATCAGAATAATTAATGGATAATCAAGTTTGTAACAGCATGCAGCTCATCCATGGAAGCTGTTCCTGCGTTAATTAGTATTTCAATATTGAACATACCTATTTTTCTTAAGAGTCACAAATTACTTATGCTTGGTTTATTTTTATAAATGAGTTGAGATAAAAATTAAAAATTATTAAAATATATTTTTAAATATTATTTTTATTTTAAAATTTTAAAAAATTAAATTATTTATTTTATTTTTTTATATAAATTTAAAAAAATCATAATAATTAGATAAAATAAATTGAAAAATTTTATATAAATAAACTAGACTTAATGACATAAACTAACCTTGAACGTACGTACGCAATGGACTCTATCACTCAAACCAACCATCAAACACATTACATGTGGAAAGCAAATTAACGATGCAGATCTTTCCACACGTAATGCAGCTAATTATTGTCAATTAATTGACACTTCCCGGCCACCCTACCCAATTAATTAAAGGCAATATGTAGCTTGTCCTAATTAAAATCGGTGCCATTGATCTTCATGATTAATGTAGCAAGTAGCTAGCTAGCAACAAATTTAAAAGGCTAGCTGTTCCTCATGTCAACATATGATATATAATATCCATCTTAAACATAAGATTTTCTCTCCTATAAAAAAAAAAAAAAACAACATAAGATTTTCTCGAAGTTGTTATCTAAATTTAATTACGACCTCAAATAACAGATCAGAAGTAATTAGATACGTGAAATTAGTTTTACATACATTAAAATATTTAACGTTGTCTTCAAAAACCGACACAATGATATGTTATAATATTCAGTTTATGTGTTTATTTTTCTCGCTTGTAATATCTGATCAATCGTTTATTTATTAATGATCTTGCAGGCAGGCAGGCAGGGAGGGTTGCTAGCTGCAACAAATGCAGATCATGATCGGTGGCGCTTACTGAGATTATCGTACTAGCTTAGTAAATTATATATGGGAGTACATATTAAATTAACCACACATGTAGGTCCATTATATTACTCTACATCATGATTAATGAGCGTGATATAATTTAATGCTTATAGACATGAGCACATGCAGATCACTACTGATCTCATTAAATTATAATTTAATGCTTTAATTCTCCGTATTGGGACAGCTATATATCAAATTAAAGGGACCACTTGTACTGGTACGTAGTTGCATGCAGCAGGAATTAACTATAAACAGTGCACTAGTTCATGCATGGAAGACTAGCAGCTAGCTAGCTACCCCCAAAACTTTTTTTATAAAACGGGATTATTTGATCCCCCAATACACAACTTAATTTTAGCGCACTAATCTCATTTTGAAATACTTTTTGTTTGTTAAGAAGTTTTTTTTTTTTATAATGTCCTTTTCTTTTGTTTTTAGTATCATTTATTTTTCATACTTGCACTTTTTTTTTTTTTTGTCATTAATAAAGTTTCAATGACATTTCTCCTGGGGGTGCTGCTCGTCCTAGGAGAAAGAGGTCGGAAGTGGAAGGAGGAGAAGAATAAGAAGAAGCGAAAGTAGAGGAGAGGCGACTAAAGAAGAGATTCAAAATGAATTGATCGAATTTTAGGATATTTTCTTGTTTTATAGGTGGGCAGGCGAGTGGGTGGATATTCATATGGCTAGGATATCCACTCCATTCCGTCCACTTTTTTAATATTTCTACCCACTCGGTACGTATCATGTGGGTCGGGCGAGACTCATCGACGGGTTGGGATACCAACCCCCCGTTGCTCAGGTCTAATTTTTCCAAATTTGCTTACACCTTCCCTTTCAAATTTCCACTAGCTTATTTTAATTGGTTTTGTTAATTACATCTAGATCACCATTAAGTTAACAATTAGGATATGTTTGGGAACAATTATCATCTCATCTCATTTCCTTTTTAAATATTACTCAAACACAAACACATTCAAACTAATCATTACAACTTTCTCAAACTTTTAAACAAAAAACAATTCAACTTTTGAAATCTAAAAACAAAAATTATATTAAAAAACTATATTCTAATAATATTTTAATTTTTTATTCAAATTTTTTATTCAAAATTTTCTCTCTCATTTCTTAAAATCTAAAAAATATTTAACTTAAACTATCTCACTACTATTCACAAATCATTTTACTAATATTTATAAAATTTTCATCTCATCTTATTCTCCAAATATCTTACGGTGAAAGCAACAAATCTCTAGAGGCTAATATGACTATTTCCTATAAATTATATAGGCTTATAACATGATTCAATCTCAACATTCAACAAAAAAAACTTATTTTTTGTTCTCTTAATTTTTATCTTGGTTTGTGCATTAATGTGATGGATTTGTAGAATATTGTTTGATTTGTTATTAAAATTATCTTTAGTAATACTTTTTGACTCATAGATTTTTTAATATATATTTAATATTTCGCATATATCCGAATAAAGGAAGATCACGTGAATTTACGTACTTTTGTAGTTACCTGGCGGCCAATAAAAAATTCTAGGTTTAACAATTATCCTTTTTAACAGAGTTCATTTCTATAATATTATACACCATATTTAATTTTTAATTTATTATTGCTAAATTAAATGAATTCTTAATTTACTCATCATATATATATATATATATATTACATATTTAATAAGAGAAAATTAAAAAAAAAAATCATATATGATATATAATATAAAAATGACGAGTAGATGACTTGCGTTTGGATTCGCAAGTCATTTCAGCTCATCTCAACTCATCTCACTACTATTCATTACTATTTAGCAACTTTAACTCACAAATCTCACTACTATTCACAACTCATCTCATTACTATTCACAATCTATCTCAACTCATCTTAACTCATCTCAAGTCATCTTCCTCTTAATAAAACAAGGCTGGGAAAGAATCAAACGTCAAAGCTGCCGTGGTCAGGAATTTATACATGCAGAAGTCTTGAAGACATCAGTAGGAAATTTTCAAAACAGAAATGACCAAGAAAGTAGGAAAAACCTCAAAACCCTTTTTTCACGTAATTGTGTTTAGATGTTAAAATGATTTTAGATGATTTGAATTTATTTGTAAATAATAATATTTTATAGATCTCATTAATATGTATTTAAATGTAAATAAGTTAAAATATGTATTTTTATGCGAAGTTAAAAAAATAAAAAATCTCGTTAATGATTAATTTGAGACGAATTGAAGTGATTGTTAAAATTGTTGGTTCTCAATTGATGGCCACGTGGAACTAACCCGCATTAGTGTGAATTATAGGATTTGCAAAGAAAACACGGATCAACTATTTCTGTATTTCAGATGGTGGATACATACCTGTTGCAAGAAAACTGATATTGGTAATAATTAATTACATTTGATATTTTTTTATTTTGTTGAAGAGAGACATCGGTCCGTCGTGTTTCTGTCAGTCTTGGCCAACTTTCGAAGTTCTAAAGGCGATCTTGTAGCCATAAAAATGTGGGTGTCGACATAAATTATATCGCTATTCAGAAGTAGCATTGGAAAGGTTTCTCTTTTAACTTTGTGAGAAAAAATAAAGAGTTTTGTTACTCATTATTTCTACATATTATATATATATATATTATTTTTTTAAATTAATTTAATTCTTTTACTCGTCATCTATATATCATATATTTAATAAGATAAGAAAATAAAATAAATATATATATAGATTTAAAAGTTTTTTTTAACTAATTAGATTGTTTAAATATTACACATTAAAATACTTTTTAATATAAAATAAGCTAAAAGAAATGTTTAAGTAAAAGTATCATTTTTATGTTAGCACTTTTTCGGATAATGTAGAAAGTAATTTAAATTTTAAAAAGATTATCAATGAACAAAAATACGCATATAACTTTTAAATAATTACAATTTTTAAACTTTTAAGAATATGAGTTTATTTTTTAAAAAATTAAATAATCATCGTTTTTACTTCATAAATTATTTTTTTTAATTGTTTCTAAACAAATGTAATATATTTGAAAGTATTTTAGATATATAGTTATTAAAAATAAATAACTTTTTAATAATAGAATTTATTACTTAAACAATAAACCGCTATATTTTCTACCAAAATACCAAACATACACTTAAAACCTGTACGAGCGCAACCAACAATAGCATATGGGGAAGAGAACTGTTGCGCAACTCAAACTGACTTTTAAATATGTTATATTTTTAAAAAAATAAATTAAAAAATATATTTTTAAAGTAGAAATAAAATAAAAGGCCATTTAATTTTTTAAAGAGGTAAAATACTATCTATACTTATAATTTTATTTACATGATCATACATACTGATTGTCAACTGTTGAAAGTGATAAAATTTTAAAATTTGAAATATTAGATTCAAATTAAAATATATAATACTGATAAAATAAGACTGTTATTGAATAAGATGAGACCGACAATTCTTCTGATCGACACAAAGAATTTATCATAATAGTAAAACAGGATATTAGTGGTGATATATACATCGCCGCAAATTCTACATTTTATTGTAGTGAATTTAATTATTTAAAAGTTATATCAATATGGATATTAGCATGGTCGAGAAAAAATATCATTTTAAATTTTAATTTGATATTTTTTAAATGTACTTTTTAACCTTTTTTTTATGTTAAAATACTTTTAAAATTATTTAAATATTTTTTAAAGACTTTAGCGCAACTCAAACATGCCCAAAAACCGGGCAGTGTTCCGATTATGAACTAAATTCTCTCGCATATCTCCTCTATTAATAATGACAAGGAAAAAAAAAACGGAAATAAAGAAAACAAACCCAAAACTTTCCTTCAAGAAATTGTAGGCCATTCTCTCTTGGATTTTCTTGGTTACATGAGTTTAGAGCATTCACATTCATAGGAACAAAATTTTCTTCAAAGTTTAACTAGAAATCATCTCTTTCTAAAATTTTTTAAAAATTTAACCCATCTTTCCAAAACTTTTTACATTTCACTCCTTATCATTTCTCTATTATATTAAAATAATCTTTATCTATTATCTCTTTATTAATTTTTCTAATCATTTATTTGTACATCTTTAACTACTCATTTTTTTATCTTTCGTAGAAAAAGTAGAAGAAAAGTTTTTAACTTATTTTTTTCTTCACATTTTCATAATTATTTAATTATTTTTTGTACTCATGTTTTCGATCTTTCATCTCTAACGAGTTTTTTTAAAACTACTTATCTCTCCTAAACAATAATATTTTTTAAATCAGTGCTTTCATAGCAATAATGTTTTAAAACAATCATATTTTCACATATGGTCAATTTTTTAATCAACAAAGATTGGATCATCTCAATGATAACATTTTTTTCAAATTTCAACTATAACAAATATGAGCATGAGAGAAAGTATAGATGATTAGAATAAGAATTTATTTTATTGGTTTGAATAAATATTTGTAAAAAATAATTTAGGATGAAGAGTAGCTCTCCATATTTAGAGAATGAATGTTCAAATCGCAAAACCTTCCCCTAAAATAGGCAGCCGGATTGAGAGAAGTTTTTGTCAAAAAGTAATTTTTTTTTAACTAAAACTTAGAGAATTAGAAGCTTTCATCGAACACGGATGCGAGGGCCCGGTTTGGATTCAAGAATCACTCAAACTCATCTCATCTCTTATTATCTCATCATTATATTTTTTTTAAATTTTTACACAAAATATAATAAACAATTGATCAATTTTTTCAAATCTCAAAATAATAATAATATTTTATTTAATTTTCAACTTTAATCTAAAACTATCTCACTATCCAAACCTCATCAATCCATCTAATCGAGTTAATTACGTAAAGACTTGAACCAAGTATATTTTGGAAGATTGTATTTCGCTTTTGTGGGTATTATTTGGTGTCGGAGTCGTAATATTTTAAATTCTATTTCGGTGATTATTCCAATTTAAGTATTAGAATGAAATATTTTGGTATTGGTGCGTTTCGAGATTAACTATATATTATATATAAATATTTATATGTATATATAAACTAACAACTAATAGAATAAATACATATATATGTAAGTGTGTATTATCAATTATGTATATGTGTATATATATAAAATAATTGAAGAGTTATAAAATGAATATACGTTGAAACAACACAAACTTGAGTTGCAACACAAAAAACAAAGGAAACAAAAAATAGAGAGATTATTAAAAATAATGATATTTAAAAAAAATGAATGATGAGACATATTTAAAATTACAAAAAAAAACTATATAAATACATTTTATATTATATAATTAATTAAATACCATTTAGATTTAAAATTTATAAATATGTCATCAAAGCATAAGAAAATTACAAAAACAGTCCGGAACAAAGTATGGCATGAAATGCCAATCCTAGCCGAAATGACTGAAACAAATTGGAATGGGCCAGAATTTGGAGCAAAACGGAACGAGAATGTATAATATATCGGATACTATACCGAAACGAAAAATTCCGGCCGAAATGGAGAGAAATTTAAAACTATAGTTGGAGGAGATAACGGTGTGAGCCTTTCTCCCAGAGGTAGGAGACCTTGTGGAAGTGGCATTGAGGTTCCTGGTGAGTCGATTCGGGTCGCATTAAGGGCTGATTTTGATAGAGAAATACTTTCATCTCATCCTATGTAATTTTATCTCATTTCAATATGCAAATATCACAAACATAATTTTTTTTTTTATTTTTAATTTTTAATTTGGAATTTTTTTATCTAATCATTATTTAATTATTATAATTTTTACAAATTTTCAAACAAAATACAAAAAATAATTGAACTTTTTCGAATCTTAAAATAAAAATTATATTAAAAAAATTATATTCAAGCAATATTTTAACTTTGTAATATTTTTAAAATATTATTTTTTCCTAAATTACATAAAATATTCTAAATCAAATTATTTATTACTTATCTCATCTCAACTCAAATATTTTAGAAAAACTCTTCTTGCAGTCGGATGGGATAATCGTAGTGCAATCGTTGTCTATGTGGAACAAATAAAACAGTTCGTTTTATTTAAAATAACAAGCGGTGCTTTTTCGTCTTTCCCTTTCATTTTCTCCAATCTTCTCAAAATCCTGGTCTGGTTGTGAAAGGATGGAGAATGAAACAATGAAACAAAAATAAGATTCATTCCTTTGATAATGGTAATTTCTTCATTAATATGCCAGAATGCAATCATATGCATATGACTTCAAATAATTAATAAATTAAAAATGGGTAGCCAACTTCTAGAATGAAACTTTGTTTAGGCAAAAGAAAGTCAATTTCTTTTTCATTTTAGAGTTTTCTTTTTTTTTTAAAAAAAAAAAAACCCACTAACATGGAAATCCCATTTGAAGAAAAAAAAATGAAGGTTGAAGATCATTGCATTTTCAGTTTTCCACAAACCAAAGAAACCCATTACCATGAAAATCTCATCTGAAAGAAAAAAAATGAGAGCATGAATGCCAATGAAACCAACGAAGCGAGATAAAATACAGTTAGATATCAAGTGTCGATTCGAACATACCCATCCAAAATCTAAAATGAGAAATTTGTTTCTTCTTCAAACCACAAATCTTCAAGACTTCAATTGTCACGAAAATCCTGAAAAATACTCTGGACCGGCTTTGGATGAAGGATGTCAGTGTTATTTTTTAATTAATTGTCCGTGTTTATTTTTTTTATTTCGTTTATTTTTTTTTAATTCTGACGTGGCAATACGCAATTGCATTACGACTACTTAACCGTAGAAGAACTTAATATTTTATTACTATTCACAAACTTTCCCCACTCATCCACCCATCCCATCAACTCACTATCGGCCTCGATCGTCGTGAATCACTTGCGAGTCGTGTAATAATTTTAATAGTAATGCTACATACAGTCGTGAAATGCGCAAATACCGTACAGTCGATTTGAAAAAGAGCGAGATTCACTATTAAAAAATTAATTTCTTTTCATGTGGATCTCATATTTATTCTTTTTTTTCAAAACGATTGCACGACGCTTGCATTCTCACGATTGCAAATATAATTTCTCTAATATTAAACCAACGTCCTGTCAGACAAACGATGCCGTTTTGCACGGGAAGAACGACAACCGTTTGTTTAATTTAGCTCGTTGCACAAAATCCCATTCAAATGTTCGGAGAGTCGGAAGAAGTAGGTCTCTGAAGTCTGAACATGGCGAGCATCGGCGAAAGCTCCTGTGCTCCGCCAAACTCCACGGACGACAAGCCGGTCATCGTTAGGGTTAAGCGCAAAGCTTCTCAGTCTCCCCTCGACGCTTTCTGTGAGTTAGGGTTACGCTTAGACTTCTCAAGTTCAATCTCTGTGGCCCTGAAATTTGGTTCATCTCTTTATAAACTTGCCGCTAACAATTGAAACTAGGGTTTATGTATAATGGGGATGCTTGTGTAATATAGGGCTTGAAATCAATGAGAGGCCGCTGAAGCGTTCGTTATTGGATTTTGAGAATCTCTCAATCTCCGATTCATCTGGGAAAGGTGCTTCCTTTACTCATTTACCGCTTGCATTCCGTTTCCCTTCAACTTATTTTTGTTCGGGATAAATAAAACTATGTATTTCCCGATGCATTGTTATTTTCGAATTCAGTATTTACTTATAACAAAAATTTTCGAATTCATTATTTTTCTTTTTGAAGCAATGGTTCCAAACGGAGTGTGGAAACTGCAAATATTTGGACACTAGCGAGGAGAATTTTCTAATTCGATCAAATCAAACTTTACAATACGACATAATTTTTCTTGATCTTATATGTTCGTACCCCCGCGCGCGCGCATTTATAAATACGGCCGTAAGTCTGAATTTTATTTTATTTTGTGTCAGAGGAATTAAAGACTCAGAAGGTTCTGCTACAGCATGTGGAGACAATAAGCAGCTCTGAGGCGATCATTGATGTTGTCCAGTTATTTGTGGTCAGTCTGGCAATTCCTGTGCTGGTTTCTAGTTCTCTTCTTCTGCTATTCTGTTCATTTATGCATTTGGCAGTGCAATATGTCGTGTAATTCTCATCGCTTCATTAACTTTTGAAAATGATAATGGGTGTCCTGATAATCGACTGTTTCTTTAGGAGCCTAGTTCTGCTGATGCATCTTTAGGTAACACAAAGGGTGAGCAACGACGGCACACTTTTAAGAAGGAACATGTATGCTCTCTCTCCCCCGGACACAATACATTTCGCATGGCTGTTCTGAACCACACTTTTAGCTCACTCAAATATGATTGAAGATAGAAGTTGCTTGTTTTTTTTTTATCATTATATTGTAACGCATTTTACTTCCAATTGGTCAGGAAAGACAAGATCGGCTGTTGTCTAAAGCCAGAAATGAACAGGAGGTATTTTTTTCATTAGAAAAATATAATTTTTCTCGATTTACTTGCATAAAGTCCATTCATGTTTGTCAAATAAAATCTGAACGATACTTGATTATAGAACTATGTACCACATATCTTTTTGTTTTTTAAGTTTTTATCTTCTGTATCACATCTCTGAGTACTATAAATGATATCTTTCTTTTTATTTCTCTTCATGTTAAATTTTACTATGAATCACGTCTGCTCTTTCATGTCAAAACCGTGCATTTTAACTGCTTTGATATTTTATTTGTGGATCTTTATCAATTTGATTCTTATCACAACTTGCTTAGAGTCAGAGATGCCTAGGACACAAAATAGTGATAAGACCTATTTTGACAAGAATTTCTAGTGGCTTTTTGTTCTGATGCTACATTCTTTCCTCTTGCAAAGTTCATGTTATTATTTTCTTAATGCCAAAAATAGATTGTTGTGCTGAACATAAGCTGATGAGACTACAACTATGTTGAGTTCCATTTGAAACTGTAGAGCATCCAGTTTTCGTCATTGAAAGTCAGAAAAGATGATGCATATGCAGCCCTCTTGAACCATATAATTTTCATTAGATAGAATATAAAATTCTCATTGTTTTTGGCTTGGCTTGAGATTCACTTGGTGGAGGCTTGTTCAGATTATTTACAAAATCATGTGATAAACTGAATTCTGTTTAGATCTTGTTAAATGGTCAGATTGTGCTCATTGTAAATGAGGTCTTTTTGGAAATTGATTTTGTGAGAAATAAGACAAGTTCTATTTGGTTTTGAGTCGTATTGTTTTCTAAAGTCAACTCTCAGCATATCACTACCCTTTTTGGTTTTAGTTTTAATACAAAACAAGTTTTTTTGTTTTTTAAGTAAAAATATAATTCAAATAATACAAAACAAGTTGGCTCTGAATGTATAGAGATCAGCTTTTTGAATTTTTCTCATATGGGCTTCTGCTGATGTCTTCAATTAGGCTAGTTTTAATGTGGTGTAGCAGACACAGAGTGTTGCACAGGAAAGAGCTGTGTGCTTCCACAACTAATGCCAAATGTAAATTATCACACCTTTTCTCTCATTAGAAAAACAAAGATGATCCTTCTATTACAATGATGATCAATATATAGCAGGAAAATTATTGATCATGGAAAGGAAAGATATCGGCGAAGCAGGAAATAAATCAAATGGTTTGCAAAACAGGAAAGAAATGAAATGCTCTGCTGTCCCTATAATTCAGCAATCAAAATGGTGCTAATGAGGAAGAGTAGCAATGAGGGAGATAGTTTCGCTGGTGCCTTGCTGGAGACCAAATCTTCCACTGCTTCGTTAAGTCTTTTAGAGAATAACCACAAGCAGTTGCTACATTAATTTGTACTCGTGTCCTTCATCAATTCTCGCCCACTTAAAAGGGAACTCGTCTTCGAGTTATTGTTGGCGTACATAGGTTCATCCGAGGGACCATATTCGAACAAGTCTGCAACGTTAAAAGTGGATGGACATGTTTTCAAGGAGCCAACTATGTAGGTATTATCATTAATATCATTAATTTTTTTTAGGATCTGGAAAGGGCCATATTTCTTGTTTTGCAATTTTTTGTAATTGCCAGTTGGAAAACGACCCTTGCGTAGATAGACCATCACCAAGTCGCCCTTTTGAAATATTTTGACTCGCTTGTGTTTGTCCATGGTGATCTTGTATTTGTCATTAGCTTGCTCTAGGTTGCTGCATGCTTCTGATTGTACCTTCTGGATCCTTTCGGCCATGTTTTTAGTTGTTGTGCTTAGTCTCGGAAGTTTTGGGAGGGGAATCAAGTCAAGGGCATGCCTGAGAGGTTGGGTGTTGACAATTTCAAAAGGTGCCTTTCCTGTTGAACGGTTACACGCTGTTGAAGGCAAACTCCACCCGTGGAAGGTTTAAGGGATGTTTGGGGAATGAGATGAGATGAGAATTCTGTGAATAATAGTGAAGTGATTTGTGAATAGTAGTGAAATAATTTGAGTTAAGATGTTTTATTGGGTTTTGTAAAATGAGAGAGAAAAAGTTGGAAAAAATATTATAAAGTTAAAATGTTGATAGAATATTATTTTTATTTTGGAATTTGAAAAACTTGTATTGTTTTTTGTGTTATGTTTGGAAGCTTGAGAACGTTGTAAGATGAAAAAGTTAAAAATTTGAAATTGAAAAGTCATTTTATTTGAGTGATGTTTGAGAAAGAAATGATGAGAAATTTTGAGATGAGATGATTTGTGTTCCTAAACAAGGGCTAAATCCCATTGCTTCGGTTTATCACTTGAAACACACCGAAGCATATTGCCTAATGTTCGGTTGGTCACCTCGGTTTGACCATCGGTTTGTGGGTGGCAAGTGCTACTGTACTTGAGAAAGGTGCCAAACTTTTTCCACATAGGTAATGGACTTGGGAACACCATGTAAACGAACCTCTTTAAAAAAAAAGATTAGCCATATTTGAGGCATCTGACGTCTTCTGACATGGAATGAAATGGGCCATTTTAGAAAATCGATCAACAATTACGAAGATAGAATTCGCATCTCGTTGAGTTTGTGGTAGTCCAAGCACAAAATCCATACTCAAATCTTCCCAGATGTTCTTAGTATCCAGATGTTCTAGTAATGGGGTATATAGCCCGGTGTTCTGCAATTGACCCTTCCCTACCTAACACACAGGGCACCTTTGCACAAACTTACCCACATCAAGTTTCAGTTAGGGCCAAAAGTAACGTTCAATAGACAAGGATATGGTTTTAACCCGTCTCACACGACCTCCTAACCCTCCCCCATGTAGCTCACGTGGGATTTGTTCTCGTAAGGATGTTTGGGGAATGCAAAGTTGGTTCCCATGAAAAAGGTATCCATCCCTCTTGGATATGGAAGTCGGAAACTGGTTGCCCCATCGAACACATGTTCCAAATTTCAGCAAAGTCCAAGTCGTCAGCATATAAGTCCCTTAAGCTGTTCAAACCCAATGATTTTTGCTCACAATGTCACGAGCAATGATGTACGCCAGTTAAGGGTGTCGACCACCTTGTTCTGCTGTCCCGATTTATGCTCGAGTACCATGGTGAATTTTTGCATAAATCCGATCTAGCTTGCATGCATTCGACTTAAATTGCTCTGTGTGTTTATGAACTTCAAGGCATGGTGGTCACTATAGAGGGCAAATTCACGTTGGATCAAGTACTTTTCCCAAGGTTTTAGAGATCTGATGACCGCATAAAACTCTAGTTCATATGTAGTCCATTTTTGTTAGGAGTCATTACATTTTTCACTGAAAAACTTGATAGGCCGATCCCTCCTGAGAAAGGAAAGCACCAATGTTGATTACAGAAGCATCGCACTCGACCTCAAAGAGTTTCTTGAAACTGGGTAGAGCAAGGACTGGCGCAATGGACAACTTTTCTTTAGTGATAGTAAAACTGATCTCTTGCTCCTCTCCCCAACTAAACTTTCCCTTCTTCATACACTTTGTAATTGGCTTTGCAATGGAATTGAAGTTTCTGATGAACCAACGATAGAAAGTGGCCAAACCATGAAAGCTACAGGCTTGACTAACGGTGGTGGGTCTTAGCCACTCATGAATGGCATGAACCTTCGCCTCGGCTACATGTATACCTTCAGCACTCGACCCAAATCCTAGAAATAACAACTTTCTTCTTAGAGAGGTGCAGTTCTTTAAGTTAACATACAATTTGTTAGCAAGCAAAACCAGTAGAACCTCCCCTAGGTGTGACCCAAGTGATCAATCTCATTTTGGCTCTAAGAAGAATATTGTCGAAATAGACCACAACAAATTTGCCAATGAAAGGCTTAAGAACCTGGTGCATGACGCGCGTGAAAGTGTTTGGTGTGTTTGAGAGGCCAAACAACATCACTAACCACTAGTATAAGCCTTCATTAGTTTTGAATGTCGTTTTCCACTCGTCTCCAGGCTGAATTCTAATTTAGTGATATCCACTTCACAAATCAATTTTTGGAAAGATGTTGGACCCACCCTGTAATCATATCCAACATTTCAGTCAGTTGAGGAATGGGAAATCAATATTTTACCGTGATTTGTTGATGGCGTGGTTGTCCACACCCATCCTCCAACTCCCATTCTTCTTTGGTGAATAATGATGGTACAACACACGGGCTCATAATTTCCTTGATTAAACCCTTATGGATGAGTTCTCCCGCTTGGATTTGCAGAATCTGGTGCTCATTGGGACTCGTGCGATAATGTGGAAGGTTCGGTAGTTTCGCTCCTGGGATCAAGTCTATGTGGTGCTAGACATCTTGCATGGGCGGTAGCCCATTTGGTAATTCCTATGGGATGAGTTCCTCAAATTCAATTATGAGGTACTGCACTTGTGGAGGTATGTTAGGTACTTCAGCAATTCCGTCCTCTTTCACCACTAGTTTCCATACTTCCCCAGCTTCTTTTGCATCCACTATGAATTGATCCTCATTTACAGTTAGAAAGGTGTTCTCTTCTGCATACATAGGTTTGGGGGTCTTGTCCCTTATGGGTACTAGTACTCTTTTTCGTTCGTGCCACCGAAATGAATAAGCATTGTCACGTCCCTTGTAAGTGGCATCTACATTGAACTGCCACGATCGCACGAGCGGTATATGGCAAGCATCCATCTCAACGACATCGCACGTTGCTTCATCTTTGTAGAACTTCCCTATAGAGAAAGGAACATAACATAGGCTACTTATCTGTGTCTCAACCCCCTTTCGAATCCAACTGATCTTGTAGGGACGTGGGTGTCTCTCTGTCTTTATCTCTAATGCAGCCACAAGGGCTCTTGATACAATATTCTTGCAGTTGCCGCTATCTATTATTAGATTACACACTTTATTGCTGGAGGGATGCTACTCATTATCCCACACCACACACCTTACATATTTAAAAAAAAAAAATTTATTTTATTCTTACTAAACTAATTGAGTTGTTTAACTCATCATCCATACACTACATACTTATTACAGGAAAAAGGAAAAAAAATTAAAGGATATGTGGTGTGTGGTGTGTGGGGTGATAAGTAGAATTATTCTTGCTGATAGTGTAGCGAGTCTTGAACATAGAGTGCCTTGGGTCTTGTCCTCGAGCTTTGGTGCGAGCAACGCTCGTTGGATGACATAGTTTACTAGTTCCCCTTCATCACCCTCTACAAGTTCCTCGGCCTCTTAATCCTCACTATCTTCCTCCTCTTTTGGGTCCTCTTCTTCTCCTTCAATTACATGGACTGACCGACGAGTTGGACACTCATTGGAGCGATGCCCCAGTTGATTGCACTGAAAAAGCACTTCCTTGACATGGGTCTAGTGTATGGGTTATTGCTACCACTCCCCAATTGCGATGTTGACATAGTTGATGCCTTCAGGTTTTGATTACTTCTACTTCCATTTTGTAGCGTTAGATGAGGGTGGTTGCGAATTATTGTGCCGTGAGTGCTGACCACCTTGGTTTGTTGGGTAAAAGTTGATGTACTTGGTGGTGGTTGAGCCAGTTACATCTCAATTTTCATGGCTAAGTTGATAACCTCAGACAGAGTCCAAACGGTATGCAACGAGACCTTGTCCTGGATGGCAAGGCATAAGCCTCCCATATACCTTACAATTTTCTAACCCTTGGTCTCGGAGAGGTTATATCGAGAATTCAATCGATAGGATTATTCTGTGTACTCGTTGACAGTCCTCGTCCCCTGTCTACAATTCTGATATTGCTGGTACATGATTTGTTCGTAATCTGGAGGGAGAAATCTAGCCCTCATCAATTGTTTCATTTTCGGCCATGCACGTACTGGTTTTTGCCTTGTCTCCTTCTATTGTTCTGCATCTGCTCCCACCAAGCTGATGCGCCCCTAAGTAATTTATAAGCCACTAGTTTCACTTGTTGCGCCTCTGGGATTTGCATATAATTGAAGAGATTTTCCACTTCTAGTAGCCAATCGAGAAAACTCTCGACATGGAGGTGGCCGTTAAAACACGGTAGATCAATTTTAATTCTAAAGTTGTTATTGTTGTCTGGGCCCTCTTGTTACCTAGGTCTTCTCCAATGTGGCCTTCAAGTTCTTCATCACTAGATGAACCATCATGTGTTTGGTTTCTTTGCCATGGTATGAAACCACGACCTCCACCTGGGCGGTCTCAATCTCCTCCATTATCTCGATTCCTGTTACCACCAACATGGACATCAGTGATGGCTCTTTGGATTTCCTGCCGCATGCGTTCAATCCCTTCAAATTGTGGCTGGTTTTGATGATTTTGTGAATGGACGGCTGCCCATATGGCCTGTACTCCACAATCTTCACCTTGGGAGTGGTTGCCGTTGTCCCTTGCCATTGAGCCAGGCAGAATCTTGCTTTGATGCCAAATTGGCGTAGTGGAAACAGTGTTGCACAGGAAAGAGCTGTGTCCTTCCACAACTAATACCAAATGTAAATTATCACATCTTTTCTCTTATTAGAAAAACAAAGATGATCCTTCTATTACAATGATGATCAATATATAGCAGGAAAATTATTGATCATGGAAAGGAAAGATATCGGCGAAGCAGGAAATAAATCAAATGGTTTGCAAAACAGGAAATAAATGAAATGGTCTGCTGTCCCTATAATTCAGCAATCAAAATGGTGCTATTGAGGAAGAGTAGCAATGAGGGAGATAGTTTCGCTGGTGCCTTGCTGGAGACCAAATCTTCCACTGCTTCGTTAAGTCTTTTAGAGAATAACCACAAGCAGCTGCTACGTTAATTTGTACTTGTGTTTTTCATCATAATGTTTTTCTTCTGTCCATTTCTAGCTCCTGACTTGTAACTAGGTGTTCTCTTTCCTATTCTTCCTGTGTACTTGGGTTACACCTATTTACTTGATTCTATAAAATTTTATTTACTTATAAAAAAAAGATTTTTTTATATGGCTCAATTTGGTAAAAAATGTAATCTAATGTGTGTTCTGTGAACTTACTCTTGCTTAATTCGTTTTCTAGCACAACTGTCTTTCAAACTATTTCTTCTTTTAGGTCTTAGCAAAAAATGCTCGCTTTGAACAAGTATGGAGAAGCAGAAGAGGAAACAAAGAGGCAATGCATGATAAAGCATTAGATGGAATGTGTCGGTTTTATGATGTTGTCCGTGTTGATGGTGAGGAAAGATCCAATAAGGTGGAACTGGAGGAGTAAGTTTCATGATCACAAAATTCCTTTTTCACGTCACATTTGCAAAATCTTTGCTGTTCATGATATGATTATCCTTTACTCTTCTTTCAGGGATATGTCTTTGGAGGATCGTAAGCTCTTGTCTAGTTATCTGCCCCTCCTTAGGGAGTTCATTCCATCTGCCGCTTCACAGATTGAATCTGACTTGCATGCTTGCATGTCAAAACAAGGTCGTTTCATAAACAATATCATGCACTTTATAGATGCCTCTCTATTCTCTACCTTCAGCATTAATTTCAGACTTTGGTTTTAATCTGATTTTCTAGTTGATGAAAAAAATAGTTATCATCACCATACATGCCTCTCTACTTTTCGAAATAATGAAATGAATATTATGTACCGTAATAGGAGCTCTCGATTATTATTTCCTTTTTCTTAATCCTTGTACCACTTGTAAATTTGTAATTGTTATTATTTGGTTATTGCACTTTAATGAATCCTTACTCTGTGTTACACATAATCTACAGATGATTACGAATATGACGTTTACACAGTAAGGGATGGCATGGACATAATTAAGGAAGATGCTTCAAACCCATTTCCCCTGTAAGTATCAAATATTCTTGATTTGTTAGTTGCACTTATTTTCTTTCTTCCAAGGTTGATAACTTGATATATATCTTTGTTCCAGTGTGCAAGTTGATGAAGAGGATTTTTACGATGGGCCCGACGGATCAGATTACGAGACAGATGATTCAAATGGTAAGTCAAAATTTTCTTCCTTCTTTATCTTTCTCCTTGAATTCAAAATGCTTTAATTTACTCTTCCGTTGTTCTTTTTGGTTATTCACAGCTGAAGATAATCCTTTAAATGATTATCCGGATGAGATATCTGCAGAGGAGGAAGTAGAAGCGGAGAGTGAAGCCTCCGAGAATGAGTCAGAAGAATGTGAAAGTGAGAGTGGAAGTACTACTTCTTTGGAATCTGATGAATTAGACCACCGTGGCATATCAGATGATGCAGAACTATTATACGACAAGGAGATTTACGATCGCGATGATTTGGAATGCGATGATTTTGAATGTGATGGTGATGATGATGATAATCAGGATGGTCTTATTGATGAGCATTGCACACCAGCTTTTATGAATACCCAATCCTGAAGTATTAGCACACAGTTGTTATGAAGGTAGTATAATGAATTGTTAGGTTTATGAACATATTAGCTTTTTGTAGTATACTTTTAACATGCGCCTAGTAATATCAGTGGTATTATGGACATCTTCCAATTTGTTCATTAAAAAATTTTCGTCCTCCCCACGAATCATTGTGTTTTCTATCAAACTTTTCAGAATTTAGAGTATAAAAAATTCCTAATGTGTCTCTAATTATACATCTTTGATGTCTAATCTATGAGATTGTGTTCTAAAGGACTGAAAATAGATGTTTTTCGATTATATTATATAGTTGGAGTGGTTGGTAACTCGTGCGCACGTGATTTTTATATGACCGAGATGCCAACTTCATTCGTTTGAAAAGCGATTAAATATAAATTTGGTTGATTGGCTTGTTTTGAAGTTAGTTAGTTTCATCTGGCTTTTAAGTAAAGTAGTTATTTTCTGTAATTACAAAATAAAAAAGTGATTTATATAATTTTATAACACGAAGTTCTGCACTCTCGTCGAAAAATGTAACAAATTGAAAACTTCGAAATTAATAAATATTCGGATTGGTCATTATGTCATCCGGGTAGTGATTGAGTTACTACTATTTTATTATCCATTTATTACTTATAATGTATTTATAGTTTTTTAATTTTTTATCATATTCTTTTAAGTATTTTTTAACATTCTTAATCATTAAGAAAAAAATTAAAAATATATATAATTTTATTAATTGTCATTTTCTTAACTATTAAGTAAAAAAAAATTAAAAAAAATTAAATATAAAAAGAGTAATAAATAGATAATAGGAAGATAATAATTCTATCATTTTTTATGCATAGTAAATCCTTACGGCTAAATTCTGTCATGCCACCTCTAAATAACATAAAATTTCAATATCAACATAAATGATATAGTCTTTGGTGTGTAAAGATTGTATAATTAATTTTTAAAAAATATATAAATATAAAATTTATATGAAAAAAATTAATTTTTTAATAAAAATTTTTATTTTTTTAAAATAATTATATTATACTTACATATTTTACGACTTTATATAACTGAATAAATCATAACGTAAATTACATCAATAAATTTTGTATTTAAAAGAATTAAAAAATCGTGCAAATGCCACTGTGACACGTTATTTGTAAGCAGCAGAAGAAGCCAAATGGGAAACGCCTAGCAGCAGAAGTATCTGTTACAATCCACGTGATCAGTCACTCGATATATCCTAGCAACGTGCACGACTTGAACATCTCAGACGATCTCTGTCTCCTCTTTTGCAGTAGCACTGAAGAAGAAAAAGATGCAGAGGATCTTCCAAAGCACACTATCTCAAAGAAATTTCTGGCTGCGGCGGCCTCGCTGCCTCTCCCAGCTAGCCCATAACCATACCCAAAACACACTCGAAGAAGAAGATGATTTTCTCTTGCCCAAAATACCCCATTTCGACTACATTCCTCTCCCTTACACGGGCCCATCTGCATCTGAGATCTTGGAGAAGCGCAAGGAGTACCTCAGCCCTTCTATATTGCACTTATACAAGAACCCGGCAAGTTTTTTTATATAGACAAATATCTCGACACCTCATTCATTCATTTCTATATTCTTTTATCTTTATCGGATATGTAGAAACCAATGCAAAATCTTACCTTTTTTCGAGTCTTAAACAAATGGGTGATCTTGAGTGCGAATGATATTTGGTAGTGACAAAGTTTGTATCTTGTTTTACAGTTAAATTTGGTAGATGGGAAAATGCAGTATTTGTATGACGAAAATGGCCGTAGATATTTGGATGCCTTCGGTGGGATAGCCACTGTCTGTTGCGGGCACTGTCACCCGGATGTGGTGGAAGCAATTGTTAACCAGACAAGGCGCTTGCAGCACTCTACAGTTCTGTATTTGCATCATGCCATTGCAGACTTTGCGGAGGCTCTGGCAGCTAAGCTGCCCGGAGATCTCAAGGTAACTAGTTGGTCCAATTTTTATGTCTGTTCTTATTTGCGCTGTGTTTTGATATGCACTTTGGAGTTTGGATGACCATTCAGGTTGTTTTCTTCACAAATTCTGGGACTGAAGCGAATGAGCTGGCTTTAATGATGGCACGGTTGTATACGGGCTTCCATGATATCATTTCGCTCAGAAATGGGTATCATGGGAATGCGGCTGGGACAATGGGGGTCACTGCTCAATCTAATTTCAAGTTTAATGTTGTTCAGGTATATTTTCACAATTGGATGAGTCCTGATTTTTACTGATTTCTCTTGTTATATTGGTGTAAAATGTACGTTGTAGCCTATAAACCTGATTTTCACAATCATTAGACTCCATTATGTTTATGCCAACAGACTGGAGTTCATCACGCCCTGAATCCTGACCAGTATCGAGGTGTCTTTGGTTCAGATGGAGTGAAATATGCTAGAGATGTTCAAGACATCATTGACTATGGAACTTGTGGTCGCGTGGCTGGCTTGATTGCCGAAGCCATACAGGTAATGGTGCAGATAAACCAATACCAGATGCAATAAACACACATACAAACACATAAACATGCTTAGGTGGGATTCTAAGTGATAGATGATTGTTCATTTCTAAGTGATGTTTCCATGCTTGACAGGGAGTAGGTGGAATTATGGAGTTGGCTCCAGGTTATCTGCCAGCCGTCTATAATTGCATTAGAAAAGCAGGGGGCCTTTGTATAGCTGATGAGGTTCAGTCAGGGTTTGCTCGTATAGGCAGTCATTTCTGGGGTTTCGAAGCACATGATGTTGTGCCTGATATTGTGACCATGGCAAAGGTAGTTCCTCCTTACCACCATTTGCATTTCCTCCCTCCCCAGTGCTTTGGGAGTAAATGGAAGCCCCCAAGTATAGCATGTTTCTTGTGATATTGCCGGACAATTTTTATGATGTAGAAAGTATTTACGCTGCATATACGAATGAGTACCAGATAAAATTGTTATGTTGTGAGATACTTCATTATAGTAATGTGGAAGAGAGATGCCCAAGGAAACCTAAACTTGGGCAAATTGTACCATTCATACAGTTCAGATCATGATTAAAGAATGTGTGTGACTCTTTGCCATTATCAACATATTATACCACCTGATTCTGCTACATGCAATTATTAGCCAATCATGCAATTGCTCAAAGTAAAGATCTATTAAACATGGGATGGGAGAAAATAAACCCAGTTTGTGTCACATGATCACATCGCTTGTTTACTTCTTCCCCATTGTTCTTCTTGCATAGGGCCAATTGTTTGTTTGCACAAAGTTTAGAAACAATAATGTAACTTGAAGGAAAACCAACTTCACACTGCTTTCATCTACCGTAAAATATTTTAGAATTGTACATCACATTCTTGGACTTTCTTTAGATGAGCCATTTGTGATTCCCTATGAAAATTTTATGCACTTCAAATGCTGGGTGTGCAATGCTTATTGGTTTTAGAAGTTGAGCCTCCACCTATTATGGAATTGGAAATGGCATCGCCACTGGTGCAGTGCTTATTAGTTTAAATGGCATTTGTGGTTGACGGACAATTATATGCACTGTAAATTATGGTTGTGCAATGTGGGCTGGTTTCAGAAATTTAGTCTTCTCCTTTTATGGTTTCTTCAGGGAATTGGAAATGGCATTCCCATTGGTGCAGTGGTGACAACTCCTGAGATTGCAAAGGTCTTGATGGGCCGCACTTATTTCAACACCTTTGGGGGAAACCCTGCCTGTACTGCTGGTGCTCTAGCTGTTCTGAAAGTAATTGAGAAGGAAAAGCTCCAGGAGAATGCATTTGTTGTGGGGTCACATCTTAAAGAGTGTCTTACTTCCCTTAAGGAAAAGCATGAAAGTATGGTTCTCTTCCATTTGTTTTAAAGACTATCTCAAAAATTCTTTACTGCATGATCTTTACAGCCATATCTTATTTAACGGTGCACAAAGCTGTTGATAATTTAGGGTGCACGTAGCGACTTTTCCTTATTTAAAATGCACATTGCAAAAGAGCTGGTAGTTATGGGGCATAAAATAGGACTCAAAAATATGTTTGAGATTGGAAAACCCATGGTACAATTAATAAGACCTCTTTACTTTCATGTCTGCAGTTATTGGGGATGTGAGGGGAAGAGGTTTGATGCTTGGAGTTGAACTTGTAACCGATCGCCAGTTAAAAACTCCAGCTAAGGCTGAAATCTTGCATATTATGGAACAAATGAGAGGTTTGTGTGCGCATGCATGCCGGTATGCTTTGTCTATATATGCACACATAATTTGTACCTAATGAATTTTTACACGGATGTTTCAGAATTGGGAGTGCTAATAGGAAAGGGTGGCTTTCATGGAAATGTTTTTAGGATTACACCCCCCCTCTGCTTCACCAAGGAAGATGCTGGTAGGTCTTCTTCTTCTTTCAATCTCCCAGTTTTTCCATTCCAACTAATTGACTCTATCTTCGTCTTCTTCTTTCATTTACCCCTTTTTTCTAATTCAAGCAATTGTCTCTCTATGAATGTAGATTTTCTTGTGGGTGCAATGGACTACACTATGTCAAAGATGTGAGGCAAACAACAATCAGGCGGCTAGGGTGATTATGCATTGGTTCCAACTCTCGGTTGACCATAAATGTAATGGTTTGTTTTTAGTAATATCTACGTCTTCTGGAAATAAGTTGTTCATGCATTTACCGGTTTCAATGAAATAAAGGCTAGTGTTTCTGGAAGAGGATGAGACACCACCTCGTTGTCTCTCTTCTTTTGCTGCCGGGACTTTTCTCACCATTCAAAATCAAGTGTCAAATCTCATTTCAGTAAGAGCAATGCTCAGCCCATGCAACAATTGTTTTGATTTAAGAAAGTTATCACCTGTATGCGGACAAACCGAGCACAGTACTGAGACCCGACCATATTTTAATTTTGCTAGTGCTTTCCTGATCCTTTCTCAGAAAGGTCGGTTCAAATGCTGAAGGTTTTAGTCTTAGAGTATTACTCTCTTTAAAGTCTAAGTTTCAACACTATATGGGTATAAATAATCTTTTAAAGCCACACTTTTTAGTAAAAAGTTAACGATTTAATTAATTTTGTATAATGAAAATTTTAAGAATGCGATATACGAGATTGAGATTTATTCTGCAAGAGTGGATTTCTAAGGCCGGAGAGGTTCCCGACATTAAATAAATAAATAAATAATAATGTTGCATGGGTTGAGAGCCTAGTTCGACTGGAGTCTATCCTACCCATGAAGTTGTTGAATGTGATCTTATCCACGTATCAAAGTGATCTTTCCATCCGAGTTTTAAAGTTCTTTTATTTGATTAGTCGACGGAAGTTGTTGACATGGTATTCCTTTGTCATATCATGGTGATCAAGGACGCGTATTACAATTCTGTAGTCATTTTTTCAAAAACATTAAAAAGTGTATGGGTTGTGCATTTGTGATACGTTTCTATACAAATGATTGAAAATATACAATTATAATTTTTTTTTACTATTTTTATACAATCATGTGTTAAATAATGATATTTCTGTAAAATAACTTATAAAAATAATATCAATTTACATAAATATCTTCAATTTAATACATGGCTCATGTATAAAAGTTATAAAAAAGAATTGTAAGTATATTATTACTCATGCATGATTGATCATATCGTGACAATTAGTCTCACGGATAATGATAGATTTACTACTTCGTACCATGCACTTATTTACTATTCTTTTTTTACTTAATAGTTAAGGAGGTGACTATTAGTGAAATTATATTTTTTTTTAATTTTTTCTTAATGATGAAGGATGTTAAAAAAATACTTAAAAAAATAATAATCTCAAATACACTATAGCGTAGTAAAATGATGGTAAGAAGGTGTAAGCCTTATCATTATCTTTTTTTTTTTTTTTTTTTGGTTTGAACATTTGAGAAGTAAAATACACAAGCACCATTCGCTTGCCCATACCTTTGTTGTGAAATGTTATGCAAAACACATACACACCAACAATGGCAAATAAACAAAAGCAATACAATCAAGTACACGACGCATAATATATATGGTTTGGAAAATTACTTACGTCTACAGAGTTGCAGAAATCTTACTAACTAGAAGAGATTACAATCACTCAATCTTAACTCACACTCTCTAAGGATTTTTGCTCTCTCACACAATATGCACTCACTAGACAATTGTTCTCTATCTTTCTGTGCTTGAGGTAGTTCAAGACATGTCAAAATATGACATATATATAGCACACGGCATAGAAACCCTAACCGGGCAAAAATGCGTACTTCGCTTGAGTGGCTTGTCAAGCGCGCCTCGAACGAACAGCCAAATGAATATTGGCTTGAGCAGGGTGTCGAGTGAGACTCGAGCGAATACTAGGGTTTGTGTTTTGCTCGAGCGAAGTGTTGAGCGGGCCTCGAGTGAACTCTCAGACTTGAGATTCGTTCGAGCGGTATGTTAAACGATGTCGAGCGAACTTTGACTCGAGCAAACTGTCGAGCCAACTTTTAGCAAACACATTTTTCAGCTCCAAAACCAGTATCCACATATATCCCAACAATCTCCTACTTGGAGACTAGGTCTCCACATGTTAGCCACTATTTTTAGCCAAACCCTATCATCTCTGCAGCTCACAGCTCCTGTCTTCAAGCTAGAAAACGCATTGAAGTCAAGCTCGACTTCAGTCTTCCACGTACATCGCTCTTAGTCAGCATATCCACATGACGACTCACAACTCCCACTGCACTAGGAGCATCCGATCTTGAACTGATCTTGGCAACCTTAGCCAACTTTCTCAGGTTTTCTTGAGGAACAACAAATCTGACTTCTTTTGGTTTCCTCACATGTTTCGCGCGATCAAGCATACCATTTTGGACTCTTGTATTTCTCTACACATCACTGGACTCTGATGTCAAATACAAAGAATTAGATCTCTTACCATGCGCTAGGACCAGCGCACCCTCAATGATCTTCCAAGCTTCTCAAGAGAACTCTACTGCAAAACTGTTGTTATCAAGTTGTCCCACAGAGATCAAGCTTTTCTTCAGATCTGGAACATGTCTGACTTGTTGTAAAGTCCACACACTCCTGTTTGGAGATGTGATGTGCACATCAACCACTCACACTACATCCAATGCCTCTCCATCAGCCATATACATCTTCCCAAAATCACTAGTAACATAATTTTGCATGATTTCTCGATGTGAGGTGCTATGGAATGAAAACCCTAAATCCAACACCCAATCATCAATTAGATTGTACACTATAAGAAGTAAGGCATCGTGAATTTCTTCTGCCACTATGTTCACAACACTTTCTTGGTTCCTGCAGTTTCTTGTGATGTGGCCCGGCTTGCCACAATTTCAGCACGTGACTGCTGCCCATATCTCGTCTTACTCTTCCCTCTGCTCTTGGAGTTTGACCTGTCATGTCCTCTGCCCCTATTGTCAACAATTAGGGTTGATCTAGAACCAAAGGACTCAATTGAGTCTCTCCTATGTACATCTTCAGCAAACACCATATCACCTATGTCATCGCAGTTCAATTTTGCCTTGCCGGCTGAACTACTCACAACCATCTTCATGGCCTCCCAACTATTTGACAACGATGCCAACAGAATCAATGCTCTGATCTCATCATCAAACTCAATCTCTACAGAAAACAATTGATTTATGATCGTATTGAATTCATTCAAGTGTTGGGCTATAGACATACATTTCGACATCTCCAAATTGAACAATTTCTTAATCAAGTGTACCTTATTGTTTGCAGACTACTTTTCATACATACCTGACAAAGTCGCCATGAGATCTGTCGTGGTTCTCTTCTTACTGACATTGTGTGTTACTATTCTAGACAAGGTTAGCGAATAACCCTCAGAACATGTCGATTAGGTTCCAATCAGCATCATTCCTGCTCAATGGATTTTTTTCCCAACAATAGAAGATGGAGCCTCATCCCATAGAAATAGTCCTCAATCTACATCTTCCAGTACCCAAAATCAGTACCGTCGAACTTCTCAATCCTGTGTGCTTTCATTTGATCTCATGTCATCGTTCTCCTTAGACGCAAACCTTGGCTTTTGATACCAGTTGTTGTGAAATGTTGTGCAAAACACACACACATCAACGATGGCAAATAAAGTAAAAGTAACACAATTAAGCACACGATGCACAATATACGTGATTCGGCAAATTGCCTATGTCCACAAAGCTGCAGAAATCTTACTAACAAGAGGAGATTACAATCACTCTATCTCAACTCACACTCTCTAAAGCTTTTTGCTCTCTCACACAATATGCTCTCACTAGACAATTGTTCCCTCTCTTTTTGTGCTTGAGGCCATTCAAGACATGTTAAAATATGACATATATATAGCACACCGCGTGGAAACCCTAATCTGGCAAAACTGCATAATTCGCTTGAGTGGCATGTCGAGCGCATCTCGAGCGAACATCCAAATGAGCATTGGCTCAAGTGAGGTGTCGAGCAGGACTTAAACGAACACTAGGATTTGCGTCTCGCTCGAGCGGAGTGTCGAGTGGGTCTCGAGCGAACTCTCAGACTTGAGATTCGCTCAAGCGGTATGTCAAACGAACTTTGGCTCGAGCCAACTGTCGAGCCAACTTTCAGCAAACACATTTTTAGCTCAAAAATCAGTCTCCACATATAACTCAACAACCTTGACAACTAACATTGGTCTATGCCTCTTTCCAATTCCACTTAAGTTTGTCATGATGACCATGTATAGTGCTGGACCAGCGGCTAAGGATGATATATAAATAAAATGGCATTGATCACTTTAACGATTTTGGCATAAGCAAGTCGGTTCTGTAATGGTTGTCTTGTTGTATTGCAATCATCCCCCTGTTCCGTGATTCATTCTTTACATGATGAGTAGGAAATGATCCTTAATTGTTGGTTTCCCTTCACCTGTGACATTGTTGGTGTAGTGGTAGGTCAGAATTCATGCATCTGAGTGTATATATACGTGATCGCTATTGCACCATTCCGCACACATGCATGTGGGCAACGGTTATTGCCAACAAGTGGTCATGATGCCTTTTCTCCAGGCTAACACTCGCACAACCACGTACAACGGCACATACCACTACAAGAAATTTGATTTTTAGGGATGAAATTTGTCAAGGACGAATTAAATTTGATCCCTGAAAGTCATTTTTGGAGACAAAAATGCTTGAACTACTAAATTCATTCGAACGGATAAATATCCATTCGAACAAGATATTTTGTGACGAACAAAATTGTCTCAAAAAAGGAAAACCGTTCGAATGGAACAAAATAGATGCGGACAATAAATTAATGTATGTTCAAATAGTATATAATTTGTTTGAATAATAATATTGGCAGGAAATTAATTTATTTTTTACTGGAAAAGTTAATAACTATTCGAACTTTAATTTTTTTGTTCGAACAAACATTTTTTCCATTCATTTGTTTATCATCATTAATTTGTGCATATATCTTTTTCATTAAAGTAATAAATATTTTTTTCCATTAATTTGTTATCATTTTCAAAATATAAAAATATGTATATATTATATATTATGATTTGTGGTGAGTTAAAATATTTATAAATTTATAAATTAATTTTGTGTAATTAATTTCAAAACTTTATAGTGATTTTTTTTATGTTAAATTTATATAAATATAACTTTAAAGATAAAATAATTTTTTATATTATCATGAACAGCAAGTAAAATGAAAAAAAATAAATAAGGTAGAAAACACGAAAAATAAAAACAATACATTAATTGCATCTCAAATATATAGTGTTGAATACAACATAAAAAAGTAAGATAATAACTAAAATGATTAATATTTGCTAAGTAGATCAACATCATCTTGTAACATTTTAATGCATCGTTCCAGATCCCTAAGCTTCTTCATGATGCGCTCAATGAACTCCACAAACAGAACTCGTACCTAATCCAAAGTAGCTCCAGAAGGTTGTCTCTGAACAGTGGCAATACTACTAGAAGCTGGATCTGTCGGCGTGGCACTAGGTTGTTCTGGTGTAGTCTTCCACAAGTGCCCCTTGCTCTTACTGAATGTGATCTTGTTAAGGGGTCCATCTGTGGCGATCTCCGCTCAGTCACATACACTGTAACCCCCGATCAGAGTAGGAGGTTAGATATCATTAGTGCAAATAATAGACTACCTCCATTGGAATAACGTGACTCCGATAGAGTGCGGAGGAATAAATACAATGCCAAATCAATATATATATAAGTTAATATATAGGTTAGTTATGATAACTATACAAGTTAATATAATTAATATATATATAGTACTTATTAGTTATATAGCTACTATAGTTTAAGTATTATATGGTTACTATATAACTATAGCTATTATAAGTTATGATAACTATACTCATAAGTTATATAATAGTATAACATTAACTATAGTTATTAGTTACTATTATAAGTTGTGATAACTATAGTTATTATATTTTATATAACAAGGCAACAAGTTATATAATATATAGTGCAAAATTAGAAGTAACTATATGTATTAGATATATTAATAAGTTATGATAATTATACTCACATAAATTATATAATAATATAATACTAATTATGTTATAAGTACTATATATTAATAATTAGTATATATAGTATAAGTATTATATTAACTATTAGACCAAAAGTATATTATATATTATCAATTATAATATAAAATAGTTCCTATAGTATATATATATATATTATATACTATATAATATTAAAATATTTTATATAATAGATTATTAAAATTATAGGAAATTACTTATAAGTATAATAATACTATTATTAGTTCGAACCCAATAACATCCCGTTCGAACAGAGTTATCTCGTAGAATGTATTTGGAGGGAAACTTTGCGCCAAATACTCTAAATGTTAATTTATTCGAATATGAAAAAAATTCCTCATTCGATATCACTGGTTGAATTGTGTTACAAAAATACCCTTTGAGTTTCTCTACCTTTGAAGAATATGCTAATGAATATTTTGATTTATTAGTTTAAATGACAATATTACACGTTTGAACATGAATTAAATCGCGACAGATTTGGCGCCTATTCGAAATTTTCATGTTCGAATATGTAAATGTCCAGTTCGAACGGGACTTCACAGATTCAAATACCTCAACCTCCATTTCATTTTCGCATTGAAGTTGGATTTCTTTGGAGGCAGAGATAAACAAACTTAGTAAGAGAGAAGTGATTCTTGAGAGAGATGAGAGGTTTATAAGAGGTATTATTTTTTTTTCTATCTTTTTTTTTTGTATTTCGATTTCATTAATGTTAGTTTATTGCACATGATTTATGATTTTCTCATAATGTGTTTTATGCTTATGTAGGTATTGTGGATTCATATTTTGTTTGGATTACTTAAATTTGAGATAATATTTATAATCTTTAAAATTTTGATAATTTATAGTTTTTAATTAATTATGTTAAGATTTTTGGTATATTTGTGTTTGTGCAATCCCTTTTAAAATGGGTTGTCAACCAATATGCATATTATGAGATTGTGTTTATGAAATTGTGTTTTGTGACAAATATTTTGTCTCTGTTTCGTGTCTGAAATCTGGGTTTGTCTCGTTCGAACGCTATAATGTTCGTTTGAACGAGATCCTGTTCGAATAGAATCTTGTTCGAACAGAATCCTATTTCAACAGACTAATAAGATTTTAAGTGGAAGATTTTACTTAAAAGAATAATAAGATATATAAAATTTATACTTAAAATATAAAATACTTAAGAATTATTACAAAATATTTTGCACTTAAATTAAAATGAAAACTTAAAATATAATATAACATAGCAACTATTAATACTTAAATTAATGTTTAATACTTATAAAATATTTAATTAAAAAACTATATAGTATAATTATAAAATATTTTACACTTAAATTAAAATAGAAACTTAAAATATAATATAACATAGCAATTATTAATACTTGAATTAATGTTTAACTTTAATATTTTTGTTATTTATACTAACTTTAATGTTTTTGTTTTTGTAGGACAAGATGATATCTCTTAAGGAAATTGTTGCGAATCCATCTGATGCATCATCTGTCAATGATGCTCAGATCATTTCTCAAGTTCTTAGATCACATTCTGGATATTTGAGGGGTTTAGGACGTTGCGTGAAGCTATTCTCAACATTATTATCATTTTTTCGAGCCAGATTGAATGACGATAAGACTAAGGAATTAGAGGAAATAACACTTGAGATAGAACGATTGAGGTTTAAGGAAAAAAAGTTGCTGACCCGATTAGATCAAGTAGATCAAGCAGCGGATCTTGAGGCGAGATTAGAATAGAACATGCAGAGGAGACTGGAGACAGAGGCACAAAAAGCTGTACTTGAACAGTTACTGTCAATTATGTCTCAAAACTCTATACCACCACTACAATCTTAAAATTTATTTTTTCTTTTATTATATTTTCTATTATTATGTTCCAAAACATTTAAACAATTGATGCTTGAAATTTGTGTAATACTAGTATGGTATTTTTAATTAATTAAATTATGTTATGTATGATTAATATCGTTCGAACGGTAAATAACCAATTAATTACCATTTATAGATCCATTCAAACAAAAAGGGACACATTCGAACATAAAATAACAAATTCAAACGACAAATGAGAAATACAGTTTGTACGAACGTTCGAACAATAAAATATTTTTTTGAACAATATTAATTTTTAAAACACCGCTCGAATGGATAGAATTTCCCAAAATAAAATGTTTGTTCAAACGAACATAATTTATATTTGAACAAAAGTCATTTGAACAAAATTTATTGGTTCGAACACTTCGTTCATTCAAACATGACTAAATATAGTTATTTGTTCAAATCAAAATTTTAATTTGTTCAAATGGACAAGTCAGTTCGATTTGAAAAATATTCAATTCGAACAATTTTTTGAGACAAAATTGGTTCGTCTAAAAGAAAAACTCCCGTTCGTACAGTTTCAATTGGTTCTGCCAAATTTCGTTCCTAAAAATGATTTTTTGAGATGAAATTCAATTTTCATCTCTAAAATCCTTTTGAGATGGTCTTTTAGAAACAAAATAGAGATAAAAAAATTTCGTCTCCAAAACTAATTTGGGACAAAATTGGAGTTCAAAAAACCATATTTCTTGCCGTGTACACAGACACTAGGCAGAACTGAAAGAGAAGAAGAGAAGAAGAGTACGCTGTATCCATGCAGGACGTACAGATTTAAAATGTCAATGCGGTTACTGGTTGAAAGAAGATCAGCATATATAACTTTACTTGCAGATTTGTTTGTAGAAAAATTGCAGAGAATGATATCGTGGACTTTAAGGCTATGTTTGGGTACCAAACATTCATCAACACTTTCCAAGTATTCTTGTACTTTTGAAAATACTTCACATGCCAAACAACTTAAAATACTCTCAATGGGACCCACAAACCCACTTCAATCTCTACTCATAACTATTCACAAACATTCTATAATACTTATCACTATTACATATAAATAAAAAATAAAATCACTATAATATTTATCATTATTAAATATAAATAAAATAAAATCACTATAATATATAAATAAAAAATAAAATCACTATAATATATAAATAAAAAATATTTATCACTATTATATATAAATAAAAAATAAAATCACTATAATATATAAATAAAAAATAAATTCACTATAATATATAAATAAAAAATATTTATCACTATAATATATAAATAAAAAATAAAATCACTATTATATATAAATAAAAAATAAAATAGCTATAATATATAAATAAAAAATAAAATCACTATAATATATAAATAAAAAATATTTATCACTATTATATATAAATAAAAAATAAAATCGCTATAATATATAAATAAAAAATAAAATCACTATAATATATAAATAAAAAATAAAATCACTATAATATTTATCACTATTAAATATAAACAAAAAAATCATTATAATATATAAATAATAAAAAATCACTATAATATATAAATAAAAAATAAAATCACTATAATATATAAATAAAAAATAAAATCACTATAATATTTATCACTATTAAATATAAATAAAAAATAAAATCATTATAATATATAAATAAAAAATAAAATCACTATAATAAAATAACTATAATATATAAATAAAAAATATTTATCACTATTATATATAAATAAAAAATAAAATCGCTATAATATATAAATAAAAAATAAAATCGCTATAATATATAAATAAAAAATAAAATCACTATTATATATAAATAAAAAATAAAATCACTATAATATATAAATAATAAATAAAATCACTATAATATATAAATAAAAAATAAAATCACTATAACTATAATATTTATAACTATTAAATATAAATAAAAAATAAAATCATTATAATATATAAATAAAAAATAAAATAACTATAATATATAAATAAAAAATATTTATCACTATAATATATAAATAAAAAATAAAATCACTATAATATATAAATAAAAAATAAAATCACTATAATATATAAATAAAAAATAAAATAACTATAATATATAAATAAAAAATATTTATCACTATTATATATAAATAAAATATAAAATCGCTATAATATATAAATAAAAAATAAAATCACTATAATATATAAATAAAAAATATTTATCACTATTATATATAAATAAAAAATAAAATCGCTATAATATATAAATAAAAAATAAAATCACTATAATATATAAATAAAAAATAAAATTACTATAATATTTATCACTATTAAATATAAATAATAGAATAAAATCATTATAATATATAAATAAAAAATAAAATCACTATAATATATAAATAAAAAATAACATTATTATAATATTTATCAATATTATATATATATAAATAAAATAATTATAATATTTATCACTATTATATATAAATTAAAAATAAAATCATTATAATATTTATCATTATTATATATAAATTAAAAATAAAATCATTATAATATTTATCATTATTATATATAAAAGTAAAATAAAATTACTACAATATTTATTAATATTAAAAAATTACGATAATAAAATCATTATAATATTTATTATTAAAAATAAAATCACTATAATATTTATGGGACTCACATATTTTTCAACTACCTACTCAAAAGTCAACAACTCAACATACTTCATATATCCAAACAACTCAAAATACTTTCAATGGAACCCACAAACTCACTACAATCTCTACTCATAACTATTCACAAACATTCTCAACACTTCTCAACATTTTTCAACACCCAAACATACCCTAAATCATTAGAATTCCGATAAGTGAAACCTTGCAGTTGCACAGCTGTTTTGTGTGCTTTTGAAGTGCTTGTGACATCATTAGAATTCCGAGTATGAACTCAAACGGTCTATTGCATCCAGTGGTTGAGAGTTTTTAGGAGAGATTCTCTCGATAAAACCTTATCCATGTGAAACAGGAGAAGGGACCTAGAAGACGTGGGGTCTCCGTAGAATTATCAAAGATTTGACTCCACCAGTACCTTATACTGCAAATTTTTGCAAATGATCATGTTCACAAGGAAAACTGTCTCCAAACTTTGGAAGCAACGCCAGCTAGCGCACACTCGCTATCGTGAAATGGCCCTGCTTTATCGAGGCCAACCACGAGAGAGAATTAAATATTAGATAAAGGCTAGCTCGACTTAGTGCGGTTGGTCGGAATGGCTTAATACTTATCCTCTTCTACTGCTAAGTGGTTCTCTACTTTCCTGTTGAATTTAGATGATACAACTCATACAAAAGATATTAGACACTACTAAAAAATTGTATACAAATAAGATTGTACTCCATGCATATCATGACATGATGTTTATCTCTTTTCTAATTATGACATCTAATCTTGTCAAATAAGGGGAGGAGATCTTTATTTCATCTTTTAACTTTTTTTAATGTCAAATATATGAAGGTAATTTCATGAGTAGTTACCTTCTAGTGTCACCGTAAAAAGAGATTAGTTTTTTATCTACTTTTCTTAGTGCGTAGGACCTTGTAATGATTACATCTTCATATATATGGAGTACTACTTAGTAGGAACCTTGTGCCAGAGCCTCTAATAGCTAGTTAGCTATATTGGGTAGGTTTGGAAGGTGAGATGAGACACAAAATTTTTATCTTATCTCATTTCATCATTACATCTTTTTCAAATCACCATATAAAATATAATAAAAAATTCAATTTTTTCAAATCACAATTTAACTTTTTTAAATCTCAATACAATAATAATACTAAAATATAATATTTTAAACACTAAAATAAAATACAAAATTCTCATTTCACCACCCAAACCTGCCCATATATAACTGAGAAGCGCGTCTCATTTTGTTCTCATTCAAGACTCTGGCTACATTACTCTATATAACTGAGAAGCGCGTCTCATTTTGTTCTCATTCAAGACTCTGGCTACATTACTCTATTTTATCCGGTCTTAAGCCACAGATCTTGTCCATGGCAAACGGCCACCATTATACACCCTCCTTCATACTTGAAAAGCAAGATGTCGTGCTTGTAAAACCCTCCAAGCCCACACCTTCGGGTGGTCTTTCTCTCTCTAGCATTGACAACAATCCCAGCCTTGAGATCCTTTGCCAAACTATTTATGCGTACCGCTCAAATGCTGATAATCCCTCTATTAATAATGATAATCATGTATTCATAAGAGCAGTTGATCCAGCTCTTGTGATCAAAGAAGCCTTATCCAAGGCTTTGGTTTATTACTATCCTCTGGCTGGCATGCTAAAGAAGCACAGTGATGGAAGACTTCAAATCAATTGCAGTGCAGATGGAGTGCCATTCTTAGTGGCAACTGCCAACTGTAGGCTCTCTTCTCTTCATTATCTTGAAGGGATTGACGTTGAAGTACTCAAACAGTTTGTCTTTGATTTCCCGTCTGAGGGTGACTCAGGTTATCACCCTCTAGTCCTTCAAGTGACCAAATTCTCATGTGGGGGTTTCACAATTGGGATGGGCTTGTCTCACTCCGTTTGTGATGGGTTCGGTGCAGGCCAGTTCTTCCGAGCTTTGGTTGAGTTTTCAAGTGGGAAGAGCGATCCCTCGGTCAAACCTGTGTGGGAGAGGGAGAGACTGGTGGGAACACCTTCAGAGGAGCCTCTCCGACCCTTTGTTGATAAGGAAACTTTGGCAACTTCACCATATTTGCCCACTACAGACCTCTTGCATGCATGCTTTCACGTAAGCATTGAAAGCATAAAAAGACTCAAGATGAGTTTGCAAGAGGAATGTGGGACAGAAAGTTTGAATCAAAGTTTCACAACTATTGAGGTTCTTGGGGCCTATGTTTGGAGATCAAGGTTTAGAGCTCTGGATTTGAACTCCGATGGGAAAACACATTTCTGTCTCACCATGGGAATAAGGAAGCTATTGCATCCACCTTTGCCAGATGGGTATTATGGGAATGCTTTCGCGTCTGCGAATGTAGTGTTAACTGGAGGGGAACTTGATGAAATACCACTCTCTAAGGTGGCAAAACTCATAAAAGAAAGCAAAAAAGTTGCTTCAAAAAGCGATTACATCATGAAATCGTTAGGCATTTTGGAAAGAATGAGACAGCAAAATATGGAAATCCCAGCTAGTGGTGCAACCATGGTTTTGACAGATTGGAGGCAACTGGGTTTGTTGGAAGAAGTAGATTTCGGATGGAAGGACCCGGTGAACATATTGCCAGTGCCATGGAACATCTTTGGGTATGTAGATTTGTGCATGTTCTTGCCACCCAGCAAGGTGGATCCTTCGATGAAAGGTGGGGTTCGGATTCTTGTTTCCCTTCCCAGACCTGCAATGGCCAAGTTTGAAAAAGAGATGGATGCTCTCAAGCTTGGATTAGATGATGGAGCAAATCAGCAAAAAGAAATAAAATATTAATAGCTTATCCTTAATTATATATGCTAAGCCATATATATTTTCCTTTGAGGTGATTTTTTTTCCTGAAAATTTTCATCCAAGTATTGAGATCTGTGTTCTTTTGGGAATAAATAAGCTATGGTACTGTACTAAAGTGTAAGATCAGATGTGTGTTTTTTTTTTGGAAATAAAAACTGTATTCATTGATCATTTTGTATTAGTCATTACAACATCTCTCCCTCTCTACAATTCTTCTAATGCAATCAGGTGTATCTTCTATCCAAACCAATTCAGACTGTAAAAACAAACTTTCATTTGTTAGAATATGAGCTGCCTCATTATAAGTTCTATGAGTAAACTGTACTTTCCAATATGTTCTATACTTCAATAACTGGTTCATACCTTATTAGACTTTCATAGTATGATAAATCTTCATATTTATTGTGAGCAACATTAACTACCACTTGAGCATCTTCCTCGAAAAGCATCTTATCAAATCTGAGTTCTTTGCATACATCCATTGCGTTTCACAAAGCATGACTTTCAGCAACAGCAGGTTGATCAATATTATGCTTTTGTCCCTTCACAGCTACTAACATTTCCTATTCTTCATTTATGATTACAACCCTTATACCCACATTCCTTTCCTTTTTGTCAACTACTGCATCCCAATTAACTTACAAAACCTGGACTTGGTTTCTCCCACCTCAGATTTCTGCTACGACTCCCCTCATTCTTGCTACTACTTACCTTTGCTGTCTGCTAAAACAATTGGTATTTTGTCAGATCATGCTTAGCAAATCTTATTACTTGACTTGTAGATTTGAACTTGTCTTCAAAGATACACTCATTTCTTCTCAACCATAAGCCCCTCATCACAACAGCTACCTCTTCTAGTTCTGAACCATTAAGGGCAGGTTTGGGACTTCAAACAAAACACAAAATTCTCATCTCATCTCATCTCATCATTACACATTTTTCAAATTCTCATACAAAATATAATAAACAATTCAACTTTTTTAAATCCCAATACACATTTTTCAAATCCCAAAACAATAATAATATTAAAACTTAATATTTTAAACTTCAAAACAAAACACAAAATTCTCATCTCACCCCCCAAACCTACCCTAAGTTTTTTCACTAATTCTTCCCACAGAGCTAGTAGATCAGATTCTTCTATCTTCATCTTCTACAATATACTCAATGACTCTAACCACACATCACAAGCTACAGGACATTACCAAATCACATGCATAATTGTTTCCCCATCTCTTCTACAAATGGGGCAATAAGGGTTGTATGTTACTTTCTTAAAAAAAAGATTTCTCCTAGTAGCTAGAAACTCATTAACAGCTTTCCAAAGAAATAATTTAACTTTCTTTGGAACATTCATTTTCCAAATGCTTTCCCAATTTTGATACCTCTCTTGGTGCCTTGAGTTTTCACCTCCGCTAGCCTTCTTTCTTTCAAACTCCAAGTGGTATGCACTTTTTACAGAAAATAATCCTTTTTTTGATGGATCCCAAATCATTTTATCTTCCATATTCATGCTACTCAATGGCATGCTCCATATATGATCAGCTTTCTCTTTACTAAAAATTCTTCTAATCAATGACTCATTCTACTCCCCTATGCATTGCATGAATTCACACACTCTTGCTTCATTATTTAGAACTGAGACTGGAGATTGTACAGAGAAAGTTGAAGGTGTTGCTAGCCATCTTTGACCCTATATTTTAATACTGTCACCATTACCTACCTTCCATCTCAGTCCCTCCCTTAAAAGACTCACTGCATTCCACACACTTCTCCACATATAAGATGGCTTATGGCCCAATTTTGCTTCCAACAGAGGCTTGTCTTTGAAGTACTTTTCTTTAAGAATCTTAGCAGCCATACTAGTATTGTTCTGCAATAACCTCCACCCCTACTTAGCCAAAAGAACCATATTAAAACTCTCTATGTCCCTGTAGCCCAGACCCCATTTCCCTTTATGTTTCCCCATCTTCTCCCAACAACACCAATGAACACCATTCCTTTTTTATTGATTACCCCACCAGAACTTGGCAAACATAACATTAAGCTCTTTGCACAGCTTCTTTGGAAGTTGAAACACACTCATTGTGTAAGTGGGTACTGCTTAAATGACTACTTTTATTAAAACTTATTTCCCTGTAGTTGACAAAAAAGAGTTTCTCCAATTATTAATATTCTTCCATACTCTTTCCTTTATGCTCCTTAAAGTATTGTATTTTGATTTCCCTGTAGATTTGTGTTGAACAGCTTGAATGTAACGGGTGAAAAACCTTGTATATATTTATCTTTATATTAGTTACAAATGAGCTTTTTCACGTTAAAATAAATCATAGATGTGAAAGTACATAGAATTCCATAATTAATCAGCCATTTCTCTTGTATGACATGCATTCTTTTCATGGCGACGTCCATAACTTGGGTAAGTTAGGCCACTTCCAAGCTCTGATTTTATCTATTTTATTTTATTTTTGAATTCCCTTTATTTTTAATCAGCTTTTAATTTAGATTAACGGTTATATCATAGAGTTGTGCTACTTAGAGTTTCTACACTGCCCCCCTGCCAGCTTCGATTTTTTTTTTTGTCTTTTGTAACCTAAATTGTGCATTTTTTTAAAGAAATAACAGGGTCAAATTATCTTTCAAATTCACCCCCCCCCCCCCCCCCGCCGTACGTGTTTGACCGATTCATTTGCCCTCTTCGCTACTCCCCCAAATCTCCCCTGGCAACGGCATATGTGGTGCCCTCCACTAGAAAAATAACTACAACTACATCAAAAGAAAAGAAAAAGCAAGAGGCCAACACATTAACATTACATTCGAGATGCTTGTGTAATCTCCCATCTTCTTCCTCTGCACGTTTTCTTTACTTACTTTCTCTCTCTCTCTCTTTGCCCTTCACTCAAACTTCCTTTCGAACAAATGAAAATTGAAACAATAGCCGCTGATTTAAGAGATTAGAGGCTTAGTCCTTCGAGTGATGAGGGTCTTAACCAGTGAAAGGAAAGAAATGGAGGGTTAAGAGTTTGTGACATGCCGCTTTCTTTGCAAAAGTGTGCCTTTCACTATGCACGTGACGAACTCAACTCCATGCTCGACAAGCTTGACAGTAAAAGCCTTGCCCTTGCACTCAAAAAGGTAAATATGCTGCCTTAATTGGCTCAAGTGGATGAGGAAGAGTTTCTGTGAGAAACTGAGAAAGAGTGAAGTGAAATTGAGAGAGAGAATAGAGCGGAACATGATTTTTGTTTGAAACAGATATGAGAATTGTGACGTGGCACCTAGATCGAACTTGCCATGCATAGTGTGCGGTGTGTTGTCCCCAAACCGGCTTCTGTTTAGATTTTTCCTATAAATATAATATATGTAGTATTAAAATATGAGTATAGTATACAATATAGGAAAAATCTAAATTGAAGCTGGTTTGGGGGCAGCATGCCGCACACAGTGATGTGGCAAACTCGGTCTGGGTGCCATGTCATGGTTCTTAGATCTGTCTCAAACGAAATTCATGTTTCGCTCTCTCTCTCTCAAAGAAACTCTTCCCCTTCCACTTGAGCCAAGTAAAGTAGTATATTTTACCTTCTTGAGCGTGGGGGTGAGGTGTTTATTGTCAAGCTTTCCGGGCATGGAGTTGAGTTGGTCACGTGCGCAACGAAAGGCATGCACATTTTTGCAAAGGAAGCGGCATGTCACAAACTCTAACGCGCACATTCAAGCGGTCATGCTCCTCTTGCTGCTCAATCGCTTCCTTCTTCTGTATCAAACCCTTGAGGAATTTGCTCCTCTCTAGCTCTTCCTTTGTACTCTCCATTTCTTTTCTTTCATTGGTTCAGACCCTCATCACTTGGAGGACTAAGCCTCTAATCTCTTCAATAAGTGGCAATTGTTTCAGTTTTTCATTTGTTTGAATGGAAGTCTAAGTGAAGGGCAAAGAGAGAGAGAAAGTAAGGGAGAAAGTAAGGAAAATGTGTTCAGACAAATATGAAAGACTGTTGGAAAAGGGAACAAAGGTCTCGAATGTAATGTTAATGTGTTGGTGATCTCTCGCTTTTTCTTTTGTTTCTTTTATTTTGATGCGGTCATCGCTATTTTTCCGGCAAAGGAGGCCACAACCATCTTCGTTTGGGGAGATTTGGGAGATTAGCGAAGAGGGAAAATGACTCGGTCAAGCGGGGGGAGAGGGGGAGGGGACAAATTCAAATAATTTGACCCTATTATTTTTTAAAAAAATGCACAGTTTAGGTTACAAAAAAAAAAAATTCCAAACTGATAGGTGTGCGGTGAAAGGATTCATAGTGGCAAAACTGATATTTATATTTTATTTTCATTCCACTACATTGATGTGATATTTATTAAGAGAAATATTTTATTTAAAAAATAATTTTACAAAAGTAAATTTATATATCGACGTAGTTTGATGTAATATATTCAATTTTAAAATTACTTTTATTAAAAATTAAATTTAACGTATCATATAAAATTAAGTCGGTTTATAAATTTACTTTTATAAAATTTTTTATAACTGTAAAACATATCATTAATTAATTACTTAATTGTTTTACTTTAAAAAAAAGTTGACTTAGAGTTAGATAGCATACAAGGGATAAAAGCTTATATAAGAAGAGAATACAGCGTACAACACTTCTCTGTCTGTGCGCATCTAACAATTTCTAGAATGTGAAAAAAAAAAATAATAATAATAGACTTACAACCTCTATTACCCGTTGATTACTTACATTATTTTTTTTAGTTTCTTTCTTTTACGCTCAACTCTGCACTCCTCTACTTCTCATGTCCAGTGTGCTCCCATAATGAATTTGGAACTTTTAATTTTTTTTATTATTCTCTTTTGGATTTTTTTTAATATCCTTAATTATTAAAAAAATAAAAAAATATATACAATTTCATTAATAATCATAAATAAATAAAATTAAAATACTCAAGCGGATGAGAGATGCGACTGAAAATAAAAAAAAAACTTAAAAAGAGTAATTGACGGATGATCGGAGATAGTAAGGGTAGGTTTGGGAGGTGAGATGAAAATTTTATGTTTTATTTTGAAATTTAAAATATTATATTTTAATATTATTATTCTTTTAAAATTTAAAAAAAGTGTATTGAAATTTAAAAAAATTAAATTATTTATTATATTTTATATAAAAATTTAAAAAATATGTAATAATAAAATGAAATAAGATAAAAATTTTATATTTTACCTTTATCTCAAACCTGCCCTAAATCTATTATCATCATTATATATATTCCTGAGTTGGGGTTTTGCTGAAAAAGGAAAAAGAAAGTACACAGTAATTCTTCGGGGCGGCGTATAAGATTCCCGTGGTGCCACTCGAGCTTTTGTTGCTGTTTTTATCCCTAAAACGTCCTATAACTAGAATATGCTTTGGAAAAATTTATCATATTCTAAAAGGATCCCTTCTTATGTAACGCATGGGCAAAGCCATCAAGCTATACTTTTGTTCCATCAGCTTCAGAAAACTGGGTCCAAGATCACGGAGTTGGTTCTGTCAGCGGTTGCAAGAGTCTGTGGGAAGGTTGGTGCCATAGAAGAAGGAAAGCAAGCTCATTGTATGGTGTTCAAACATGGGTTCGACAGAGATATGATTCTAATGACTTCCCTTCTTGATATGTACTTTAAATGTACAGACATCAAAGACGCTCGCCGCGTGTACGATGAAATGCCTTCAAGAGATGTTGTTGTGAACAATAACATGATTTTTGGGTTATGCCGGTGTCAGTTGATAGTGGAGGCGATCAATTTGTTTAATAATATGTGTGAACGCGACACGGGGTCATGGAATTCTCTGATTTCTGGGCTTGCACAGAACTCGGAAGAAAGGAAGGCGTTGCTTTTGTTTGGGAAAATGAGAGTGGAGGGAGTTGAAGTTGACGTTATGACAATGTCAAGTGTTCTTTCAGTTTGTGCTGATCTTGCAGGTTTGGTTAACGGTAAACAAGTCCATGGGCTGGTGATTAGATATGGGTTTGACCTACACATACCTGTTGGAAATGCTATTATTGACATGTATGCTAAATGTGGATGCATGGATGATGCGTGCCAATTTTTCAAGAACATGCCTGCCAAGAATGTAGTTTCATGGACTTCTTTGATTGTAGGTCACGGAAAACATGGCCTGGGATTGGAAGCTCTCGAGGCATTTGATGCCATGGAAACGGAGGGTGTTGTACCAAACAAGATCACTTTCTTGGGAGTCTTATATGCATGCAGTCATGCAGGATTAGTTCAAGAAGGGTGGAGGAGTTTTAACACGATGATACACAAATACTCGATCACACCCATGATGGAGCACTATACTTGCTTGGTTGATTTACTTGCACGAGCTGGCCATCTCATGGAGGCTTATAATTTCATAGAAAGGATGCCAATAAAGCCGGAGGCAAAGCTTCTAACAGCATTTTTCAGTTCATGTTGCTCCCACATGAATGTAGAGCTAGCAAAGACCGTTGGACAGAGATTACTTGAATTGGAACCCGAACAAGCAGGGACCTATATGTTGCTGTCCAACTTTTATGGACTTGTTGGGGACTTCGAAGGTGTGGCAAATGTAAGGAGATCGATGTTAAAGAAGGGAATAAGAAAAGAGAAGGCATGTACATGGATTGAGATAGATCGAAAAGTTCACACTTTTGAGTCGGGGGATAGGTCTCATCCCCGTAGCAAAGAGATATACAAGTACTTGCAAAATCTTGTTCAGAAGCTGAAGAATAATGGGTATGTACCAAACACAAGCATCGTTATGCAAAATGTGGATGAGCACACAAAGGAAGAGATAGTTCTTGGTCACAGCGAGAAATTGGCCATCACGCTTGGGCTCATTTGCTCGCCCCCGGGAACCCGTATCATGATAGTTAAGAATCTTAGAGTATGTGCAGATTGCCATTTAGTTACCGCATTGATTTCAAAGATTGAAGGGAGGGAGATTGTTGCCAGAGATTCAAGCCGATTTCATCATTTCAGTAATGGAAAATGCTCTTGTGGAGATCATTGGTGAGAGGTAAGAGAGGGAAGACAAATTCTTTAGCTACAAGGAGATCTCATGAAAACAAACTCATAAATTGATGTAATTTTATGTGATAAGATAAATTGTAACGTTAGTTTTATTAAAAAATATATCTAACGTATCGTAAGAAATTATATCAATTTTTAAATTTACTTTTATAAGATTTATCTATAGCATTTATTGAAAATCTGTCACTAGCACATTAATGTTTCAAGCTGTGAATAAGAACCTTCTCTTGATATTGAAGTAAATTAAACAAATATCACTGTGCACAAGAACCGATGTTATGAATAATTATTTTCATCAATCACTATTTACTACATACTTCACACCCTATATAAAAATAAAAAAAAAGTTGTCAAATGTAGAGTGTGCAGATAAATAATAACTTATGCATAACAAAACCCATTAAACAATATTGCTTAAAATATAAATGAACTTTGTTTTGGTTGGACTGAATTTGGCACGACTATTCTCAGCCTACACACCTTTCTACTTTTCGTTGTTCACACCCCGACATTTCTAAATAAATTCGGTTGCCGCATCTGATTCTTCAAGGAAGAAAGTAAACTCAATTCGTTTTTGATAATTATTTATTCCACTCTCTCTGACTCTCTTTATTCTTCGTTTTTAAATCGCCAACTTCCTAATAACAGATTCGGGTAATTATTGAATCCCAATTCCTGCTGGAAGACCCAATAAGGTTAGAAATCATCTTACCGCCTACCCATGGCTTATTCCGCTGCGGAATACCCGACGAATTTGCCGATCCCGGTCGACCTCTTCGTGTCCAAGATACATAAGGGCCTTACGCGTGGCGATCTCGGGTTCGCTGACACCTCCGGTCGCATCGTTTTTAAGGTCAACCGTCAGTCTTCCAAATCCTCGGCTAATAAGCTAGAAATCGTTGACGCCACGGGAAAACCTGTAATTTCCTTGCACGGTAGCGATGTGAGTCTCTTTTTCCCTCTCTCGTTTCCACAGAGTATTTCTTGAGAAGGAATTTTTTTTTTTTTTAAAAAAAGGTTTATTTGGTAGACATTATCGTATTATGGATGCGGTTGTAGAATGGGTCGTGGAAAGGCTACAAGGGGGACGATCAGAAGGACTCCATTTTCACAGTTAGAACTGAAAAAACCGAGTTGCTGGTGTCTCTTGTTAACCCGGCCTCTGAATTGAAGGTGAAAGGCCAGCCTTCAATGAAATCCTGCACCATTTATAAAGGCAATGACATTGTGGCTCAGGTATAATATAAGTCCCCCGATAGATAAACAATTATCCAAACCGGCCTAAACCTTACTAGCATTGCATTACAGCATCTATGTGTAATTGCTTATGGGCTAAACCCTTCCACATCAGCTAATATACTCACAAGACCGAGCAATTGACTGAGATTTGCCATATCCCTTAATTAATACAATATTGTACGTTCATGTTCTTCCAAATTTATTTTTATTTTTCCATTTTTGTTTCCATGTTTATTTTTGTTCTGCGAAGTGCAGCAACAGTGTCTGTTCAATGAAGTTTTTAAGTAGATATTGGGTATCTTATTTTTGTAAAGACTAGAAATCATATGGATATTTGTAACAACTGCGTGCACAAGATGACTGGTCAAGTCAAAAGCAATACCTTGTTTAAAACTCCTAAAACTTCAATACCTCTGCTCAAGGAACCATTGGTTAGGTTTTGGACAAGCTACACATTTTCTTTGTTGTTCTGATTTACTTGTGGTCTTTTCTATGTATCTTGTTGAACCTCCCAAGTACTCAACCGCAGTACTCTTGCCAGGAAAGTTATACAATTTATGTCATTTGTGCTGCGGAATCTGAATCCCGCTTATGTCCTTAGATCCATCTAACTTCTCGTGCATGCTTATCATGTTCTGCATCCATCTCTCCATAGATCAATTGAACTTCAGTTTTAGTGTATGATGATGTTTTGGTCTTCTGTTATGCTTGGATGCAGACTAGTCTAATGTACAAGCTTTGTCAGCTGTATGTTAGTAGGCGTAAATTTCGGCTAACCATATTTCCTGGATCTGTTGACCATGCTGTGGTTGCGGCGCTGATCGTAATCTTTTTTGAACGAAGAAGAAAATAGGAAAAGGAAATGGATTGAGCATGTACAATATTCATGCGTTTTCCTCTCACAGATCCTTTTTATGTGATTTTTGTACTTTGAGCATCGAACAAGGTTCATATATATGTCTTCAGCCGTGAGCTCATGTATTAGTCTTTGGTAGTGAGAATGTAACTCTATGTCACTCTTCCTCTACTTCTATATATTCGCTTGAAAGGCTCATGGTTGTGTGAAAATGGAGATTCGTTTGTTGGTAGGCTTGCTTTTTAGATGCCTGGTTACAACTTACGGGAACTGTTGGGTAGTGCTCATGACGATGTAGGATTACTGTTTAAAGAATCTACTTTTTCTTATATATATATATATATTGCTCGGTTTTTCATTCAAGAAAAATGTTAAGCAAATAAACAGATGAGATTAACTGTGATAAATAAATAATTAAGTAATTTTAATGGGTTCCTTTTTAGCAGTATATGTACAGTAAATTTTTCATAAATACGTAAGTCTTAACTCATGCTTTCATAATATCCCTGTCCATGAACATTGAACATTAGGCAATTATTGAGATTGGGTGCGTTTAGTAACTTCATTTACTTCTTCTCTCAAGCAAAAGTGGATGAAATGGTGTAAGGGTATCTACTGTATCATCTATCTATTGAAACATTTTTATAATGGAATAGAAAGTATTTATTTTCTCCTCTTTTTTTTTCTCACCTCTGCACAAACTTCCAAATTTACTACAGAAAAATAAAATAATGGAAAAACAAATAAATTAATTCTCCCAATTTAGAATTTGAAGGGAACATAGTTGCGTCTCATATTATAAGGTCTCATTTGAATAGTAAGATGAATATTATTTTTTATTATTATTATTATTTTAAGATTTGAAAAAATTAAATTATTTATTATATTTTGTATAAGAATTTGAGAAAGTTGTAATGATAAAATGAGATGAAATCATTTATGTATCCAAACAGAGCTTAAATAACTTTTAACTCAAGTTTGATTTTCTAAAGAGATAAAATATTGTACAATAAATTACATGTATCTATCTCTTTTTTTTTTTTTTTAATACTCGTAAACATTTAGGTAGTGTTTGGGAACAAATGGTTTCAAAACCCTCAATCCAAACATTTTTATACCAAATCCCAATTATGAAAAATCTTATCTCGGTTTTTATAACAGACAAAGATTAGAACAACTTTCACAAAATTTGAAAACAAATCTCTCACGACAATTTTTTTCCAAATATTTTTCAATGAATCCCACCACTTTTTCAAATCCAATAAGAGCATCTCTAAAAGGCTTTACTAATCCAAATTCAATTTTAATGAATCTCAGTAATTTAACAAAAGATTCCACACAGACAATTAGGAGTGTAAATTTAAACTGAAAAATCGGTCCGGACTAGACCAAACCGGACTGGTTGATTAGGTTTTGAACCAGTCCGGTCAGGAACCGGTTCCTATTTTATGAAAACCGGCAGGATCCGGTCCGGTTTTGGTTCCGTAGTTTCCGGGAACGGATCGGTTAGAAAAAAATATAAAAATTAATTTTATATATTATACAAAATATTTATATATATAATATATAATTATATATCATGTATGAAATAATTTCATATTATAATTTATAAATTATAATATAAAATTTTAATCTTAAATATGAACATTTGTAATTTGTTTGATCATATGTTATTAATATATTTATATATAAGATAATGTTGTTATAATTTATAAAATAAAAGTTTAATCTTAAAGATGAAAATTTAATCGATCATATGCTTTAAACATAATATATATATTCAATTATTAATAACATTTTATCATAAGAAGTAACAATTTATTATATATTTTTTACATTTAAAAAAAATCAGAAAACCAGACCTGATCGGACCGGAAATCGGTAAAATCAGAAATACCGGTTTAGGAGGGTAATCGGGACGTAATCGATTTTGAAAAATATAAAACTGGTACATACCAGTTCGGTCCTAAATTTTGTCCAAAATTAGATCGAACTGGACCAATTACACCCCTACAAACAATCTTTAGAAATTTTAAAAAATCTTAATTATTTTTGAAAGGAAATCCTACATCGATCTATTCCATAAAGATATGATCCGTCCAACAAGCTGAGGAGGAGGAGCCCTAGGCCCAACCAAGCCTTTTCTCGTTTTCTTCGGCCCGTTTGGATACTATTGTCAGACCCCCATCACTTAACTGACATGACAATTTGTAAATTTTTTGGACACAAAATAATAAGAAAAATATTACTTTGTTTATTCTATTTATTCCTCATTTTGATGTTTTATATATTTTAATTTTTTTATTTAATAGTTAAAAAAATAATTATTAGTGTATTGATATATTTTTATATTTTTTAAAAATATTTTAAAATGATAAAAAATATGAATAAGAAAATTAAAAAAAAATAAAAACAATATTTTCAACTAGCAATAAAAATGAGCGGTACTACTCAGGATGCAGAGTTGCACCGCTCAAATAATAATCCAAGTAGGCCTTTTTTCTTTTCTAGCCATTCTCTTTTTAAAATTTTCGGACAAAATAATATTGTTTGGTCTTTGAGATTATTCTTGTGTGGAAATTCGTCTTTTGTCTTTGTTTTTGTCTTCAAAGATGTATGTCAATGTTTTATAAGAAATTTCCTTTTAGTTTTGGGCGAGCCAGAGAAGGCTTGTAGAGTTTATAGGTTTCTGGGTATGTGTTGTTTTGATTCTCGTTGTTTCTAACTTTTGGAGTTTTGAGCATGATGAAGCTGAATGGAACAGGGACAACGAAGCTCATGGCTTGGACGGCCGGCTGGGTTTGAAGCGGGAAAGGGACAACTTTCGTCTAAATGAAAACCGAAGAAAAAAAAATGAAGTCGTTTTATGGGATTTCTTTTGCTCGCTACAAATCCAAAAGTTATTAAAAAGATAAGCAAATGGAAAAGAAAAATGTTGTTGACTCGCCATTTCTATTTAATTATGGTTAGAAAGAGAAAATTAAAAAATAATGTTAATATGTTGCCACAATTATTCTCATCTCATCTCATCTCATTTCATCATTATAATTTTTTTAAATTTTTATACAAAATAAAATAAATAATTCAATTTTTTTAAAATCTCAAAACAAAAATAATATTCAAAAATATATTATAACAATATTTTATTCAACTTTCAACTTTTATCTCAACCTATCTCTTCTCATATGCAATAACAAACAAAGTATAAGGTACCGTTTGGATAATGAGTAGAGATGAAAGTTAAAAGTTAAATAAAATATTATTAAAATATTATCATCATTTTGAGATTTGAAAAAGTTAAATTTATTTATAATATTTTGTGTAAGAATTTAAAAAAATTATAATGATAAGATAGAATGAAACATTTATTATATTCAAACGGGCTTAGGACTTGTTTGGAAATAGATCTCATCTCGTCTCATTTCTAAACATAATTTAAATACAAATATTTTCAAACTAATTATTACAATTTTATCAAAATTTTAAATAAAAAATAAAAAACAACTCAATTTTTTTAAATCTATAAACAAAAATAATATAATAATAATATTTTAACTTTATAATATTTTTTATTCAATTTTTTCTCTTTTTTTTTAAAATTTAAAAATGCTCAACTCAAACTATCACATTATTATTTATAAACTATCTTATTACTATTTATAAAATTATCGTCTTATTTCATTCACTAAGACCATGATTTGGAAAGAAAATTCTCAAAATTTCTTGGCAAGTTTCGCTTGAACAACTGAAACATTCGCCGTATCATAACAACTTGACAACGAATTAACGATGCATCGTCGGTGACATCCGATATTCGATATGATAACCAGGACAAGGAGGCTACTAGGTCGAGTCGAGTTATCTATCTTTAACGACGTTAGAAGTCGCCGCTGCATAAAGAGGGCATTAACATCTTGTTTTTGTAAAATGAAAAAATTCTAAACATAAGCTCATACTCCTCTACCCCATGTTCTCCTCTCTCCGTTGAAACAACGGGTTTTAAGCACACAAGTGTTTTCTCGACTCGAAGTCTCTCCGTCTCCTTCTTCCTTCTCCGTCTCGGCCTCTCTCCGCAACTCGTTCACCCGTACGACGTCTTTTTTTAGAGGAATAAGGAATGGGGAGACAGAAAGGAGAAGGAGGTAAGGGCAAGGGTCGAGCTTCAAGCAGCAGGTAATTTTTCCTTTTGAATCATGCTTGTAGTTGTTTTATTTTCCAGCTAGTTTGCGTTAAACTTCGATCCAATTTATTCATTTATTTATTTATTTTCGTTTCAGTCTCGCCGCGTCGCTTTTGCCGGCTGGTTCTACGGCCACCGTTGGATTCGGTGGTTATGTCGGCGGCTCTCGTCTCGATTCTTCTCTTGCTAGCGACGAAGCAAGTTCCTTCGTTGTATGTTTCCTTCAAGTTTGAGTTCTTTTTCTTTATGGTTTAGTTGTTGTTCAATACAACAATTTCAATATCCCAAAAGAAATTTTTAAAAATGGGGAGTTGAATTTTTCAATTCTAATCGAAAACTGGAGATATTAGCGTTAGAGGACAATCCTTTTGAATATTTTTATAATGGATTAATCTCTGTGTTACCTGTGTTCTTGAGACAGAGAAAGTAATGAAAGAATATAAAGAAAGAAAGATAAAGAACAAGAAATGACGGATTTATTCTAGGCAAATCCATCCTCCCTTTTAGGCAAATATTTATAATGTTTATTCTAGGCAAATCTTTATAACTTTCACAATGATCTCAGATGCCTTCTCCTTCCTTCGATCTTTCTATTTATACTCCAGTTCTGTCTACACTCTGTTTACACTTAATGAACAAAACACACTGTATTGTCCAACGTTCAAACTATACAGACAACATTAACTAAACGCATCGTCTTGTACAATCTCCAACATACAACTCACTACACCAGCAAAACGTATCGTTTCATTAAAGTCCTCTAAATGCTGTGTTCCATTTCAAAATTCTATCATTGGCTCAAGTGGCAAAGGCCTTGGGCTTGGGAGATTTTCCCTTTGAATTACCCAATGTGCACTTGCGGTAAACTCCTTGCTGAGGGCTTGTGCACCCCCAAGATTAGTCGGGACGCTGTTGCCGGACGGTGCCAATAAAAAAAAAAATCTTACTATTACTCTTTCCGCATACATAACAACATTCACCCCTACTTGAAAGAGCCTTGATCACATGGCTGCAGTTGCTGACTTCTTCCTTCTCCAATTCATGTCCTCACTCAAAGCCTACCTCCCTTCTCAAAGAACCTTGCCCACATGGTGTGGTTCCTCAATTCCCACAAAGATTCCCATGAACTGTCCTCTAGTAGTGCCCCAACCCACTTGACACGCACTTCAATCATTGCTTGGTTACCAAACTTCTTCATTCTCCTATCCAAAATTGCTTCAGGTTCAGGTTGGATAATGCCTTCCCGAACCACTGGTAGCAATGTTAGTAATGGTGTAATCTGCTGACCAACTTCTTTTTGAGACAAGACACATGTAGAATAGGATGGATTCGAGATGAAGTTGGTAAGTCCAACTCGTATGCTACTGCACCCACCTTGGCCACTATCTTAAAAGGTCCATAATATCGTGGAGCCAACTTAAGATCATGTCTCAAAGATATTGATTTCTATGTATAAGGTTGCAGCCTTAAGAATACCCAATCTCCCACTTCAAAGCTTCTCTCAGTTCTCTTCTGGTCAGTAAAGAATGAGCCTTACTCAAACTTTCCTCCAGTAGGGCCATCACCGGTTCCCTTGACTTTAATTGATGATCAACAACAACATTCTTTGTAGTTCCTGGAACATAAGACAAAGTTTGGGAGGGGAATAACCATAAAGTGCCTCAAATGGAGTCAATCGAGAGGAGTAATGGGTTGTGGTATTATATCCCACTCTACCAAAGGAAGCCATGAGCTCCAATTCTTAGGCTTAGTACTAGTGTAGCATCTCAAGTAAGCTTCTAAACACTTATTTAGACTTTTTTTTTGCCCATCTGTTTGTGGGTGATAGGCAGAACTGAAAGCTAAAGTTGTACCTTGAAGTTGAAAAAGTTTTTCCCAAAAAGAGCTAGTAAAGGTTGCATCCCTATTTGAAACCACAAACTTGGGCATTCTGTTCAACTTAAACGCTCCTGAGAAGAAAATCTAAGTAGGGGTGGGCAGCAGGGCCCTGCAACCCAGCATGCGGGGGCGGGGAGTGGCTACCCTGTAACGTATGGTACCGGTAGCACCCCTAAATCTAAGCCACCTTAATGGTTGTATAAGGATTGGCTAAAGGAAAAAAATGGGCATGCTTAGTGAGTCTATCAATGACTGAAAAGACAAAACTAAACCCATGCGATAGAGGCAACCATTCCATAAAGACCATGGAAATGTCTGTCCATGGAGTGACTGGTATAGGCAGTGGCTGCAACAGTTCGGCAGGGTGTATTGCTTCATACTTGTTAACTAGACACACATAACACTCCTTCACCAATTTCTCGATATCCACTCTCATTCCTTCCCAATAGAAGTCCATCTTTGCCCTCTTCAAAGTTTTATGATACCCCATATGACTAGCCTATGGGCTATGTTGGATATATTGTAGGACCTTAGCCGGAAAGTCAGACCTTGGCACTATCACCATCTTTCCCTTTCCTGAGCAAAAGTCCTTTCTGAATGGCATAATGCTTGTTCATATTTTTTCCTTGTTGTAGCCTCTAGTAAATCTCTTGAATTCTTGGAGACATGGAATAGCTATGCTTCAACTCCTCAATCCGTGTTGGTGTGGGGAATGAAATCACTGCCAAGGCCCCAACTTCTTCATGTTTCCTTGATAATGCATTAGCTACCTTATTTTCTTTTCCTTTTTTGTATTCAATAGAGAAGCCATAATCCATGAGTTTAGTAATCCACTTCTGTTGGGCCTCAGTCTCCACCTTTTGTTCAAGTAAAAATTTCAATTCTTGTTGGTCAGTTTTTACTTTGAATGACTGACCAAGTGGGTATGGTTTCCACTTCTGAATTGCACTTAGAGCATTGATATTGGTTTCATCAAATTTATCTCTAAAATTTAATGAAAAGTACATGTTTTCCATAAATCCAAAACCTCTCTAGCCATAGCCTTACATTGGATTAGTCAAAATAATAATATAATATTATTATTAATCAAAATAATAATATGATATTATTATTTTAATAATGATATTTTAATTTATTTTTTTCATATTTTACAATTACACTAACTATATGTTAAATAATAATTTAATTTGATACTTAAATTATTGTTTCTCAACTTAAATATATTATGGATCAAAATTGGGAAGCAATAATTTAAGTAAATAAAATAATGCTTATAGAGTGTGAATAGTTAGTCTTCAAATTTGGAGATGAACTTAATTGTACTGTAGCTCAAAGTTGAAGATTTTAGTGTATGCCGAATCCAATGCAGTGATTTTAAACACAAATTCATCAAATTTTGAAGATGAGGTTCATTTGATGAGTCAAATGCCAATGTTGTTACCAATGCTAACAACTCTTTTTTATAAGTTGATAGTGATAAGACCTTGCCTTTGAGTGCCTTGTTGTAATAAGCAAATGGCTGCCCATCTTGCATCAAGACTGCTCCTGGCCCCACCCCATTTGCGTCATACTCAATTGCAAAACTTCTTGAAAAATCAGGAAGCTTGAGAACAGGTGGCTGTGTAATAGCCCTTTTAAGCTCTATAAAAGTTGCAATGGCCTCCTCAGTCCAATCAAAGGAACTTTTCTTCAATAATGCAATCAAGGGAGCTACAATAGACCCATAACCTCTGATGAATTTTTCGTAGTAACTAGCGAGACCTAAAAACCCTCTCAAGGATTTTAAGGACATTGAGGTTGGCCTCTCTTACATTGTTGATATCTTTGCTAGATCTATTACCCCCCCTTCCTTTGAGATTAAGTGGCCCATATAGTCTATCTCAGTGACCCCAAATCTGCACTTTGACTTCTTAGCAACAAGGTTATGTTGCTTCTAGATGCCCGACACTCCTCTCAAGTGCTTCAGATGCTCATTGAAGTTTTTGCTCTACATCAAAATATCATAAAAAAAGACTAACAAATTTTCTCAAAAAGGGTTTGAATACCTCATTTGTTAACCCTTAGAATGTGGATGGAGCATATTAGTGAGCCCAAAATGCCCCACACTAAGAACTCGTAATGGCCTTCATGTGTTCTGAAGGTTGTTTTCGGAATGTTTTTGTAATGCCCCAATAGAAGACCCAAACCACATGGCCTATACTCCAAAAGGACTAGTTAATGATGCAATTGCAGTCCCATTGGAACCTTATAAAGAGCAAGAACTTCTCATTCTCAAGCAATGTGGGATCTCATACACTATCTATCCTTATTCATATCATATGGGGTATCACAATCTACCTCCCTTAAATTCCTGACGTCCTCGTCGGGCCTATCCATTGTAGGTGACATGGCTCAAGTCCTACATTTCTGGTTGGGATGGTCTCTGATACCATTTGTAACTCCCCAATAGAAGACCCAAACCACATGGCCTATACTCCAAAAGGACTAGTCAATGATATAATTAGAGCCTCATTGTAACCTTATAAAGAGCAAGAATTTCTCCTTCCCAAGCAATGTGGGATCTCATACACCACCTATCCTTATTCATATCATATGGAGTATCACAGTCTTTTGCCCTTACTCTTATTTGATGATAGCCTGATCTTAAATCAAGCTTAGAGAAAACTTCAACCCCCCATAACTCATCCAGTAGTTCATCTATCATTGGAATTTGAAACTTATCCTTGATAGTTTCCTGGTTCAAAGTCCTATAATCTATACACATACTCCAGCTGCCATGTGCCTTCCTTACCAGTAGCACAGGTAATGAGAATGGGCTCTGACCTGGCCTGATGACACACTAGTTTGCAATAAATCCTTAACTATCTTTTCTATCTCAGTTTTCTGATAGTAAGGATACCTGTAAGGCCTTACTGCGATTGGTTGTGTTTCCTCTTTGAGAATGATTTGATGATCACACTCTCTTGAGGGAGGCAATCCACTAGGCTCCTAAAAAATCTCCTGATATTCCTTCAACACTTCATTAATCTCCTGTTGACATGTCACTTGCTTTCCACTGCCTCAGCTGGCATTAGTTGCAATAACCAGCCATTCTTTTCCACAGCACATAACCCTTGCAAAATTATTCTTGTGCCCATCATTTGCAATTCCATGGTCATCTTGAGGAAATCCCAAATAATGGGTCCAAGAGTCCTCAACCACTGGACCCCGAGTTCCACATCACATCCACCCAAAGTTAACACATGAAAAGAAACAGGGAAATTATTACCCTGGATCTTAACCATAGTGTTTTCACGTCTCCCTCTACTCAGCAACTTCTCTCCATTTGCAACCTTCACTTGCAAACTAGTAGCCTCTCAAATCTTTAACCTTGTCAATTGTGCCACTTCAGAATCCAGGAAGTTGTGTGTGCTTCTTGAGTCCACCAAGATAACTACTGGTTGCATCCCAATAACCCCCTCACTCTCATAGTGTTAGCACTAGGTGAGCCATAAATTGCATGGATGGAAATTTGCAAATTCTCCTCCTCTGCTTCTACCTATTCTTCCCCCACCACTGCTTCATCTACTCCACTGTCTTGACCTCCCTAACTCCATTGTCCTCCACTTGCAGGAGATATACTTTTGAATTCTTGCACACATGACTCGGGTTCCACTTCTCCTCAGAGTGGTAACATAAGCCTTTTATTTTCTTCTCATCCATCTTTGAGGAATATGACTTCCTTCCTGGAATCATATTCTTCTGTATTTTTTTTGTTTTGGGTTTATTGACATGTTTAAGTTTCTTGTCTAGGAAAAACCCACTTTTCGAATTTTCAATCTTCGTGGCAGTAGGGTTTGGAAAATATTGTAAATACATAAACTTATGGCTTTTGGTAAGTACGAGATGAGGAAGAAAGTATAAAATGTTTAAACTTGAAGAAGTGCTTAACGGCTTTCTCAAGTACTGTAGTTGTGGCTTGATTAAATATCGTGGTTGAAGTTAGTGTTATTAACTGGAGAGAGAAAACCCTACCGATAGAGAAAACCCTAAGGCACCTAGACCCGCCGCCACCCTTCACCCACCCTAGCTGGCGAGTGACACCTCATCACAGTCACAGACAAAGCCGACGGGCCCCGACGACTTCGCTGAGGGTTGTCTAGTGTTGGTCCTCCCTTCAGCAACTTGGACTTTTGCAAGGCTCTCTCTTTGTAGTTTTTCAGAGCGAGCCTGTGTATAGTGGCACTTACTACTGATGGCTCCGTTGGCCATGCTGTCGACAAAGAAAGAGTCACTGGCTTCTGGCGAGTCTGCTAGGAGTACTCCGACGTCAAGATCTGTCTGTCTTGTGAGCCCTATCCGCAGCTTGGCTCTATAGTTCTTCAACTGTGTTCCTGTTGCATATCTTTCTTTAGATTTGCCTCAGATCTGCACCATAGTTTGTGCTCGTATCTTTGCATAAAATTTCAATAGGAATGAAGCTTGGGAAGCCCCTACATCTGAATTCGAAGATTTGAACTTAATATGGGTTAGTTGGTGCGTTTTTGGGTGGAATCAAAGGCTTTTGAGTTTTTACCAGAAGCATGGAGGTCCTCATTAAAACTTGTGGAGAGGAGCAGAAGGGTTTGGAGGTTTGTAGCTATGGGTTGTAGTGGTATAGGATGGCTGGTGGCTACGGTGGAAGCAGTATTACAGGCGAGGTGAAATTCGGAATTCACAAAACATTTGCGCGAAGGAAACAGAGCATTCATGGCTCAACGATGCTCCAACGTGCATGATAGGTATCTAATTGTCACCGAATATGGTGGAGGAGGCCGGCGGAGTGTTGTAGTCATTCCTGAAGGGTATGAAGGTCTAGGTTGGGAGAAGTTTGCTATTGAATTACGCAGAGCTGCGGACATGTTTTTCTCTTTTAATGCTGATGGGTCAAGGAAGAAAAGCCAGAAAAGGACATCCGATAAAGAGAACATCAACTTGGAGTTGAAACAAAAAAGACCCAAGCACAAAAAAGACTCAGAGTGAGGGGAACTGTGAAAGTGGCATGCAGATCACACAAGCTCAGAACCAGCTTGTTGTGATGCATAATTCATTAAAAGAGAGGGAAACCCATCTTGTCAAGTTGAAGGTAGCGATCGCTTTCTTGTCTATGAAAATAGACTTGCTTTCAGCTACAAGCAACAGGGTTGTAAGAAATCTTACAAGCCTAAGATAGGCCCGAATCCTTTAAACTCAGAAAAAGGAAAATGGAAAATCGGATTCAGCCTTGTCCCTATAACTAGATCCAGGAGAGTGTGGTGGGTCAAAATGAAAACCGGGTTATTTGAAGTGGGTTCTATGTTAGGTATCGGCATAGAGACACCCGTAATGGAATGCCCTTCGCCACAAGTGACACAGGAAAGATCAATAGTCGATGTTACACCCTTGGTCAGTGTTCTCCCCGAAACAACTATGGCTCCCACGTCGAAGTTGAAGGAAAATGGTGCAACGCCGAGGTCTGAAGGAGATGTAGGGTCCATTGAAGTTGCACATAAATGGTCGCTAGAGGTGAAGGAACTTGCTGCCAACCCAAAATCTCCAATGGTGACCATGACCTTACCATTGGAGAGAACCAATGGAGTTGTTGAGGAGGTACGAGATTTGAATATGGGTTTGTCATTAGTGCCTTGCGAGGATGAATGTTTAGGACCTGGTGTATAGTTGGGAACTTTGTCTGGGGAAGATATTGTCCCCTTGTTATCTCTTCCCGCATTAAACAATATAGCTTGATCATCATTGGATTGGGTTTTGCAAAAGGTTAATGAGATACAACAGTGTGTGGGGATTACTTGTGGAGGGTTTGACGATCAATTCGCAGCACTACTCACTGCAATTGAGGCAGGTCACTCACTTGAAACAAAATCAAGATTTAAGAAGAGCAGGGAGTTAAAGCGTTTTACTTGGGTAATCAGTTACGACACAAAGGGAGGTAGTACAAGTCGAGGGAGGACTAGAGGGAAGGCATAGAGCCTTCCCTAGTCCTAATAGGATAATTCGGGTGGAGTATTAAATGTGTGGGAGACAAAGGGTTTGGGTGGTTACAGTGACTTGCTTTGCTTTGGGAAGACGTGTTTTGTCCCAATAGGGCTTGGTGTTATATTGGATAGGTTTCTAATTTCTCCCTCTTTGGGCGATGTACTCAACTTTTGCTTTTCAGAGAGATCTTTCAATCTATTGGAAAGGCTTTCAAATTGCGCCTTGTAAGCAGCAACCGTGGTTGTTTGCTTGAGTTTGGTCAAGGCCTCCATGGGATCGTCATATGCAGTCGGTCCTAACTTGACTTGCAAAGCCTTCACAAAAGAATCCCACCCATTGAGTGGGCTCCCATCCACTGCATCTTGATACCAGATAAGGGCTTCACCTTCCATATGACATAAGGCCATCAACAACCTCTGAGCTGGAGGTGTTTGATGAAATCAAAATATTGGGTCACCTTAAAGACCCACCCCACTGGATTAGTCCCATCGAAATGGGGAAAAACTCCTCTGGGTAAGCAGCCCCTATCTTCTTGAATTATCAAATGGGGTTCTTTCATTATTTTTCCAGGACAAGGGGTGCGATGGTGTTCAATTAAAGTTCTAAGCATGTTTTGATCTAACCTCTCCGTGAGAATCTGAATGGATTGTTGTTGGCCATCAAGTTGTCTTTGCATGGCCCTTTGCATGGCCTTTTGCTGCCTGTGCGTACTCTCCTGCTACACCTTCAAAGCTGTCATCCGGCATGCCCCTTCCACTATGAGAGAATCGACATCTCTGATGCCTACTGTTACATGTGTTCTTGAGACACAAAGTAATGAAAGAATGGAAAGAATGAAAGATAAAGAACAAGAATTGGAATCTTGGAGAATGAATGGATTTATTCGAGGCAAATTCAACCTCCCTTTTAATGTTCACAATGATCTTAGATGCCTTTTCCTTCCGTCGATCTTTCTATTTATACTCCAGTTTTGTTTACACTTAATAATGCCTTCTCCTTCCTTCGATCTTTCTATTTATACTCCAGTTCTATTTACACTTAATGAACAAAATGCATTATGTTCGAATTATATAGACAACATTAACTAAACGCATCGTTTTGTACAATCTACAACATACAACTCACTACACCAACAAAACGTATCGTTTCATTAAAGTCCTCTAAACGATGCGTTCCATTTCAAAATTCCATTTTTTAGGGTGGGGGACCTTTAATCGGCATACTAGACTAGTGTTGGGCAATGGATCTAGAATAAAATTCTGGACTGACCTATGGTGTGGAAATCAAGCCCTAAAGGATTTATTCCCATCAGTTTTTAGGATTGCAGGTGAGAAATATGCCTTGGTTGATAATTGCATGGAGTCATTGGGGGAACTAGTCCAATGGAACGTGAATTTTACTAGAGCCGCCAAGATTGGGAAGTTGGTAGCTTTGAGGAGTTTTTTGCTCTTCTATACACCATGAGGCAGAGAACCCAGGGAGCAGATAAGATGTGGTGGATACCCACAGGTAAAGGTAAATTCTCGGTCCGTTCTTTCTATACGACGCTTACCCAACCGTAGAATATAAAATTCCCTTGGAGAAAGATATGGACAAACAAGGCGCCTCCCAAAGCGGCATTTTTTGTATGGACAACAACATTACGTAAGATCTTGAGAATAGATAATCTATGGAGACGTAAGATGATCATAGTAGATTGGTGTTGTATGTGTAGGAAAAATGGTAAAAATGTGGATCACTTATTGTTGCATTGTGAGGTGGCTGGAATGTTATGGAATGAAGTGTTTAATAGAATGGAGTTTGCTTGGGTTATGCCTGCCGCATTGAAAAAGCTCATGGCTAGCTGCATAAATCCACGAGGTTTCCCACAAATCTCAGCGGTGTGGAAAATGGTCCCAATTTGTATCATGTCGTGCCTATGAAGGAGCGAAATGACCGAACATTTGAAGACAAGGAGCGCTCACTAAAAGAACTTAGATTATTCTTTGTTAGCACTCTTTTTCTTTGGGCCACAGCTGTAGATTGTCGTGGTCTCGTTTCCATGATTTTCTCGTTTCTATTACTTCTCTCTAATTAGGTGTGACCTTTTGTATACCATCTTGTGTATTTGGGCTATGCTTATTCATATCAATATAATCGTTTACTTATAAAAAAAAAATCCTTCTTACCGTTACTCTTCCCACGTACATAACACTCTGATTGCCTATCTTATCATTTTTGCGTTTTCAGGATATGGACGGTGAAGTGGCACAGCACTTGAAGAGGCTCGGAAGAAAGGATCCCGTCACTAAGGTAACTTTTTGTTGGTGATTATTTCCAACCCTTCAAAGTTTATCTAAAATTACTCTCGAATGAGTAAATTGCTAATTATTAAAATGGCTGTTGCATTATACTTAGACTGCTATAATTATGCTGCAACCTTTTGTTGTTCACAGACATTTAAATTTATGTGATTCCTTTTTATATGGTAAAAAGTAAGACCTATAAAAAAATGGTAAGAAGTAAGAACTCATTGGCTTCTGCTTATTCTGCAGCTTAAAGCTTTGGCATCTCTATCTGTGCTGTTCAAGGAGAAGCCTGGGAAGGACATAGTATCAATCATTCCGCAATGGGTATAGTTCTTTCATCCTTTCCTTCATATAGATGCCAGTCAATATGTGTCGCTTACAGTTCACTTTGTTTGCTCCTTTTTGCCCCATTTTAGGAATGAATAAGTTCTCTCTCAAAAATAAATTCTAGAACATGGTTTTCTCTGGAATCAAGAGTGTGATGTTTTAGCAATGACATTGTCATACCAATTGACCCATTGAAGTGGCCATTATGTGGGTGAGTTTAGTAGTGCTTTGTGGCCACTGAAAACAAGGGTTTTCAGGTCTTTATCAATCATTGAGTAGCAAAAATAGGCTCAAAAGGCAAGGATCAGGTAAAAGAAACTCAGGAAGAAAGAGGTTGAAATTAATAAAAATTGGAGTTTGTTTTATTGGTAAAGAAGAATTACTAAGGAGGAAAAGAATAAGATAAAATTGGAGTTTTTAGCATGTGAAGACCTGAATTGATGCTGACACCAGCATATGGCAGTATTTATGTTGTAGGTGTAACTAAAAATAATGTAAATTTCTGATCTTTGTTCTAGTTATGGGTGGCTTGGGCTCCAAAATTCCAAGATCTAGATATCATCTCTGGCCAAAACTGTTGCCGGTGTAGCAATATGTGTGATATTGGAATTCTAGTCTTTGTCAAATTCAAGTGCCTGTTTTTTTTTTTTTTTTTGGGTGGTTTAATGGAGAAGAGATTTAATATGTTGGCTTGAAAATAGAGACAATTAATTTACTTGTTTTACCATTATGTTGCTGCTATTACCTCCGGTACTTAATACTCGGAAGTTGGTTTATTGTCATTGCTTAATTGAAATTATCTGATTGATTTGGATGGAAGAGAAGGATTGATATTTCAATTTTTGTGCAAACGGTTTGGATTCTGAAATGAAGTATGAAGAGCAAATATATCATTTGATGAAATCATGTTACTGGCAAACACATTTCTTTTTCTGACTAGGTGTATATCTTGTAAACTTCCTGCGTATTCGGTTGCTCCTTTTAGAGTTGCAGTAAAATTTCGATTGCTTCTTTTAGAGTTGCAATAAAATTTCGATTGCTTATTAAAAAACAACAGCGATCACATTACTGGTTGGACTGGACTAAAAAAGCCCTTACATTTAATCCATTAATAAAATCACCAATATATCAAATAAAACCCGAGACCCACCAATGGCAGTTATAGAATGACAAAATATCCTTGAACTTAGAGAAAACCAATTTTAAAAGAAATTAAACTATAATTGATTTCGACTACTACCGACCCTTGTTATTGGACTAAAAAGGCTTCCTAGTTGTTTTTTTGGGAGACTTAGGGCATGTTTGGGTGCTTGGAGTATCTCAAAATTTTGTGAATAGTAGTGAAATAGTTTGAAGGAAGATGTTTTATTGGGTTTTGGCAAAGGAGCGAGAAAAGGTTAAATAAAAATACTATAAAGGTTTAAAACAATTTTACTATAATTTTTTAATAATATTTTTGTTTTGAAATTTGTAAAAGTTATATTGATTTTTGTGTTTGGATAATGATTAGGTAATGATTAAATTAAAAACTTGAAATTTGAAATTGAAAAGTGTTTTGTGTTTGAGTGATGTTTGGAAATGAAATTACGAGAAGTTTTGAGAATTTTGAAAATTCTCATGTTTGCCAAACATCCCCAGTCTCTTAAAGTGAATGCTTCACATCTAACCATGCTTTAGATGCAGCATCAGCATCTCTTAGTTACCAGTTACTTGGACATTTTAATAACAGAACCACTTTAGACGGGTGAATCCTATAAGGGGATTTTATCGGAAACCACTAATAGAATGACACATCAGCTGAGTACATGGGACTAGACTAAAGCTGGCCACACCGTAGAAATGCCTATCCCCTTTTCAGAAAACCCGGCCGCGTGGAACAGATTCATCTCTTCCCCTTTACATAAACCCAGCCTTACGATTTGCACAAGAACCAGCTGCACGCTGTACCAGTGGAGGAGCAACACTTCCGGCTAACGCAGACCGGCGCACCCACAGTTCGCATACCGGCGTCTGAAGTCGCACCCCTTGTAATCTAAGATATAATCTTTCATATAGACAATAGAATTTGAAGCAAAAATCTTAATCAACCACACAATCTTATATAAACTGAAGCATTGTCACAGAAACTTATAGTTTTCATTTTTTTGATAGGTGCAGATGGAAGTTAATGATATGTATCGCTTGCAGGGGAAAAAAACCTTGCGACCAAAGTTTTTCATTCCCCAGAACAGCAGCTCTTGATAGAACTGCAAGTTGATCATTTTCCCTAGCAGTTGTATAAAACGTATTTGAGTTTTCAAATTTTGAAGTAAATTGAATTGATGGTGGGTTATCCAGATCTCAGGGCTTTCCAAAGAGTATCTCACTGTGTTTTCACTTATAATGGATCTTAAAAGAATATTCAGGCAACTTGTAGATATAATTAAATCCTGAGAAAATCGAGGATGGAGAGAGAGAGAGATTAAGTGATCGTGTTTCGTAGTAGTCCACGAAAAATCGTGTTTCGATTTTCAAATCTTGAGAAAATCGATGTAGTCTTTAAATCGTGTTTTGGTTCTGCAAATCAGAAAGAGAGAGGGGTTAGGGTTCGTAAAGGAGAGGAAAGGGGAGAGAGAGAGAGGGGGGTGGGGTTCGGTCTCGACAATCCCCTGATAATTTGTTTTTCCTCTGCTGCGCACCCAACTTAAAGATACAACTCCTACGTGGCCGACATTCGTTGGTTGTCGTTGTTCTCTAAACAACGGATAAACCTGGTTGAAGTTATTCTCTTTTAATAACAGTTGCTATTTTAATTCACATCGCTCTGTAGTTTGTTATGCTTTATGCCTACTTAATACTTATATAATCTGGTTCTGCTTGCCATTTTTTTATTTGAGAGTGTTGAGTATCCTTATTTTTCTTTTTAGGCATTTGAATACAAGAGGCTGTTGCAAGACTATAATAGGGAGGTTCGACGAGCCACTAATGACACCATGACTAATCTTGTCGTTGCTGTCGGGTTTGAACTTATCTTGTTACAGACTCGTGCCTTTTGTATTATGCTTTTATGACTGAAGCTTGGGCTACGATTTTGGTTGCTTTTGGGCATGTTTAAGCTTATATATTACTATCTCTAATTTACAGTGGAGGCAGACGACCGAAGGGAAAAAAAAAAGAAGCTTTGTAGATGCTAATTGTATCTTCATTTTTGTGGTGCTTTAAACTTTGTTCCAGCTAGTTTGTTACTATTACAATCTGTTTTTGTTTTCTTTTATATGTAATCTAATTTTTTTAGAAGTAAACTACACGACCTGTGACATGGGTGAATATCTCCTTGTCACCTTTTTCTACTGCTAATGGTGCTCTGATCTGATCAATTTGGCAAGTAGATTTTATTGTTTTTAGCAAAGGATGTGTTGTCTTGAACTTCTTGATTTATTTTTTCTTTAATCTTGTGAATGTTTACACATAGCTGTTAATGCTTGCAGTTTTGATTGATTTAATGGGGCATTACACTTCTCACCCACAAACTATCATGTGCTCTTTACTTTGCACCCAAAACTACAAAAGTTTCAATTTGCATCTTAAAATACCTATATTCTTTTTTTAATTTGCAGCTTTTTTAAGATCTGACCATTTACTGATATAAAAAAGGATTGAATCACGTTGCCAATTTCTCATTCATTGCACAGTCAAATCGAAACAGATGGTGCAAATTGAAAAATAGAGGTAGTTAATATACAAATTTTAGTAGTTCATGGTACCATGTGGAAAACGTGATAGTTTTTGGATGACATAATATAATTTCCCTTAGAATTAATTTTTGCAGAATCTTCATCAGTTCTTCACTTGCATGTGATTCCCCTGATTTTGCTCATGTACATTGAGAAATTTTTATAAGTCCCAAGTGCATTGAGAACTTGCTTGTGGAACTCTTGTTTTTGTTTCTCAGGAGAGATTTAGCTCCACACCTGAAGTCTTTGATGGGACCATGGTGGTTTTCTCAATTTGATCCTGTTTCTGAAGTTTCTCAAGCTGCAAAACGATCGTTACAGGTTTCTGATGGAGTCATATGACTCTCTCTCTCTCCCAATTATTGATGCTACGTCATCTAGGGGTACAACATAGATCTGCAAATTGAGAAAGTGGTTAATATTAATCTATGCTTTCTCGCCTTCCTGATTATGCAGGGCTATAATTATCATTGTCTTGGACCACCATGTTAGAGGAAAATCTTCAACTTGTCTAATCCTTCGGCAATGTTTGCTGTAGCAATATGTTTCCTGCCTTTTTATAGCAATTTCCTCAAAATTACTGGGTCAACTTGTCAGACACAAATGAAAGAAACTGACTTATTGGTTTCCTGTTCATGTTTGGAAAATTTTATATAGTGGTATACCAGCCATGGATGTTAAAATTGGCCATGGCTACAGCTTGGACCTGTTGACCTAGACTACCATTGTACATGTAGGGCTTGAATGCCTTCCAGTTTCAACACATCATATTTGCTGACATTTTTCAAGATTTATCTTTTCATCATTGGGCTGGCTATGAGCTTGAGTGTTGCATGCATTGGCATTGGAATTTATACTGCATACGATGCTTGTGGTCAACGCTTAATTTGTTGAATATTTGGTATGTTTATCACAATTTTTATTTGTTAACTTATTTGTTCAAGACAGTGGTACATTTAAAGGTCTCACTATCTGATAACATTACATTTACATGAACTTTTTCTTCCATCATTTCAGAGCATTTCTTTTTTCAAAGATCCAAAGTTGGTATAGGGTAAATGTACCTCATTTCTCCTGTCAAGAAAAGTATATGCATTTCTAGTTTCTGCTCAGTTGTTCAATTTAGTGGGTAATTGTATTACGGCCTTCAGTTTAAGTTTTAATATTACCTGAATTATGAACAACAGGCCGCCTTTCAAGCACAGGAGAAGAGACTAGATGCTTTAATGCTATGCACAAATGAGATCTTTATGTATCTGGAAGAAAATCTAAAGCTCACGCCACAAAATATGTCTGATAAAGCAGTTGCTTTGGACGAGTTGAAAGAGATGCATCAGCAGGTAATTTTGCACACCATTGGCCAACAGTGTCAAATTGGTCCTTTACTGAGGGTTTGCTTTCATTATATAGAAGAGAATATACAAGATTGTTGCCAGATTCTATGCGTCTAATATGCTATACAAGGTAAGTATTTACAGCAATATCTAATCTAGCTAGAAAGGAAATTATCACCAAAAATACAATAAATATTTCCCAAATCAAATCGCCGTAAATTATAATCAAATCCCATAATATCCTAAATTATCTCCGTAACATTCCCCCTCAAATTGATGCTGGTAGATCAAGAAGTATCAATTTTTCAACCAAGAATTGATACCGGTGCCGAGAAAGAGCTTTAGTGAATATGTCTGCAGTTTGATGTTCGGTGGAAATGTGAGGAAGAGTAATCACATGCTCGTCAAAGGATTCATGTATGGAATGGCAATCGGCTTCAATATGTTTCGTACGCTCATGGAAAACAGGATTAACGATGATCTGAATAGCGTTGGTGTTATCAACATGAAGAGGAGTGGAATGGAGATGAGGAAAACCAAGTTCACCCAATAACTCACAAAACCATGTAATCTCAGAGCATGCGGAAGACATAACACGATACTCAGACTCAGTGGAGGACTTGGAAACTTTGTCTTGTTTCTTACTCTTCCAAGAAATGAGTGCATTGCCTAAAAACATGCACCGGCCAATAGTAGAGCGACCAGTATCCACACATCCGGCCCAATCAACATCACTATACCCCACCAACTATAAGGAAGATTCCTTAGGAAAGAACAATCCGCGTGTAGAGGTGCCCTTCAAATATCGGATAATGCGGCAGATTGTGGCTAAGTGAAGATGTCGGGGGGCTTGCATAAATTGACTAACCTGCTGCACAACAAAAGAAATGTTAGGACGAGTAATTGTTAAGTAGTTCAAACTCCCAACGAGCTGTCGATACAAGGATGGATCTGATAGAAATTCGTCTTCCTCCTGACGAAGCTTAAGATTTACCTCCAAGGGAGTAAGATCAGAGTTAACCGATTGGAGACCAGTCAATGAAATCACTTCCTGCGTGTATTTGTGCAGGTGTAACAATGTACCAGTCGGAGTAATCTACATCTCAAGGCCAAAACAGTAGTGCGGGGACCAAGATCTTTCATGTGAAAATGAGATGCTGTTGTAATTGTTTAATTAACTCGGCATCAGAGCCAGTAATCACAATGTCATCAACATATACCAAAAGCAATACAATTCCTGCAGAAGTCTTGCGAAGAAAGAGAGGAATCAAACTGACTCTAAGTAAAATGAAAAGCAAGCAGGGTAGAGCGAAATTTATCAAACCATGCACGTGGAGCTTGTTTCAGTCCATACAAGGATCGGCGTAGTCGACAAACCTCTAAGGAAGGTGTAGCAAACATGTCGAGAGATGGAGACAAATTTCTTCATTTAGATCCCCATGTAGAAAATCATTCTTCACATCCATCTGGCGGAGAGATCACCCCTGCGACGCAGCAAGTGCCAAGATAGTCCGTACAATAGTAATTTTGGCAACAGGTGCAAATGTCTCTTCATAATCAATACCATACTCCTGTCGGTTCTCAAGAACCACGAAACGGGCCTTATATCTGTCCAGTGAGCCATCAGACTGAAACTTGACTGAGTACACCCATTTACAGCCAATAGGTTTGACACCAGAGAGACAAGTCACAAGATCCCAAGTATGATTGTCTTGAAGAGCTTGGATTTCTTCTTGCATGGCCTGCTGCCAACATAGTTGGGTGGCTACCTGGGTATAAGAGTGAGGAATAGAAAGTGTCAAGAGTGACAATAAGTGAGGTATGAAAAAAAGCATACCTATCCGGTGGATGTGTAATCCTAGTGGAGCACCGAGGTATAGGAACCATAGAATCAGATGATGGATTAGTGTTTGGAATGGGCGTTGAAGGAGGACGTCGATGATGCACCACAACTGGTTTAAATTGCTCAATAAAAGAAGACACATCATTTAAAGCGGGTAGAAGAGTAATAGGAGGATCAGAAATAACCTGAGACTGAAAGAAATATTGATTTTTGAAGAAAATTACATTCTGGAAGATCCGAAATTTGTTTACATGAGTATCATAATAAACAAATCATTTCTGAGTAAGACTATATCTCATAAAGGCACAAATGACAGACTGGGCAGTAAGCTTGTGATGCTCAATAGGTGGCAGATGAACAAAACAAACACACCCAAAAGTATGAAATGATTGATATACATGAGATATGCCAAATAATCGAAAATAGAAAGAATAATAATTTAGAGTGGCAGTAGGCAAACGATTGATCAAATAGACAGCAATAGATAAAATTTCTACCCAAAACTTAGAAGGTACAGAAGAATCAATCAACAAAGTACGAATGACATCTAAGAGATGACGATTCTTACGCTTAGCGACACCATTTTGTTGAGGGGTATAAGGACAAGAATGCTAAGAAATGAACCCCTTTTGCTGAAGAAAAGTCTGAAAAGCATGAGACATGTACTCCCCCTCGAGTCGGAGCGTAAAGTTTTGATACAAGTACTGAACTGTGTTTCGACAAGCGCAACAAATTTTTGAAAGACAGAAAACACTTCAGCTATAGAACGGAGAAAATATATCCAAGTGAATCGACTGTAATCATCGATAAACGTCACAAAATAACGATATTGACCATGAGAAATAACAGGACTCACACCCCAAATATCAGTATGCACAATTTCAAAGCAATTAGAGGCACGACTACCATGCACAGGAAAATGTAAAGTTTTACTTTTACCAAGACGACAAGTAGCACAATCAAAAGATACAGGAGAAGAAGAAAATGAATATTTATTGCCCAAAAAACCATGTTTAATAAGATGAGCCAAGACAACAAAATTAAGATGATCCAATTTCTTATGCCAGACTTCATTATTATTGGCAGTAGCCGTACAAGTAAAAGAAAAAACATTAGGAATAGAAAACTATAAAGGAAATAAATGTCCCACTTTAGGCCCCTTCGCGATCACCATCCCCGACACTTGATCTTGTAGAAAACTACCACGAGAAAAATGAACATCACAATTATTATCTACCAATTGTCCAACAAAAATCAAATAGGTAGACAAGCTAGGAGAGACAAAAATATCACAAAATGAAGAGCCCTAATTACCAACAGCAGTAATAGGAAGAGTACTACCATCAACAATCTGAATATTTTGCATGCCTCTATACTTACGAATACCATGAAGACCCGTCGTATTACCAGTCATATGATTAAAAGCACCCGAATCAACAATTCAAGAAGTTGAGTTAGTACCCGTACTTTGCAGGCCTAAGGCCATAAAAGCAGACACAATCATCTGTTGGACCATTGCTGGTGTGAGAATAGATGAATCAGAGTTTACAGTGTGGGGGTCGTAGAAGAAGACGAGGACTGAACAGCAGCTTGAAAGGCTTGGGATTGGCGATTCCAAGGCCGCACTCGACAATCTTTGATGATATGATCCTCTTTCTTGCAATAGTTACAAACTTTCTTAGGACAGTTACAAACTTTCTTTGGTGATAAATACGATGCAAATAGTTTCATATAGCCTGAGCCATAGTAAAACATCAAAGATTTGTGACAAGATGGGGCTCAATCGTCCCCAATAGACAGGAGATCACATTAGCATCACATTAGCATCCTTGACCTCCCATTGGACAAATTCATTTTCATCAGTGGGAACTCGAACAAAACTATCAATATGATTTGATAATTCTTTCCCTTTCAAGAACATTTTAAATTGAAATTCCCACATAGAAAAATTCTTTCCAGTAAATCATATGATAGTCTTTTCAATGGACATGATGAAAGCCTACTAAAAAAAATCAGCCCAAGCAGTCAAAAAGAAATAACAGCATGCCTAAATCAAATCAGTTCCAACTCCAAGTGAAATAGAGGCCCAAACACGCAATATAAAGAAGGGAAGCCCACAAACACAGAATAATTAGGCCCAAGTAACAAAGGGCCCAGATAATGATACCCAAGTAATTAGGCCCACGAACACAGAAAATAGTTGGCAAATAGATACATTTTTTTATTTTTATAAGTAAAAGGTTTTTTTATTGATATAAAAGTAGGCATAGCCCAGGTACACTGAAGTAACATATGAATACACCTATTCAAGAACTAGAAACAATTACAAGGAAATTATGGAAGCTGTGACCATTCAAATCAAGAGCAATGGCCCAAAAAACAAAGTCTTCTAGAAAAAACTCCTAAACTCTTCCAAGGAGCGTTCATGATCCTCAAAAAGTCTCTCGTTTCTTTCATTCCAAATACACGAAAGAATACATATAGGAGCCATCTTTCACACGGCTGCAATCTGTGGTGTCCCTGTGATCCCTCTCCAACTTGCTAAAAGTTCGACTACCCTACCCAGCATCACCCATGCTATACCCATTTTGCTGAGAAAGTAATTCCAGATATCTCGAACAAACTCACAATATAAAAGTAGATGGTCCACCGTTTCACCACTATTTCTGTACAAATAGCACCAATCCATAATAATAAGGCCACGTCTTCTAAGATTATCAATGGTTGTAATTTTCCCTAGAGCTGCTGTCCAGACAAAAAATGCACAACCCTTGTAGGTGCAGACAAAAAATGCAGCCTTTGTAGGTGCTTTAGTCCTCCATATGCTCTTCCAAGGGAAATTATTCCTTTGATGCATAGTAATAGAGTCATAAAAAGAGCATACCGAGAATTTCCCTTTCCTAGAGGGTCGCCATTCCATCATATCTTCCATTGTGGCAGCAGTAGAAGTGTTGTACAACAAGTTTAGAAATTCCACTAGAACAGTCACTTCCCAATCATGTGCATCCCGAGTAAGGCTGATGTTCTACTCCTATGAGCCTTGATTAATTACCCGCAAGTCAGCCACCATAGCTTCTTTGTCCCGTGCAATTCTGAAAATCGTGAGATAAGCATCCTTCAAGCCCATGTCTCCCACCCACACATCTTGCCAAAAGCTGATCCTATTGCCATCTCCCAAACGCAGCCTAAAATTACTCACAAAAGAGCCACAATCTTTCCGTATATACTTCCATAGCCCCACTCCATATGTCTCCCTACCCTCTTTAGAACACCAACCCCCCTATCACTTCCATACTTCATGTCAATCACCCATTTCCATAAAGCTCCCATCTCGTGGTTATAACGCAACAACCATTTTCCTAATAATGCCTTATTGAAAGCCCTCACATTCTGGACCCCCAATCTGCCATCTCTCAAAGGAGAACATATGTCTCCCTACCCTCTTTAGAACACCAACCCCCCTATCACTTCCATACTTCATGTCAATCACCCATTTCCATAAAGCTCCCCTCTTGTGGTTATAACGCAACAACCATTTTCCTAATAATGCCTTATTGAAAGCCCTCACATTCTGGACCCCCAATCTGCCATCTCTCAAAGGAGAACATACATTTTCCCACCCCATTAAGTGAAATTTAAACTCATCTCCTAGTCCACTCCACAAAAAATCACGTTGAAGCTTCTCTATTCTAAATGCAATGCTAGTGGGAAGGGGAAATAAAGATAAGTAATATTTAGGGAGATTGGATAAGGTACTCTTGATAAGTGCGATCCGTCCCCCTTTAGAAAGATACAACCTTTTTCACCCGCCAACCTACGCTCAATTTTTTCCAGCACCACCTCCTAAATTGTCTTAGCTTTGAAAGAAGCCCCCAACGCAAGACCAAGGTACTTCAATGGCTGGCAAATGGATACCTACCTAGCACAGACGACAACAGAAGTCACCGACCACCTCACAACCACCACAGAACTAGCCGTCTGCCACAGAGAGAGTTGACGTGCCCACAACGACCCAGTCACCACAAAGCAATCACCGAGAGAGAGAAAACTGCCCAGAAACAGAGCAACGGCCACCACAAAGAAGGTTGAACACCACTCAACCACCACAGAAAAAGCCGAATACCACCACAAAGGAGGTCGACTGCCACAAATTAGAAAGCCCCCGTGTTTCACCATAGAAAAGACCGACAAACCAAGAGCAAGATGGAACTTGCAGAAACAGAGGAAGAAAAAAAATTCTTCCTGTCGCGCACAAAGGATTAAGACCACAGAGATGAATATCAGAGTATGGGCTTTGGTACCATGTCAAATTGGTTTGAATACCCTTTACTGAGGGTTTGCTTTCATTACATAGAAGAGAATATACAAGATTGTTGCCAGATTCTATGTTTCTAATATGCTATACAAGGTAAGTATTTACAGCCTAATTTACAGCAATATCTAATCTAGCTAGAAAGGAAATTATCACCGAAAATATAATAAATATTTCCCAAATCATATCTCCGAAAATTATAATCGAATCCCATAATATCGTAAATTATCTCCATAACAAACAGCATTACTATCACCAAACAATCCCTTCTCTTAAACCCCCTTCGAACCCATCGAATCTCACGCCACTCTTTACTTTGTACTCAAAAGTTTCATTTCCATGAGGGACTTCCAACTGAGTCATCACTTCAAGCATCAAGATCAGATTTTCAGTACCATATTTGGAAATTTGGATATTTGACCAAAATTCATGCTAGAGACATGGAAATTTTAGGCAAGTGTAGGATGAAGGAATTTGTTCAATCTATAAAATAATGATTATTTATTAAGAACGATTGTCTTTGTTACAGAATGTTCTAAAATGGACTGAGCTGTAATTTTTGAAAATACATGGTCAGTCTGTGTAATTTCTATAGAACGTAGGGGAGGTTAGTATATTTTACCCCAAGAAAGAGGCGTAGCCAATGGTTGGAGTCCTGGGCTTGGTATCTATCAATTACGGGAGACCCGCACCTAGTTCAGAAAGCTTTTATTAAATCCTGCTGGATGGTAACTGTTCACTAATATGGTTTAGTTGGGTGGATGTAGGAATACATTTCTTACCCTTCCTTTGCTGTTATTATTGAAACCTAGTTCAATGTGTACATGTACAATTGTCTCACACTGCCATTTATGGCTTAATATTTAATATTTGCCCATATGCTGTTTTGTCATTATATTTTCTTCTCTTAAATGTATTCTCCTATTTTCTTGAGTTGCAGGTGATATATGCATCATTACTTGCACTGGCCACACTACTTGATGTGTTGGTTTGTGTGCAATTAGAAAGACCTGGTTTTGAAAACTTAACTGTTGAACCAAAACATGCTTCAAAGGCTCGGGCAACTGCTATTTCTTCTGCCGAAAATCTGTTCACTGCTCATAAATATTTTGTGGACTTCCTGAAGTCTCAAAGCCCTGCTATCCGGTCAGCTGCATTTTCAGTGTTAAGGAGTTTTATAAAAAACATTCCTCAGGCTTTTAATGAAGTAAATATAAAAACTATATCTGGCATGATACTTGGTGCTTTCCAAGAGAAGGATCCTGTGTGTCATTCTTCAATGTGGGATGCAGTGTTACTATTTTCTAGAAGATTCCCTGACAGTTGGACTTCCTTGAATGTTCAGAAAGTTGTATGCAGCCGGTTATGGTATTTTCTCAGAAATGGGTGCTTTGGATCTTATCAGGTTTCTTATCCAGCTCTGGTTCCATTCTTAGACACTGTACCAGCTAAAGCAATAGAGGGAGAGAAATTTTTCCTTGACTTTTTCCAGAACCTTTGGGCAGGAAGAAATCCATTCCATTCCTCAAATGCCAATAGAGTAGCATTCTTCCAGGCATTTAAAGAATGTTTTCTTTGGGGATTACGTAATGCATCAAGGTTCGAGGTTTCTATTTCCAATTTTTCGTATGGCATCCTATTATTCATAACTGGTTGCTTGTGTGTTTGATGGAGCTTGGTTTCTTACTATTATTGCATTCTTCTTTTGCTGTCATGTTCATTCATTTTTTTTTCCTGTTTTTTTGACTGTTGTCTTCTTTTCTATCTTAGATACTGTGAGGGAGTTGATTCCATCCATCATTTTCAAGTCAATCTTATTGACAATATACTTGTAAAGCTTTTGTGGCAAGACTACATGTTTTTGGCGAGCTTAAAAACCCCGGAAGGAGTCTTATCTGGAACATCTGCAGCTTCATCTGAGAAAAGTAATTTACCTTCCAATAAGAAGACAGCGGAAACATCGAATATTAAGTATCCAGTGAGCTATCTTCGAGACTTGGGAAAATGTATTATTGAAATTCTTTCAGGCATAAGTTTAATGGAGCATGATCTGCTCTCTACTTTCACTGTAGAATTTAAGGAAAATTGCCTGGGTATGCTGCAGCAAACAGAGAACACAGAAAGAAGCACTGAAAGTGTTGAACAGATCATTCATTTTATCTTATTACTGGAGGAACATGCAGTTCATAGAGATGAAAATTGGCCTTTGGTTGATTTAGTGGGACCAATGTTGGCACTATCTTTCCCATTGATAACATCACTAGTAAGTTACCATTGAATAAATCTTTTGATGGAGTAAGAGTTAATATACTGTTTATTTATTCCATTTCTGTGGGTTTTTTTGGAATCTTTAACTAATAGTGGCATGAAGAGGTTGTTTTGGTGGTTTCTGTCTTGGAATGGTCGATATAATAGGTAGGTGGCCACCAGGCCATCAAAAGGAAAAGACAAGAAGAGGAAAATGAAGACCAGTCATGTGAAACGAATTTAAAGTTCTGTTTGTGAGGGCTCTGAAGTTGCACTTTATTATACTGTTTTTACTCTATGATGTTTTAAGAAGTGTAAAGGAGATATACCATTTGATGCCAGGGAAGGCCTTAAAATGGTGATTTCTTGCTTTTTACGTAAACCATAGTTTGAGCATTTCTATGTGACATACAGCTGTGCAAGAAAAACAGAAGCTTATTTTTGTAAATTATCCATTAGTCCTAGAAAGTTGTCTTTAAAAGAGTTATATTAGAAATTGAAATTATCGAGGTCTTATGGTATTGAGTAGTGCTTTCAGAATCTTTGATGTGCCTTTTATTCGTCCTCTTACTTTAGATATTCCCTCTTCAATTTTATTATTATTATTATTATTTTGTTGCCAGGATTCACCAGAGTGTGTGAGACTTCTATCGGTCTCTGTTTCTGTATTTGGACCACGCAGGATCCTCCAAGAACTTTTTATTCACAATAAAGGTCACTCTTCTAGTTTGTCTGGTGATAGGGGTAGACAATTGAATGAAGAGCAATTTATTCAAATGTTCAGGGAGATTTTTGTTCCTTGGTGCATGCATGAAGATAATAGCTCTACCAGTGCTCGACTTGATCTATTGCTTGCCTTGCTCGATGATGAATGTTTCTCTGAACAGTGGGGTACTGTTATAACACATGTAACTAACTTAGAACATTCTGGAACTGTGCCTGCTTACCGAGGTTCCAACCGCATAGCAATGTTAGCAATGCTGTTAGAGAAAGCAAGAGATAAAATTACAAGGAAAGTGGGAGAAGATTCCTTTTCTCAGAAAGGTGCCACAATGGATCAGTGGCATCATGACGATTTAGAGATAGCTGCTGTTACCATTGCCAGCTCACTTCCTCCCTTCAGAACTTCTGATGCTCAGTTTTTGCGGTAGGTAGATCAAGATTTTTGACATGACGTGTTTCAAACTTGTCCAACTCTGAATTAAGAACCGACACCGTGACTTATGCAGAAGTAAATGAACTGTTGATGATTAATCTGATACTGTATTCATCGTAAGCATGTAAAAAAAAGTAATTGCAATTATGTATATACTGTTCATGCCCACAAAAAAAAGTATATACCATTCATAATGCATCATCTTCAGAACATGCTGTATTGTCTTTGATTTGCATAGTTTGCTTATTTTTTAGGTTTCCATATTATTGAGTTAACTCTTTTACTTGCACATACCGCATCAACCCGTGCTTATCTTAACCCTTTCAAGTTAAGTACTGTGATGCTCCTACTGTGGTGCATTAGTTCCCTGTCTAGTACTTTGGTTCGAATACGTACAATCATGCAAGCACTATTTTGGGATTGCTTCTAAAGTGCCTCTAGCCAAAGACTGAATACCATCAGTTATCCTCATAATGCTTTTGCAACAAAATTGCTTCTCTGTTTTATAGTCGCCCTTTCCCTGGAGTTGACTAATGTTCCGTTTGTAGGAAAGATTTGGCTGCCCTGCATTCAATTGAAGATTTGAGTTCATTTTGATAGTTTCAACGGTTATTGAATAAAAGATGTTTCAGGCTGGTATGGTTAAAATTTCTTGAGGGCCACTGATTTTCATCAAATGGAAATAGCTTTCTTAATTATAGTTTTTTACCTGTAAACTAGAAAGGCTTAAGAGTGATGATTTGAGTGTTTGATTTTATTACCGCATATTTTCTCCTTAATAATCTGCCTTATCTGCAGTGCTGTTCTTGGTGGTTCAAAAGAAGGTGATGCAACTCCCTTTGTGTCGAGAAATACATTGATCTTGATATTTGAGGAGGTTTTCCGAAAGTTGCTCTCTTTCATTCTAGAGTCCTCTTTGACTTGGGTAAGGGATGCTGGTTTTCTCCTAGCTGCCAGGGAAATGAATTTTGGGATGGAACTAGAAAGCTCTTCTAATATGTATGAGATTGGCCAATTTGCTCTTGAAGTACTTGATGGTAGCTTCTTTTGCTTGAAGACACTTGATGAAGAAAATGGGCTACTTCAGTGTATTTCAGCTGCAATATTTATAATTGACTGGGAGTTTAGCATAAGAACGGCAATAGACGATGCAATTGATGAAAAATTGAACAAAAATATTGAGGCCAGATTGAATTTTGGTGAATCAGTGCATGCTTTTCATTGTAAGAGAAGTAATCAGTTCTGGAAAAGCCTCAGCATACACATTAGGGGGAGATTGGGGAGTATTTTGATTCAGTGTATTCGTTCTGCCATCTTCAGTGAAGATAGACTAGATGCCGATAATATCACATCTTTGTGTTGCTTGTGGATGCTTGAGGTTCTTGAATGTTTTTGTCAAGATCAAGATGAGGAACAAAATCTCTTAGATCAGCTTCTGAGCAAGGGTGAAATCTGGCCATTGTGGATCCGTCCAGATTTTAATACCCCAAAGGGAGCAGCTGTGTTGGAAATTGAAAACGTGCCCTCTGGCATTCATGTGAGTGTAATTTTCAAATGGCTTTTTCTGCTTACTCAATAAGTTAGGACAGTGGTGTTATGGATTCCTTCTTATGCTCTTTTTTTAATTTTTTTTTCATTTTATGTAGATGGTTATTTAACACATTGCCTCTTTCTTGAATTCACTTGAGAAGTACTACATGTTCACCTGAGTTCCCAATCTGTTGAGACTGTCCTACCAAGCCATCAGACGCCTATCTGCTTCATCAGTTTGTTCTTGCAAGTATATCTAGGATAAACTTGTACTTAAGATTTTTGGTGGTGTTGGTTTGGAACATGATAGCATTCTTTTGTCTCCTTACAATATTTTATTCATCTACTTATTTCTTTAATATTTTTTCTACAGGAAGTTTTTTGGTCAAATGTATGTATCATAGTCCTTAATTAGTTCCAAGGGGAATCCTTATGTATGAACTCTATGGCATATGTAGAATCTTAGGAGGCTGTTGGACAAACTAGTGAGACCACATTGATGGCTCTAGCATGGATATAGTTTTTTATTACCATAATCGTTGCTTATTACATAACCACTTGCACTGCTGCTGCTGTCACTAGATGCATAATGCTTCTAGAACTTAATGCGGTCCAATGTAGTACATGGATATCATTTTATTACAATTATCGTTACTTATTACATAACCTCTTGCACTGCTGCTGCTATCGCTTGAAGCATAATACTTAATGCGGTTCGACCTAGTACAGATGGAAACTAGTACAGATGGAAACTTACCCTAATCTCTTCAAAAGTAGGCCTCTTTAGAAGTTTGTGTAGCCATGACACAGAACCGAGCGCAAATTTTGGCTCACACTTGCAGATGTCTCACTGATTTTGTATATACTCCCTGGTAAAAACATGTTATCTCTTTGCATGGCTTGATATGTCACCATTGCTGGCTATGTGTATTTTGAGCATTTATCCATTTTTGTGCCTCAATCAATTCCTATATATCTGTGTAGTTGATGGGTAAATTTCTCATACTTGCCAGATGATGCGCATGTATCTTGAATGCTTTTCCAGATGCATTGCCATGGACAAATGCCAATGGCTTGAGTTTTTATTTTTTTGTTTAGCTTGATTCAGAAGAGAGATAGTACAGCCAGTAAACACGGCTTTGAAATTGTTTATACTTCACACAATTGTGATACTAGTCCCTGTAGCCATTGGGAAAAGGGTACAATATTAGGCTAACCTTCTAGTTTTATGAAAATTCAGTTGGTTATTGTAGTTTATGCCATCTTTCAATCAGATATAAGTACTTGGTGACCTACTAAATGCAAATATATGACAAATACAGGCCTCTGGGAGTGACAAGTTTGTTTCTTTTGTCAACAAACTTATCTTGAAAATTGGTATAGACAGAGTTATTGGTTTGGGTAAACATACTCCATCGCCCAAGGAAGCAGCCTATGAACAAGTTACTTCTCGACCTTGGCTTGTTGCTGAAATGTTGTGCACATGGAAGTGGCCGGGTGGCAGTGCCATTGCTTCTTTCTTACCTTTACTGAGTTCATATGCCAAGAGTAGAAGTTATGGTTTCCAGGAAAACTTATTGGATTCTGTTTTCAACATATTACTTCATGGTGCTCTTGTTCATGGGGGAAGAAGTGCACATAGTTTTTCATATGTGTGGCCTGCTTCTGGTGACGATGTCAAGGATATTAAAGAACCCTTCTTGAGAGCTCTTGTATCTTTTCTTTATACTTTGTTCAAAGATGATATATGGGAAACACAGAAAGTTAAGACACTGTTTGAATTTCTTGTAAATAAGCTCTTTATTGGTGAAGCAATTAATATAAACTGTTTGAGAATTCTTCCGCCTCTTGTGAATATTCTTGTACGAGCACTATGTCAAAATAGCATTGGATCTGGTGAATCTAGTATGGATGCTAGACTTGATTCACCAAAGGAGAATCACATGCAGGATGCCCTTGAAGGCTGGCTGCAAAGAACTCTATTGTTCCCACCTTTGGTTTCATGGAAAATAGGAGAAGGTAATTCAAACCTCTTTTTTTCTTTTTAATTAATAGCTCTAAGTTGTCATTGTGGTGTTTCTTACGTTTCTTGATAGATATGAATCACGTTCAATGACAAATAATGATGCCCACGCAAGAATTTAAGCATAATTCTGCACATACATTCATTGTCTCTTTAATTGTTTTAATTATTTCTTTTTTTTTCTCTTTTGTGCGTGCATGTGGGGTGGGCGGGGTAGGGAATGTTGGGGCAGATTGACAATTGAAAAAGATATATCTAAGACTTTTTGTATACTTTCTTGTGTACTTGGGGCTATGCCTATCATCAATACAATCGTTTACTTGTAAAAAAAAATATATCTAAGACTTTTTGTTAATGAAAATACTTTACTTGGGAGTTGGGACCATCAAGTGGCAGGTCCCACTTCCCTCGTTGGTTGTGCTTGCCAGTTCATTTTAGCGATTATGGTATTTACTTTTGCATGCTACAATACTGTCTTTTTGTAGATATGGAAGATTGGTTCGAGTTGGTTATATCTTGTTATCCTTTGAGTGCAAGTGGGGGCATACAAGCACTGAAACAGGAGAGAAACATCAGCACTGTGGAAAGATCACTCTTGCTTGAATTATTTCGAAAGCAGAGACATGGTGCCAGTGCATCATCTGCGGCTAATCAGCAGCCGGCGGTGCAGATGTTGCTATCGAAACTAATGGTTATTTCAGTTGGTTATTGCTGGAAGGAATTTGATGAGGACGATTGGGAGTTTTTGCTGTCTAATTTAAGGCGTTGGATTCAATCAGTAGTTGTTGTGATGGAGGAAGTTGCTGAAAATCTGAATGATGCTTTCGTTGACATGTCAACTTCTGATAACTTGGATATTAAATTGAAGAAACTGGAGCAAATTGTTTTGGTTTCAGATTCTTCACCTATAGATATTGCTACAAATGCCCTCTTATCATTTTCTCTGTTTTCTGGTCATCTTCTGCATCAACAAGCTGAAGACTTGAACAATATAAATCCCTTGAGAACAGAAAGATGGGACCTCATCAAAGATCGGATTTTGGAAGGTATTCTTCGCTTATTTTTTTGCACTGGAATTGCTGAGGCCATTGCAAGTTGCTGTTGTCATCAGGCTGCATCTATAGTAGCATCTCACCGACTTGAACATCCCTACTTTTGGGAGTTGATAGCTTCAAGTGTTGCTAATTCTTCACCTCATGTTAGAGATAAAGCAGTGAAATCAGTTGAGTTCTGGGGGCTAAGCAAAGGGCCTATTAGCTCTTTGTATGCCATCCTTTTTTCGTCCAACCCAGTTTATTCATTGCAGTTTGCTGCTTATTTCATGCTTTCAACTGAACCCGTTTCAAATTTAGCTATCACTGGAGAAGGCCCTGCAATGTGCCTGGATAGTGATTCTACAGTTGACCAGGATCCTCGCAATCCAGATTTGTCATCAAAACAGAATATCCATTTGAGGGAGGAAATTTCTTGCATGATTGAGAAGTTACCTTATGAGGTTCTTGAGATGGATTTGGTGGCACAAAAACGGGTAAATTTGCTCGATTGCATATCATTTTGATGTCTATCGTGTCTTTTCACTTCTTCTTTTCTTTTTTTTCTTTTTTTTCATGGGATAAACGCCAGAGCATGATTATTGTAGTAATACACTTGTATCTTTATCAAATTTTCAGGTAAATGTATTCCTTGCTTGGTCTTTGTTGTTATCGCATTTATGGTCATTACCATCATCATCACCTGGGAGGGATAGACTGGTCCAGTATATACAAGATTCTGTGAGTTCAGTTATTTTAGATTGCATTTTCCAGAATATACCGGTCGAATTGTGTATGACACATAGTCTGAAGAAGAAAGATACAGAGCTTCCTGCTGGGATATCAGAAGTTGCAAGTGCAGCAACGCGTGCCATCACTATGGGTTCATTGTTGTGCTCTATGGAATCTCTTTGGCCTGTTGAAGAAGTGAAAGTAGCTTCACTTGGTGGAGCAATATTTGGTGTGATGCTTTGTGTTCTTCCTGCTTATGTTCGAGGGTGGTTTAGTGATTTGCGTGATCGGTCTGTATCGTCTGCAATTGAATCCTTTACACGAGTATGGTGCAGCCCTCCTCTCATTGCAAACGAGTTATCTCAGGTGTGTGTAGTTCAACATAGATGATTCGTTTCCATGGATCAAAAATGTTTAGAAGCTAATTTTAAAAGATTTAACCTTCTAAAATGGAAGTTTACATATACACAAATTAAAGTTCTAAGCTTTGAATGCCCCTCACCCTTCTCTCCCAAAATTATATGTAAAGAACTGATTTCAATTTAATTTCTCCACTTCAGTGAGGCTCCATTCTGCTGGACATGATGGAAAGTAATTGTTTAAGACTTCCTCCCAACTATTGTTCTCTATTATAGGGTGTTTATAACTATCATATTGTGACAAAAATAAAATGCTTCTTTCAACGGATTGTTGATAATTAGAGACCTACCGCATGGCTGACATTATTGCTTTCCAAATGCAGATTAAGAAAGCCAAATTTGCTGATGAGAATTTTTCAGTTAGTGTAAGTAAATCAGCGAATGAGGTTGTTGCAACCTATACAAAGGATGAAACGGGAATGGATCTAGTTATACGTCTTCCTGCATCTTACCCCTTACGCCCTGTGGATGTTGATTGCACCAAGAGCCTTGGGATTAGTGAAGTGAAGCAGAGAAAATGGTTAATGTCTATGATGTCATTTGTCCGCAATCAGGTACTTGTTATGCATATTAGTTTACCTTTCACAATTCCAGCTTGTTTCTTTTTCATTTCTCTACTGATAGAGGGATCCAGACTCGAAAATAATGTTTTATTACATTGAGGACATGATTTCATGATGAGACTGACTTATCAAAAAAAGATTTCATGATGGGACTATATATCAACCTCTAAATTGGGTGCCCTTTGAAAAAAAGTAATCGGATGAAGTAGGGTTCCACTAAATTGGGTGCCTATGAGAGGAGGGTAAGAATTGACATGATTGGTAAGAGGGCATTGGATAATACTTCCTTTCACTTGTGATGCAGAATGGAGCTTTAGCAGAAGCTATTGGAATATGGAAGCGCAACTTTGACAAAGAATTCGAAGGTGTTGAGGAGTGCCCTATCTGCTACAGCGTCATCCACACTACCAACCATAGCCTTCCACGGCTGGCTTGCAAGACCTGCAAGCACAAGTTCCATTCAGCCTGTCTCTATAAGTGGTTCTCAACTTCTCACAAATCATCTTGCCCTCTGTGCCAGTCTCCATTCTGACCTAGACCATCAACATCGAGTCGTGCGCACGAGTTTCACTGCTCTGATTTCCATTAAAAAATACACGTGGGGAAAAGAAGCGGTTATTGTGAGAAAATAACTCTTATACGATATCGTGCAAACGGAGTGGATAAAAAGGACAGCATGGGTGTAGGGGCAAAATTGTAAGCTCTCTCTCAAACTCCGATGTTTGAACTGATCCTAGTCAACGTGTTATTGTGATTGATTGGCATTGCATACGTAAGAAAAGCGAGGAAACGGTTCATAATCTCTTGCTTCACTGCGAGGTTGATTGGTTTTACGGAACTCTATTTCCTGTTTGTTTGGAAATGATTTTGTTATGGAGTTGTTTGTTAACACTCATGTACAATTTTTGCAGATGGGCATTTGATAAATGGATCGATCCGCCGTCATCTGAGCTTTGATGCCTAACTCCTGCTGCTTTTTTCTTGCAATGACAGAACATATATCCATAAGACAAATAGTGATTTAGATTTTATGCAAGATGGAAATGTAGGTTTCACAATGATATTCTGTCTAAGGCTGTAACCATATATCAGAAAATAGAACAAAAGGTCCCTGCAAGTATTGTAAAGCTGAACATCTATCTCATCACAATGAATTATAGAGTTCTCAGTTTGTTTTTCTTTCAAAGAATTTTTTCCCCCAGGTCCGGTTCCTCAGTTACCTCTCCTTGTCAATTTACTTCCTACTCAACTTTTTGTAGACAACAATTGACTATATTAGCATTTCTTTTTTATTAGGGTGTCCATGAACAGCATCCCGACTAATTTTGGAGGTGCGCTGGTCTTGACAAGGAATTTTTTACAAGTGCACCTCGGATAATTCAAGGAGAAAATTTGACTTGTAGAGATTGTTTGCACTTAAGAAAATTTGAACCTTAGACCTGAGAGGAGCATATTCCCAAGCCCAGCCTTTACCACTTGAGCCAACAACCCCTAAGGGTTAATTGACTATATTAGCAATTAAAACATGTCTAATGGGTCATGTTGCAATTGCAGAGTTTCAGAGATTCCTTGTCGTAAAAATAATTAAATCTTCTAATGGGCATAACTTCTATACAAATTACAAACATGATCATCAACTCTAGATTGTTCTACCGAACAAATTTGAAAGTCATACAAAATTTACATTGCAGAAAAAAGTAGGTAAAACCACTGTAAAAAATATGTAGCCCTTAGGAATCCCGGTCAAATTTATCACCTTAGCAGGCAGAACTTTGCATATTTTAAAATACAGAAAAATACGTAAAATCTGTACTGCAATGAATAAAATGACATGATTAGCATAAAATTTAATATATTAATGCTGAACTAAGTGGATTAGCAAAAAAGGAAATTTCTAACAGAAGGATCAATTTCAAAGAACAAAACTAGAAAATACTAACTGATCTATATATGGAACATGGTCATTGGGCTCTAATCCCGAAGGCAAGAAAAGATGATCCCGACCAAACAAGTCAATTATGCAACGGAAATCCCCATCTCACTGGAAGCATTGGGCCAAAATCCAATATTGCATGAATTTTCATTAAGGAGATCAAAAAAGACACAGGCAATGAGAGCAAAATGAGCACCTCTGCTTATGCACATCTATAAGAAAAAGGGTCAGAAGATAAGTATCCTATGCAGATTGCCGCATTAAAGGAACCAGCCACCTCATTTCTGTTCCATTTCCGTTGGATAGGTAGTATACCTTCTTCCAGTTTTCTTCTGAGAATACTTCATGACCTACTAGTCTTTGCCTGCCAGACAAAACATATAAACAGGCTAAGAATCTGCGATACGAGTCCCAGGGAAAAGGAACTTCAGAAGCATTCTACTGTTTAGGCAGGTACAAGAAGGGCAAAAAGAATTCTGCTTTCTTGAAAATCATTTTCCTTATTTTTATAATAACATGTCTTGCCTAATGAAGAGCAAAATATAATGAACCAAATTATATTTTTCAATTACAAAACCTTTAAGAACAAAGCCTCAACCTTTACACTAGCAGAAGCTGGTAAACAAGTTTAAGAGGGATTTACGCATTTCACCCACAAATTACTCTGTTTCTCACTTTGCCTACCAAAAGCTTCAATTTGCACCTTAAAGTTTTGGTAGTTAGGAGTGTAAAGTGAAAAATATATAATAGTTTGTTGGTGAAAGTGTGATTTTTCCCAAGTTTAATTATATAATTAAATTGTAGACCCACACGATACAATTGTCTAAAGTAAATTGGAGATCGGCACCTTAATAATATTAGCAACAGCACAACCATAGCAAGCATATAGATTTCTTTAGCATACCTAAGGTAATAATGGCAAACAGTTGCTGCTTCATCTAAGCTGTAACGAGGAAAATTAACACGAGCATCTACCGGAACATCTGGCAAATCTTTACGTAGTTTTCCAACTGCTGTAGAATGAGAGAAAGCACCCACCATCATGTCATCATGCACCATAGACCTAAAAGCATTCACCTGCAAATTACAGAAGAATTTTCTCGCATAATGCACATATATCTGAGAGTGAGTGCAATTATCACCAAGTATGACCAACATGCTAAGGAGTAAAAGGTGTAGTTCACTATAAATGATAATCCATAAGCTATGCAAGTATTCACTCCAACAGAAAAAGGAATTGCTGAAATTTCTACACACTAATATTTGCAGTTGCAACCGCGTATTTGAAATGAACAGTTGCCACTAACCATTGCAAGTTCTCTGGCATGCACCGGTCGACTAGAACGAATGGTTACTGCTTCCTCATACTCACTGAATGTAAACCAGCTGTTATACTGGAGACAAATTACATCAAGAATAGTTTTAAAAAATATACAAGTTACAGAGAATATATATGAAAGTATATGAATATGTATATAATATATTAAACCAAAGAATTGGACAATAAACAGCACTTGAAGTAACACAAGAAACTGTTTCTCACTTGATCAATTGCAATAAGCACAGGGATATTTTTCACAAGTGATAGCTCTCTCCTCAAACGAACAACCACTCCAACAGCTGCATGTGTGTGCTTGATTCCCGTGTTGACCAGGTCACAGAGCGTTGAACCTTCAGGCATTGCCATGTTATCAACATCTTTCAACCATCCAACACCAGCACCCTCTCCTAGTGGAATCGGATCATCGATTTGGCATGGCAATTGTTTTAAGTGAGATTCATTCCATTTTAAAAAATCCTGGAGACAAATAACTCATTAGGAATGACACACCCACTGAATGACACAGTTAAGAAACAAACTTAGAAACAAATAACGAGAACCTCTAATGTACTCTTAAGGAGCCATTACAGAAGAAGAATTAGGATGAGGGGCTTCTTTTGTTTTTTCTTTTTCTTTTTTTTGGATGGAAAGATGCTTTGAACATTTTCGAAGTGTGCTCTTCGTGCTATGAATCTAGAATGTTTAATCTGAAAGCCCATTTCACAGTAAATATTACTATAATAAATGAGTAAAAACTATATGAGCTTATGGACCAAGGTCATGTTCCACTTCATATTGCAAATATTCAAAAACTTTCCTACTGAAATCTAGAACTAATCACTAAAGTTGAAGATTTAAGAAATGGAATCGTCATCTTTATGTTTATCTTAATTTTTCTTAACAAAAGAATTAGTTCTGGAAATTGGAACATATATGCATATTGCTGCAGGATGCGTGAAAACAAAAAAGTTTTAACACTCTTGCCTTGAGTACATTTGCAGCTCGAAGAGGTGTGTCCCAAAGACCTGTTTGTTGGTTCTTGGAGAAAAATCCACCATGAGTCCATTCTTGGCCCCTGGGAACATAAAAAACCAGCCAACCTTCATCACGAGCCCAATGAACGAGCATCGCAAGTGCAATACTCTTCCCACAGCTTGCAGGACCATCCAAGACAATCTGCTTTTTAAGTTTGGGACCTAAAATGATTAATTACCATCATAAGTTGCATGAGAACGTCACCTATCATAAACTTCACATACTCATAAGTCATACCTTGTGATTCATATAAAAGCAAGAATAGCATTAATGTTAGGAGGTTGTGAGAAAAGAACATGATTGTAAATGAGGAAAAAAAAAAAAAAGGACACATCATATCTCATACAAGTTTTAAATGAGGATCAAGATCCCCTAAATTTTGTATCTCCAGACTCCAGAGTGAGATCTTAAAATGCATAACGTTACCGGTTCAGATTTTGCCATCTCGTTATATAACTTTTTTTTTTTTTTTTTGATCGGTGAAAAACTAGAACGACTTTGTGAGAACAATTGATTAAGAAAACAAACAATTCGCTAGATATTGTCAATGTGGAGATGAGAAGATATGAGGTTTTAATTAAAATAATGGTTAATATTTTAGTAGCCCACGGCCATATCAGAATAATGTCGTTTCTGGACCTTCAAGTTGAAAGATTATTTGAATTTTGCCATTGCATTTGAATTTTAACCAAAAAAATAAATGCGAGAACAAGAATCGCTAAAATTGAAATGAAATCCGCACACACCATTAGCATCAGAGAAGAGCAATGGAGGATCAACGATACGCCTAAAATTATCGCGAAGATCCAAAAAACTCTGCCGAACAAGCAAAGCCGGTCTCAGAGAATCGTCGAACTCCTTCAGCATCCCCGTCGGCAAACCCTCCGGCAACACCGTTTTCAAGCCCTCTATACTTCAAAATCCAAAAACGCGACCAATTTTCCGATCACAAGCAAGAAAAAACCTTTACATACATATTTACAGTTAATTAGAGGTATATTACTTTGACTGGGCAAATAAACGCAGATTACACGTATTAGCATCCGTATACCTAAATTTGAGATAGGAGCAGGTGTCTTTGCGAGAGAGGAGGTAGAGGGAGGGGGTGGTGGTGAAGAGGGGCCGACCGTTGGGGCCGACATCGAGGGACTGGTCCTTATCGTCGGCGGCGAGGAGGCGAGCGCGGGCCTGGGCATCGGAGAGCGAGGCGTCGACTTTGATATCCGCGGCCGATGCGTGGGGGTCGGAGACGGATTTCTTCGCGTTAGTCTTCTTGGACGTAGCAAGGCCGGACTTGGTGTTCTTCGACGAGTAATTTCTGGCTGATTTATAGGTGTGAGGAGCTGAGATTTGGATTGGAGATGATTTAGTTGAACTCGTAGCTGCGGCCGAGGCCCTCAGAACACACCGCAACATCTTCGCTGCGAAATTGGGGTTTTTCAAGGTTTTGGGGGGAAATGGAGAAAGGACCGGTGCAACAAGCAGTGGCGTCTGCGAGAGAGCGACTCGTGAGTGGGTTTTGCAACGGAAACTAGGTGGGGATCATATGTTAATGGGAAGAGAAATTCTATACAATTATTATTACGCTCGTAATAATACTGACTTTCATTTTTTCTTTTTATTAGTCTTTTTAGAATTTTTTATTGTTTTTATAGATGTTGGTAACCATATATTTATTATTATTAAATAATTATTTATTACATATTTTTTTATTATTTAATAATAATTAATATATCACAAAATACTTAATATAATTAAAATAGAATGAAAATGTGATGTATAGTATTACTCATTTTAATAATTTTTTACACAATTTTAAATATTTTTTAAAAAATATATCAATTTATTAATATTCACTTCCTTAATAATTAAGTAAAAAAAATAAAAATTCAAAATTCAAAATTCAATCAATCACTTTCATCAATTCAACTAACATTTTCTTATGTTAATTAGAAATATTTTAACTGTAAATGAATTTAAAAATTTTAAAAAAAAATACTTTAATTATAAATGGATTACATTTGGTATATTATATCCCATATTTACTTAATTTCTTCTCTTGCAGCACCATCATCTCTCTTTCTAAATTACTATGAAAAATATTAAAGACACAAAAGATCTAAAATCTTACAAACTAACGTGGCACGTCTATACTGTATCACGTTAGTTAATTTTGTTTTCTCTTTCCCATATCCATCCCTCCCCTTTCCAAAGTCGTTTATATATAGATTAAGAAAAGTTGAGTTAAAATTAGTTGAGTTGAATTTTTTTATAAATAATAATGAATTGAGATAGTAGAGTAAATTTTATGGGATATATCTTAAATATATTTAGATATTAAGACGAGTTTAAATATATTTATGAGAAATTAAAAAAAGTTATAAGTTTCACATATAAAGAGATATTAAGTTAAAAAAAGTTATAAATTCTACGAATAAAAAAAATTTAACTTGTGATGAGTTTAAAATTTTAAAATTTAAATATTTAAATATTAAAATTAACTTAAAATTAAATTGAATTGAATTGATATTAATTCGATCTAAATTAACTCAGTTAAATCTACATTCCAAACGGGCTTTTTAGTAGTTCTCGTCGCCGACAGCCCACTTTCTTCAAAAATCCAATCTCAGACACTCTCTCACGGCTCATTTTCTCGATCTCGCCCTTCTCTCTCACCACCCATCATGCCCAACAACCATTTCACCCAATTGGGTCTTAAAAAAAAAAAAAAAAATATAATTGTAAGCGATTCTGCGCACTCATTTAATATGATTGGTCAGAAAGTAAATTTTATTGAAAACAGTATATAACAACAACATTAATACGCAAATTAGTATGTAAACTTGCTTGTACATAATAAAACTCTCGAAAAAATACATGCCACACAATCTCGTCCTTCTCTCTCACCAACCCATCAATCTTGCCCTTCTCTCTCACGGCTCCAAGGACTCATTGGCTTGTTCCAAAGACTTGATCTGTTGTCTGCACTTAAAGGGTTTCTTTGAGAAGGAAAGAGTTGAGGGACTTAAGGCTCTGGAGCTTCTCTGTAGGTTCGGCTTCCGTCTGGGGTTGGGGGGCTGCTTCTTTGTGGTCTTTGGTTTGATGGGTCACTTTCCATTTAGCCATGTTGGTATTTTTTAATAGATTGTATTTATTAATAAGATTTTTTTTTAGGAAGTTTTAAACGAAATCATTAAGCATTGAACAATCTGATAAAAATCTTCAAAGATTGTTTTCAACGGATAAGTAAAAACTCAGCTAGCCCGTATGTATCTTTTTAGAGTATTGTCATTGTTATCTCATATGCGCAAATGTAAAGATATATTTGTATAAGAGAAAATATAAATATAAGCCTACTGTTTATGGAAGCCAGCGCACACCTAGTGCATTGAGTAAAAAAAAAAAATTGGACGGTGTGCTGCTGATGCGCAGCACAGCCCTTTGTATAATATGATACTTAATTTGACTGATTTTTTTTTTTTATATATTATATTAAAAACATAATAAAATGATGAAAAAAATATTATAATAATTAAATAAAGATGAAGGTGAAGATAAAGGTTCTCTTGTTGGAGGGAGAAGAGAAAATGGTTGAGAGAGAGAGAGTGGGAGGAGAGAGAAAAAAATTAAGGATGATATTATGCAAATGGTAAAATATATAAAAAAATAATTTTAGGAAAAATAATAATAAAAATAATTTTATTATTTTATTATTATTTGACTCAAATATGCATAATTTAATGTGAGAATTTTTTTTTAATATATAAAATTAATCTCTAAAAAATATGATTTTACATATATATATATATATACTAGTTGGGAGCAACATACAAATCACGTTTGCCTAATTTTATGAAATGATTATTTATAAAAAAATAATATATATTTTATAAAAATGATTTCACTTAATAATTTAAGACATAATACAAAATATAAAAATATTAGCTCAAAATAAAATATCAATCAATCAAATACACGTTGAGTTCAACTTTTAACGCCTCCCTTAGACCACCCTTTGCTTTTCCAGCGTCAATAGCAATTAGATACTTGTATGAACATGGACCTGGTGGACGTGACTCATGATCAGAGTCATCATGATCCTCATCATCCTGATTGTGCTGACTTGAATCACTATCACTCTGCAATTGAATTGAGCAAGCCACAAAAACTTAGGAACCCAAAAAGTCAAATGAAAATGTTAACAAAAAAAATCAGTGACATAATACTGCAAAAAGTTCAAATAGCTGATAGAAAGAAAGAAAAATGGAAAAACAAACATTCTCTAGAAAGTAATAAGAAACCACCACAAAAAGAGTCCTACGAGAGCACGCAAATTAACAATAATAATAATCATAACAACATGCTTTAAAGAGGCTTCTCCAATACAACACTCCACGATCTGAACTTCGTCCAAGTTTCTGCAAATGTCATAACAGTACAGCAAGGTTAAAGATGTGAGTCCCAACTTCCAACAAAATCATGGCAAGAGGTAAGAAATCAGGTTCACAAGATCTCCATGAAACATCAGCCTGTCAAAATTTTAGATCATAACAATGAAAGAGTTAAGAATTGTAAAAACAATATATCAACAAAAATTATGCAGCAATAAGACACATGCACTTAATTCTAGTTATATGCATAAAATATATTAGCATATATAAAGGAAATTGTAAGTGTAGTTTGAGACAGATAATTACATCCATCACTGTATGATAAAGTTACAAGTGATCTAGATAAAGGGAAAAAAGCATTATCAACTGTAGTACTGAAAACCAACTCTCTTTTTCTCAGATTCTTTTGTCGTGCCAGTCTTGCTTTTACTCTTTATTTTTTTACCAAATCTGTATTAACTCACATGAATAACCATGCAGGAACTAAAGATGAAACCAAAATAAAGCATTTCCACGCCATCCTTCAATTTTTTTTTTTTGGGGGGGGTTGGACTTTGTAAACACAAAAACCTAGAAAAAGTTATGGTCCGACATTTTCATTTTTATGTATCATAGTCAACTAATACACAGTTTATAAATTATTTTTCATGGAGTTTCAAACTCTTGAACCCTTTTACAAATGCTTCACAATCATATTATGATTGTGTAGGTTTCTTTACAAAGAAAAAAAAGAAGAAGAAAAAGAAGCGAAGGTCCATTGAAGAAACAATTACACATTAAGATGTACACATGCAACTACAAATAGTAACTCTAAAATTTTCAATTACATGATTAAATATTAAGATCCCCATTCTTTGCATCAATGTATCACACCTACAAAGTAAAAACTCTAATGGATGTAAATGTTTGATAAGCTCTCACAGGAATAGAAAAAACGTATTCACTTGCCACAATATATAGTTATTTGCCCTTCCTACTAAGCTCCAATGTAATTAAAGGAATCACTGGATTACTGCACATACCACTTGTGAATCAAAATTAATTAAATAAGTAGCAGAAACTCAACACCACTAAACTGAAACAACGAAACTACAAAACTAAATGGTTAGTAACAGATCAGGCTCAAGTTTCATAAGATGGCAGAGCTATCAAGTTCAACCAAGATCAAGAATCAATCAAAATTTCATTTAGTAAGACCAAATTAAAGCAAATGGATCTGGCATGCATACCTCTTTGACTTTTTGCAGAAAAGGGGCTAACTTATTTCATCTCTGCCATGAACTTCTCATACTCTGCATCTGCACCATATATTGTCTTCTCTGCCAAAGAAACAGGAGGCACAGGTGGATTTGTGGCCCAAGGCATGTTCCCAATGCTCTGTGATTGGAGCATGCATCCTAATTATCTGTTACCAATGCACATCTGCACCTAATTTTTTATCAAGTTCCCAATGCACATCTGCACCTAATTATCTGTTACCTTTTGGGAATGCACAGGAGGCACAAGTGCATTCCCAAAAGGACCACCTGCCGTAAATTGCTGAGATGGATAGGCACCGTGGGGTTGACTTGAAACTGGATATGAGGACATTGCTGAGGCGGCCGAAACAAACAGCCATCTAAAAGTAATTATTTCCTCTCCATTGATTTTCCCAATAAACCAAACAGAGCAACGATCGCATCAAAATAATCTGGATTTCGGAGAAGGCACAGGAAAAGAAGAAAAACCCACCTGAGAGCACTGGGAAAGAAGCTTTCCCCAAGCGGCTTTGGAACTCGATTTGGTCAGTGCAGCTTTTTTGTAGGATGCTTCTTCGAACGTAGTGCAGTGCCGACCACCTTTGATTTATCAACATCCACGACAGCTCCACCTAAATCCACCACCAACCCCAGAACAAAAAATAAAACCACCTAAATGCACAACTCAAACAAAAACCCAGATTTCAAACACACTCAAGAGCACATGCAAAAGCTAAAGTTTCGAAATTATATTACCTAAAGAGTCAGAGTTTGAGAAACAATAATGAAAAAGAAAATACAATAAGTGATAAAGATATTGCTGAAGCTGAGAATTCATACAAGCCGAAAAGCATCAATCAAACTGAATCCACTACCAATGTTTGCGATAGCAAAATGCGGCCAAATGGGCTCGGAGAGCACCTCTCAAGAACCTCTTTTACAACAATCTGTCATTTCCAACATAAAATTAAAAAATGCCTGGTAAATTAAAATTAAAAGAGCAATTTGCAAAATCTTCTAGTATCAAATTAGTCACAAATTAAGCTGGCACAAAAGAAAATTTACTTATCCCTAGTTGAATCACTTGTAGCTTCATGTAAATAATCTCAAACGAAATTTCCAATTCAATCACTTTCAGCTTATTTTTTCCTAATATCGCCCATTTCAAGCAGATAATTTCAAAGACTGTTTTTATAAAACAATTTTAATTTACAAGTAAATGAATTTCAAAATCCATGAATATTAAATTTCCTATCACATAAGGAAGCAAAGGGAAGGTTTAGGAAAAATGTTTAAAGAGAGTGGTAGAAATGAAGAATGATGACTTTACTCGGGGAGAGGGGTTGAGAGAGAGAGCAGAGGCGAGCTTGGGGTGAGAGAGGAGTATGCGATTGCAGAGGTGGTTCCAGGATTTGCTAACGCATGACGCCGATGCGAAGGAAAAAGCCGGTAGCCTGGAGAAGGTCGTCGTTGATCGGGGTGAGCACCGTAAACAAATTCTTGGGTTCGTTGTTGGTCTTTAGCGATGACAATGGCTTCCCCTCCTCCATTGCTTAGTCGCTTTGCTTGCTTTGCGCAAACTGCTTTTGAGTTTTTCCCCTAACAAAATGCATACATAGAACAAAACTCAAACATACACTAGACCCATAAAATCTCACACACCATATGCACCTAGACAACCGTAAAGGATAAAGAGGGTACCTTGGATTGTTTGGCGGTGGTGGGAGGAGGGGAGGAGAGGGCACGTTTGGAAGAGGAGGAGCTGCGTCTGGTTTCAACCATGGAAGACGAAAAATCACTATTAAAATGACAATAAATTAACGGGAAAACAATAAAATCTATTAAACCAATAATTTTTGTTAGATAATCACTTTATATATATAAGAGATATATATAAAGAAATTAATAGTAATGCTCTTAATTTCTAGAATCTAAGAGCAAGATATGACATGCATTAAAGAGTAAAGCTACTATCAGCTCATTGTAACACATCAGTCTTAGCAAATTTGAGTAGACTTTTTTTTTCCTCTATACACGTGAGCAGCTCACTGTACCACATCAGACGTGGCACATCAACCGGTCCACACGTTAGGTCTACTGCAACCAGTTGCAGCGGCTGATATAAAGATTTATTCTGCATTAAACAGCACATGATCTGATGGTAGGATCTGTAAAAACCAACGTATAGTTTTTAAAAGAAACAAAAAAAGCTTTAAGAAGTGGTACTGGAGTGTACGAAGTAGCAAAATAAAATTTAAAAGTCATTTTTTTATCATTGTAAGTATAATTAATCTTAAGGTTGAAAAATTTTATGACAAATTATGACTAATAATGAGAAATACACAACTAGTTTAGCTCCATACACACATTTAAGTTTTGGGACATTTGTCTCAATTCTATGTGAAAGATTTTTGAGATAGTCTTGATGGGTATAGCTCTTAGGGTTGAGTAATAACGCGTCACTTTTGTGAGAATTCAGAATTATGTTTAATTGTTTCTGTTTGAATTTCGATCTTTATGTAATATTCATCTCAATTAATTTTTACTATTTTGCTCAATGATTAAGTTGGGGAGTGTGATTGAGTTGAATTATTGCATATTTTATACATTTATAACTAATATATTTTATTTATTTCATTACGTTATTATTAGTTTTAAATGGAAAAATAGTTAAGATGAATAAATCTGAGTTGTGATTTAAATTGGTTAATAGCATGATTTATACTTAATTTTATAATTTGTGATTTAATTAGATAATATTCATTCACATGTATAATATATTTTTGATATTTTATTATTTTATTATTTTATTTATAATTTCTATTATTTTTATAAATCAAGAAAAGAAAAGGCTTAAAAAAAAGTTCAAAAAGCACAAAAAAAAAAAGGTTGAAAAAAAAAAAAAAAAAAAAACCACGCACGCACGCAACTAAAAGGATACTGGGGCGTTTTGAAAACAAAAAATCTTCCCAACCTCCTAATACTCCACACTCCACATTATTTTTAATTTTTATTATTTTTTTTATTAAATATTTATTATATGAATAATGAATAAAAAATTTGAAATAATTTAAAAAGAATAAACTCAAAAAAAAATTTAAAAAAATTTAAAAATTTTAAAAAGTGTGGAGTGTGGAGTGTGGAGTATGGTGGAGGTTGTGTAGTAATGCTCTTTTGAAAAGCAGGGAGTTTCCGTAAGGTGAGGGGAGGTGACGAAGCAAATAGAAATGATACTTGTAGTCATGAGTGTGTAAACGTTGTGCAGTCATTTTGAAAAAAATAAATAAATATATAATCTAAGTAAAAATAAATTAATTTTTTAATAGTAGATCCCACTCTTTTTCAAAGCAACTGTACGACATTTACGCATTTTACGACTGTATGTAACATTACTCCGACGCAAATAAGGGGGATATATTTTTTTCTTTTCGGGACTTTTTGGAGAGCAGCACCGCATATTTGAAGAACTCCTCCATGATCCAATTACCGTTTCAGCCTTCTCCTCCATTGCCTACCACCTTCATTTCCATTCATTTGGTTTACTCTTTTCATTCTCTACTATTTATTTAATTTTAGTTTAAAGTTTGTGATGTACTTTTAAGATATTTAGCTTACATTTTTAGCCATTTTATTTGCTGTTTATTTATTTTGTATTATTTATTTTATCATTTCTTTAAACTTTCATTTAACAGTGATTACAATTGTTATGAATTGATTCTGAGAATTTGTGATTTGAATACAATGATGAACTCTATAATCTTGATTTTGTGACTTTTCAATTCTCAATTCGTATTTTGTTAATTACTTTTTAATCTAATTTAATTATTAGATTAGTTTTATTAATCTCTTAGTTCCATTGTATATTAGTTAATTAAACTTTAATTGAGACTTAAATAATTTATGTTTTATTGTTTAATTTTCAAATTAATTAAAATTGTTTAGTTGATTTTTTTATTGTTAATTTCAATTTGTTAATTTTTTACATTTCATTTCGCCATTCAAAAATTCAAAAATATGAATCTAGTCCATGACTTTACCATTTTCTTTCTTGTTGCATTCTTTCATTCATTACACATACTATTATTTTTATCTTCTATTTATAAATATTTTCACAATTTTAAAAGAGTTTGATTTTAAGTAACTTTTTATGAGGAGACGATTTAAAATTTTATTCCTAATTATTATACGACATCTTTTTACACTTGAGATACTCTTTATCCTGCACATTTTTTAATAAATCAACATGGTTATTGTAGCACGTGAAAGAAGGGATATATCACAGGTGTTAATTACTTAAAATGATCAAGAATATACCGTACTTAAATTAATGCTTTGTAAATCGTAAATTCTATTATGCCATCATAGTTATACCGCTTATTTTGTCACTTAGCGTGACATTATATGATGGTATTGTCACGTGATTTATTAAAAATAAAAAATAAAATTTAAAACATAAATATAAAAGAGATAAAAAAAAATTTATAGTTTTAATATTATTATATTTTCAATCGTAATTTTATTTTCAATATATATATTTTATATTTTTAATAAATCATGTGGAATCACTATACATAGCACCATATGGTAGTATTACGTCAATGAGGTAAAATGAACAGTATAATTAAGGTGACATATACAATAGCATTACTCATACTTATAAATTATCGTGATCATCATGAAAAGTCCTTAATAAATTTACAGTATCTATACATATATATATATATATAATTAAGTTTTTGTTTTGTAAAAGCAATTGTAGAATTGTAGTGACATGCATATACGACGTCATTTCGGAAATGATCAGAGTGCTTAATTCGTTTTTCATGCTACCATCCATTTGATTTAATCAATTATTGGATATTTTCATTGTTATATATACAAGAAAATTTGTTGGATACCGAGTTTGAGAGGCCAGGTTATACGTGTACGTATTTTTTAATTTCTAGGATTTTAATATAATAAACAATTATATATGTACGTAATAAAAAAAAAAAAATCTTATTATATTATTATTACTCGGCCGGCTTCAAAGGAAGAATACGTAAATCCATGGCTGAATTTCTGGACTGCGCGCAATTGATCGGCTGCGTTTGGTTAGTAAACTACTCTCAACTCATCTCAACTCATCATTACAATTTTTTTAAATTTCAATACAAAATATAATAAATAATTCAACTTTTTCAAATCTCAAAATAATAATAATATTAAAAAATAATATTTTATCAATATTTTATCATCTCAACTCAACTAAACTCAACTCAACTCACTTCAACATCCAAACTCACCCAATTTTGTTAGCGAGAAACTCCATACGTACTAGATTAATATGATGATGGTTTCACGTTTAATTTGGAACATAAACATTAATTATATATAAACAGTATTATTCTTTTAAAAAAACAGTAATATAAAGTATCTCTACATTATTTTTTTAGAAAAAATAATATTTACAATTATAGAATGTGCAAGCGCTGCACACTCTTTTTTTTTTAAATAAATAAATATGAGACCGGCCACGTGAAGAAACTAAATTTTTAAAAATAGATGTCACTCTTTAGAAAGAGTACGCATTGCTTGCATGACATATAATTGTATCTAACATTATTCTTAATGATATTTTGGTTAATTGCAGTACCATTAATTCCCATATCAGTTGTCCCTTGAGCCATGCATTATAGTTGAAAAAAGCTAAATACAGTCGCCCAATGCAACCGTGGTGCAATCGTGGGCCCACCTCTCCCTATATGCCCCCTCCCCCCTTCTCCTTCAACCTCTCTCTCTCCCTCTACGTCTTGGTAAATTTGAACTCTAAGCTCCGACCATCTCACTTCTGCTTCTTCTTCTTCTTCTTTTTTTTTTGTGAGAGAAAATTCACAACTTATTGAGATCTTGTTAACTCGTTTTGTAAAATTATACAAGAACATCAAACTGAACTGGACAAACTCACACTACACGAAGGAAGAAAAAGAATTTCCCTCTTATATACCACTTGAGTTCAAGTTGGACGGTTTCTCAATCCACTTGTTAGCCCATCACTCTTCTATACAACTTTTATGCTCTTCAACGGAGACATCAATCTGGTCAAAGAGAGATTGTTTGAGTTGCAGTGGAACAGGGAGAAATGAAATTGGGTTTACGAACATGGAGAGATCTGCAGACTATGAACCGGAGAGATTTGCAGCGTGTTTGAAAATTCTTCTTCAACCTTTTTTTTTTTTTTAATAATACTAATGTGACGCTTGTGTCAGACTATTGCACGCAGACTCCCCTTCGTGACTGTACGTAGCGGAGCTGTTCTAGTTTGTGACAACCATATTTGCCTAAAAAGTAAAAAGATATATAAAAATAAGAAATTTGTTTAATTAAAGCTTCTTCCATGCTTTACAACCTTCATTTGTAGAAGATTTATAAGATCCAATGGGCTTTGACTAAAGGGGTGTCACTACTGAAAATGGTTGTATCCTTAAATTCAGGTTTGAGGGTTTTAAGTTCTTTAATTTAAGGTGAATAACTATCATTTAATATTAAATAATTGGTTTTAGGTATATAAGGCTTGGGAAGTGGGAATATCTTGTCTTCTATGTAGAACATGTAACCGCGACATTTCACAATGTTAAGGCGGGTATTTTAGCCCTAACAGATACGCTCAGTAATACATGGGAGAATTGGGCTGAATATAATCGAAGGCCCACAACCAGGCTGTTGGATTAAATTTCAAATCTAGGGCTCAGTCTGATTCGCTCCATCTCTCTCTCTCTCTCTCTCTCTCTCTCTGTGAGGCTGAAGAGTATTCTCACACTTCTGAGCGACCATGCTGACCGGGGATATACCTCCTAATCAGACCATATACATAAAGAATCTCAACGAAAAGGTCAAGAAAGAAGGTAAACGTCTTACTCTCTGTTTGCTTCCCGAGAAACCCAAGGAAACTATTAGAATTAGGCGAGAAAAAACTATTTTTTCTTTAACTCACATCAGCCGCATCAGTTAGGTTTCCAGTTATGTTGAGCGGTTCCGTTTTACTCTTACTTTTTGGCTAGAGCGGCGATAGTGCAGCACCAATTTCCGTTCCGGCTGGATAACTGCATACATATAAGTGTATTTTGTATTTTTATGCACTTTCGGGACAAATAAAATAGAGGATTAGTTGTTGAAGTGATTTCCATGGTATTGGATTTTGGTGGTGCCAATACCCTATTTTTGCCTTCGAAGGTCTGATTGCTGAATAAACGGTACAAATGGGAGCTTGTTTTCTTTTGCTTTAACTATGTCTTCCCAGCTATAGAGAGGGCTCGGGCTCTGGTTGAGACAAATTTATATAGTTATAGTTATAGAACTGGCAAGTAGCGATTAATCGATAATACGTTTGAAGTAGTGACTTATCGAAGGTAAGTTGTAAGTAGTGATTAATTTCTTGAGTTCAGAAATAAAATGTTTGAAGTGAAACTAAAAGAATGCCTTTGTGGTGGAGGTTAATCATATAGGTAAAATAGATCATGCCCGTTAGGCATTTATTTTGTAGAAAAGCTGTGAATCTTATGGTGAGGGAATATAAGGAAAATATTTGTATTCAATGCACGATTACTGTTCATGTATGCTTTAATTGGTCCTTGTATGAGCATGCGTGATTTGTGGATATTTCAATGGCTATGGTGAAGCCGAAGGGTTTAAGTGTCACATCAACACCTAATGTAGGGGGGAAATAAGAATTGAAAAAAACATTGAAGGTAATACACTGGCATATGGTAGTTTTGGCATGTAAGAGGAAACTCAGACATCTAGTTACGGTGCTGCCAATTTGTTGTAATATATGTGACTAGTTAATAACCATGCCAAGTGGCTGGTGGAGTGAAGATATGGAGACATATCTGCCCAGTTCATAGAGGTCATGTGGATTTCAGCCACATAATTTGATGGTTCAATTTCAGTATTACACTCATCCCCAGCACAAGAAAAAAAACTGTATTCCTTTGCTTTCTTCTAAAAAATCAGTATTTCATGTTGAAATTGGAACACCCCTGATTTTCTTTTTAACACCATGGTGAATTGTTCTATTAGCACGGAAAATGTGGGGAAGGCCAGAAGAGACATTATTCATGGGACAATATGACGTGGAAAGGTCTTAAATTCATTGATTTTGAACAAGTCAAGAAAATATTAGAGTCTTGTATGATATTCACCTAATTGTTTCCTTAAAGTTTGGACTTAGGATGTCTTGAATAATATTCTTGTATTTAATGGTTGCAACTTGGTTATATTTTCATACTGTACCTTAGTACTGAGCTTATCATGGGATTGATTCATTATTCTACTTTTTTCCCCTTTAACAGAATTGAAAAGATCTCTTTATGCCTTATTCTCGCAATATGGAAGGATCATGGATGTTGTTGCCTTGAAGACGCCCAAGCTTCGTGGACAAGCATGGGTTGTGTTTATGGAAGTAACAGCTGCCAGTAATGCAGTGCGGCAAATGCAGAACTTTCCATTTTATGATAAACCTATGGTGGGTCTTAAGAACCAATTTTATGTGTACTTCCTGTGTACTTGGGCATTGCCTAGTTTCATTCACATCAATAAAGATTATTACTTATAAAAAAAAAAAAGAACCAATTGGTACTTTGTTGCATATAGGGCACATATGCTTGTGTGTGGCCCGTGGATTTGTGTTAAAACTTCAATTCTTGAAACCAGGTCAATTTGCATGTAAATCTAATGCTGTTGCCTTATATCTTGAATTCTATCACATGAGATTATTTGTAGTTTTTGATGCTTTTGTCAAACTTAAACCATGTCTACCCATATGGTTGTATCCCTATTCCGGGGTTTACAGATCTTCGACTCTGTAGGCATTGCATTTCTTGTAAGGTCGAGGGAAGAAATTGATGTACTCATATGCTCAGTCCTCATTTACGTTTGGAAGTTGAGATTGTTTGAATTTGCTTGATACATTTTTAAGGAGGTTGGACATTTTCACCTGGTGAAATTTTTTACCTATGTGATTAATATCTAATTTCTCTCTTTTTTAGCCAGTTGTAAGCTCTGTTTGCTTTGTTGAAAGGTGTTTAACTTGCCAATATAAAAATAAGCACATGTGTGTGTGTGTGTGTGTGTGTGTGGATAGGTAGATAGATAGACCACCTAGACTTGTTGCATTTAATTTATTTTTTTATAATAAGCTAAGATAGAAACTTTGTGCTATGAAATTGTGTATACAGTGGAATTTCTATACTCACTAATATGTGAAGAAATATTTAATAATTTCTTAAATATAGCTGCTAATGTTGCCTTTGATTCAAATTCTACAAAATGCTGATGTTTTTAACTTATTTTTTCTTTCAAATTAGAAATCGCTTGCTGTATTATCATTTATTCAGTTGTCTACAAAGAAGTTTAAAGACTGCATTATTAATTTGGTGCAGAGGATCCAATATGCAAAAACAAAGTCGGACTGTGTTGCTAAAGAAGATGGAAGCTATGACAAGAAAAAGAAGCTAGAAGAAAAAGGTGAGAGAAATTCTTTTGCTGTAAAATATTGCTTCTCTTCTTCACTTCTTGTTACCATATCTTACATAATGTTGAAGTTTTAGATAAGAATGTTTTGTTGGAAATAGTTATATAACTTCGAGATGACCGAATCATTGCGAATTCAAGCATATAAGCATTCTGGTTACAACAAACGAATGATAGGGCTACTTGAGATGAGGGGTTATAGGAATGAAGACACACAAGACATGAAATCGGCTAATAATAACAATGGCCTTAAAACTTATGGCATCCCATAGATAAGGCGTGCCAGGGTGAGGTTGCTGTTCAATCCTATATGGGTGGATGAGCTATATTTGCCTCTGAAAAGGCCAAGAACAATAATAACAGCCAAGTATCTGCTTTTGTGATATGAAAGAACTAAGTTACTAGCACTTTTTGCTAGGCTACAGTGAGGAGGCTTCCACTGCTGGCTGGAATTGCAACATCATGATTCATGACAATATTATGCAAGCCTGTTCCATTGTCTTTTTCATAAGGGAAATTTATATTGCCATTGATTGATTATTAATTATGGTTTGCATGATTGATCTTTCTACGTATGTGTTTTGCCTTCTCTCATTAACAAAGTTATCTTGCTTGTAAAAAGAATTATTATCCCGGTTGCCCTTTTTATATGTGACAATCTTCTGGTAGCAGAAGCATGAATCTGTACATTTTTTTAAGGCAGTTCTTTGTTTTTTTTTTTTTTTTTGGGGTGAAGGTTGGAAAGCAAAGTTCTAGGACAAGGAATCAGATTTTTTATCTTCATGAAAGGGATCGTAATTCCACCTTTATAAATCCAGTTATGGGTTAACCACTTTCTTAATTCCAAGTGACCTCTCTCTCTCTCTCTCTCTCTCTCTCTCTCTCTCTCTCACACACACATTTTCTTACCTAAACTTGCATGTCCAGCTGAAAGAAAGCAGCGTGCTGAAGAAGCGCAGCAGTCTTCCAGGGCTAATGGTGCAACTGCTGAAAATGGAGGCTCAGCGGTAACTTTTTCCCCCTTCTTACTTTCGTCTCCCTTTGTTACAAGTGTTTCTGTTTGCATTTTTTTTTTTGTCTCTCTCTGGGCTAGGGAGCGGGCCCATCAAATATCACTATCTGTATCCTTATGGTGGCGCACAATTTATTTTTTAGAATGCTTACATGATCCTCTAGGTTGACCATTAACATATAGATATCAGGGGTGGAATGCTGGACCACATATACCATCGGTTACAAGCTTTTGCATTTCTTTAATCTCCCATGCCTACACTGATTTTTCTCTTTTCAGGAAAAAAAAAAAAAAAAATGAAATGGAGTCCACTATGCCTTGTTGATTGATATAATTTGGATTAAATTTTGTGTTATATGCAGGCCCCATTCCGCCAAGGAAAACCAAGCGTAAAAGAAACAGTAGCACCAAACAATATACTCTTCATAGAGAATTTGCCCTACGAAGCCACTAGTATGATGTTGGAAATGCTTTTCCAACAATATCCTGGATTTAGGGAAGTCCGGATGATTGAAGCAAAGCCAGGTATCGCTTTTGTAGAATTTGAAGATGACCAGCAGTCCTCAATGGCAATGCAGGCCCTTCAGGGCTTCAAAATCACACCTCAGAACCCCATGACCATCACTTTTGCCAAGAAGTAGTAACCAATATTATTTTCATAGCAATTTAAGTCCTTGAATTTTTGTGGGAATGTTTAGTTGTTGAAGAGTTTTATGCGTGCTGCAGTCTCCTTAGATCTTCAAGAAACCATAGTCCAGCTACTGATTTTCGCTACATCTGATTTAGATGAAAGCAAGAAACTCTTATATGGTAATTATGTTATTTTGTGGCGGTGTTATCTTGCGCTCTGTAATAGAGTTGAGAGGGATAACGAAAACGTACTACGGATGTGGATGTCTATAACATTAACTAACGTGCAAAATATTTGTGTTTTGTTTTTGTTTGTACGAGTTTTATGCCTCAACTTGTAAGAAGTAGAACTTGTTTAAATAGGGATTATGTGAGAACATGGAACTCAATTATTACCTTGACCAACCTTAAAACTATCCTTATGAAATGATGCTATTCAATTCGTTACTTCCGTATATAAGATGAATACGGAATGCATCCATCTAATTCTAGGCTTCGAGCATTGTCTATATTCTTCAATTAATTAATTATAAGATGGGTTGAACGTTGAAGCAACGTTATCTTGTTGGTTGGAAAACCCATTGTAACTCGTAAAAAAAAAACATAAATTAAACAACCCATTGTGAGATGGTGACAGAGGGGTCCCAGCTCCCACGTAACCCAGGTTATGTTCTGTAATTTTAGCGCGTCCAAATGAGACATGACGTGACCGAAAACTGACGAAGATTCAGAAGATTAGCCCAAAACAAACAAGTGGAAACCATTTAAAAAGGAAAACACTAAAGAACGATCCAGCACTAGGAGTTGGCCTGTCAATTGCGTGGCCGGTCAATTCACAGGTGGGCCGCACCCAGCAACAACACGCCTCCCGAAACACATCCTTGAATCGCGCGTGGGGAACAATACCCAGAAATATTGCTATATGGTCGGAGAACCGAAGAATCACGTAGAAATTAGCGCGTGAATTTGAGTCCGTAAACGATATAGTACGTATAATATTTTCTTTTGTGAAAAAAGCCGTACCATGTGCACTTGGATCTGTCCTTCCTCATATGTTCCTGCCCCGAATGTGATCCCTCCCGGCTGGACCCCACCCCACCCCACCCCACCCCACCCCCAGATCACATCTTGATTCTCCTAGTGCCGGTGGACACACATAAACCTTTTCTCAATGTCAAAAAATGCCCCCCTCTAAAAGCTACAATTTCTGTTTTAAAAAAATAAATAAAACCTTTTTTAATTTTGAATTATTTTTATGTGTTCAAAGTACCTTGCTATTATCTCTCAGGTTGTCGTGATTTACCAATTTTAGAACACATCACATCAATGTTTTCAAAAATAATAAGGTTTCGACGTTCTCTTTCTCGTATTCTACGGAAAGTACTGAATCATAGTTGTTTAAATATTTCTTTCATTGTTTTATTTTTATATATATATATACATATTATAAATGAATATCAAAATCCCATCTGAAGAATACATCTTTGAACGGTATTTTCGTTTTTTTCTTTTTTCTTTTTTTTTTAACTGTTTTCTTTATCCTTTTGAACATTTTGGGCAGGTTTGGAGTGAGATGAGATATAAAATTTTCATCTCATCTCGTCTCATCATTACACATTTTTTAAATTTCTATACAAAATATAATAAATAATTCAAATTTTTTAAATTTCAATTCAACTTTTTCAAATCTCAATACAATAATAATACTAAAATATAATATTTTAAACACTAAAATAAAACACAAAATTATTATCTCATCCTCCAAACTTACCATTTGTCATTGCCTGCTGTTTATAAATATCTACAATATATAAATAATGCTAAGTGCAGATTTTTTTTAATGTATAAACCTTTCATAAATTGATGGATCTCATAAAAAAGAGAAAATATATTTATAATTATAAATTATATAAATGTCACTTAATCGTTTTGAAAAAAAATAATCAAATATAAAATTGATATAAAAAAAATTAATTTTTTAATAATAAATCTCATTTTTTTTAAAACGATTATGCAGTATTTATGTACTTTAAATTTATATATAAAATTACTAAAAAATAGATTTTTTTTATATTAAAAGAAGATAAGGTTTACTTTTTTAAAAAATTACAAATATTACTGTTTTTTTATTCTCAAATTACAAAGAGTTAAAAATAACAACACTAACAAATAAACTGAATACAAAATAACAACTTTAATTCCACGAAAAGCCCAGTACTGTAATTTCACATCCATCCTCCCATCTTCCTCAACTCCCCTTATTTCCTTCCTTCCTTAAACCGTACTCCCCAGCTACTGAACCACCTGTGAGGCTGTGACTTCGTTTTTGACTTTTCAGCCATAACCACCGTTTTAGTTAACAGTTTAAAACCTCAGAGACATTCTCGGAAACCCACTCTAACTGTATACCACTGCACTCTCCCAAAACTTACCCATGAAAAAGCACCGCGACCTTATCGTCAGCCCCTTCGACCTCCTCACCGACGAGATCGTCTTTGCCATCCTCGACCGCCTGAACGACGACGCATTGGCGAAGAAGTCCTTTTCACTCGCCTGCAAGAGCTTCTATACCATCGAGTCCCTCCATCGCAGAGCCTTGAGGCCTCTCCGCTCCGAACTGGTTACGCGGCTTCTCAAACGTTACCGTTTTATCTCCCACCTCGACCTCTCCTTGTGCCCTTGCGTCGAGGACGGCACGCTGTTTCGGGTAGCCGCCGAGACTCAGTCTCGTCTTCGCTCGATCGATTTGTCTAAGTCGAGGTTCTTTACGCACGCAGGCCTATCCAGCCTAGTGGCGATGTGTGCGGGATTGGTGGAGATCGACCTGTCGAACCGGACGGAGCTGAGCGACTCGGCTGCTGCGGTCTTGGCGCAGGCGAAGAATCTTGAGAGGCTTCGGTTGGCGAGGTGTAAGATGATCACGGACATGGGGATTGGTTGCTTGGCTGTAGGGTGCAGAAAGTTGAGGTTGGTTTGCTTGAAGTGGTGCCTGCGTGTGAGTGATCTTGGAGTGGGATTGATTGCTATGAAATGCAAGGAGATTCGGAGTTTGGATCTTTCTTACCTACCGGTAATTCATATTACTTCTTTTTGTTCTTTTTTTTTCTCCGCCTGTTCGGTATATGAAAGCGGAGGAAATAAATAATAATGTGTACACTTCAGTAGTTGAAACTATTTAAAAAAAAAAAAAAAAATTTAAACCTGTGTTTTCTCAGAAAACAGAGGGAAATGGTCTTTTTTTTTTTTTTTTAATGTAATTGTTGGTTGGCTGCTTTATTTGATGCGCTTCATTTTGGGGTGTTTACCTTTTACTTTGTTGAGTTGGTTTGCACTGGTTGTTATCCGAGTTTTCTTTGCTTCTGGGACGTTGTTTCTGTGTTAATTGCTCCATTTGCAAAGGTGAGGAGATTTGCGATTTTAAAATTATGTCTTGTACTTGTGTTAGGATTGGGACCGTGTTCTTCTTGGGTGTGCCGGTGTTGTTATTTTTGTTGTTGGATGCCTTGACTATTTCCAATATATCGAATTTTCTGTAACTCATTTTATGGGTTTCTTTGTTATTTGAGATTCGTCGTCCAAAATCGGATTCGAAATATGGGTTTCTTTAGAAGTTGTCGTTGATGATTCATGTAATCTAAGATACGGCAGCTTTGATTGCAATGAGATTTTCTTTCTGTGGATGATTATGCAAAATACTGTGATTATTAAAGTTCTTTCTGTAATGATGTTAGATCGTGGGTAATTGGTCAGAAAGTTGCAGGTGATAAAAATCGAAATCGATAAGCCACCTAAGTGCTCAGAACTAGGCAATTTCTATGTTTGTTCCACGGTTATTCGAACTGGACTGATTTTTTTTTTTTTTTATCTGAAGAGAAGTTCCTGCCGCAGTTTGACATAATGGAGTCATTCAATCATGATATACGATAATGCAGTCATCGCTTAGTAGTTTCATAAATTCAAAGTCTCCTATACAATAATCTGCATGCCATCGTTAAGCAATAATTTTTTTACCATTCACATGCGTTAGGCAGTTTTAGCATTTTCTTTCCGTTTTTATTTTTATTTTCCCCCTTCAAAGGTAAAAACTTTCTATGCTTTTGCCTGCAGATCACCGAGAAATGTCTTTCACCAATACTGCAGCTAGAACATCTCGAAGATCTGGTTCTTGAGGGATGCCCTGGTATTGATGATGATGGCCTTGCAACCCTCAAACACAGTTGCAATTCGATAAAGGTACACTTTATTTTATTTTTTTCAAAATCCTATTGCTTATTTTTACCACTTTGACAATTTGTGATATCTTTCTGGCATGGCTGTATGTTTCGTATAACTTTTAGGTATGTGCCCAGCATAAGTGTGTTTTAATTGTAAGGTTCCGATTAATGATGAGAGCTACATTCCATCTCAACTGATGTATTAGACTTTATGTTTATCTTCCTTCGATTTACTGTTATTAGGATCGACATTTATCATATTTACATTTTCCACAGATGCTTAATTTGTCCAAGTGTCAGAATGTCAGTCATGTGGGGTTGTCTCATCTGACAAATGGGGCTGAGCACCTACAGCAGCTTATTCTAGCATATGGTCCTGCGGTGAGTATGTAAAATATTCAGGCAATTTGCCTAGCAAAAGTTTTCATTTGACTTATTCTTTATATCCCTAATGGTTGTTCAGGTCACTGCTGATATGGCAAAATGTCTGCATTATAGTTCGGGGTTGCAATCGATTAAATTAGATGGTTGTTCAGTTACAACTTCTGGGATAAAAGCCATTGGAAGTTGGCTTGCCTCACTGGAGGAGCTGAGCTTAAGTAAGTGCTCAGGAGTGTCTGATGAAAGTCTATCCTTCCTTGTTCAAACACACAAAGAACTGAGGAAGTTAGACATCACATGCTGCCGCAAGATAACATATGCCTCTATAGACAGCATCACGAATTCATGCACCTCCCTTGCCTCTCTGAGGATGGAGTCTTGTAGTTTCATTTCAAAGGATGCTTTTACGTTGATTGGACGATGCTGCCAATTCTTGGAGGAATTGGATGTCACAGATAATGAAATTGATGATGAAGGTTTTGACTTGGGCCATACTTTGCATGATTTATAATATATGCACAGATGATGTATGTACTTTTATTTCTGCAGGGTTGAAGTCCATCTCGAGATGTTCCAAACTTCTTACCTTAAAGCTTGGGATTTGCTTGAACATAACTGACGATGGGCTTACTCATGTTGCAAATGGTTGTCCTAAGCTCAAAGAGCTAGATTTGTACAGGTTTGTGACTTTTCAACTCTGTAAGACTCCCCTCAAATAATGGGATTCTCTGTAGTTTTCTGAAATTAGGGGCATTGACCCTCCATTGTTCGAATTCAACTTGAAAATGACAATGAACCGACAAGTTATGATCTGGTGGGGAGGGGTGCCCAGCCCAGTCTGAGAAAAGCGTGGTGTAGGGGATGGGGATGCATCGAGCAGTGCTTTGATAAATGAAGAATAACCTAGATCTTCTTTCTCATACGGCATATTATAAAAACATAACTTCTGTACATGGGCAATTCCACCTACATGCAGAATTGGGAATTTACACAATTAGTTTTTAATTCAATAGTGGAAATTTTAGTATGTCTTGTGAAGTGTTGGGGAGCTGCACCAAAAAAACTTTATTTGTACAGACAATTATGTTATTTAACTGTCTGAAATTTCAAGTGCATTTCCCAGACCTGGTTTCATCATAATGTTAGATTGAGTTATATTAAGAAGGCCTTCATTCTTTATTAATCTTTGTTTTCTCTCTTGTAGATCCTCTGGAATAACCGATGCTGGCATAGCAGCAATTGCTCATGGATGTCCTACACTGGAGATGATTAATATTGCTTATAATGATAAAATAACGGATAGGTCATTAATATCCTTGTCAAAGTGTCTGATGTTAAAAGCCCTTGAAATTCGAGGATGTCATTCTGTCTCATCAGTGGGTCTATCAGCCATTGCTATGGGATGTAGGCAACTTATGGTGCTGGACATAAAGAAATGTGTTAACATTAACGATAATGGAATGATTCCACTTGCTCAATTTTCTCAAAACCTCAAAGAGGTACTCTCCGTTTCCTTTCTCTAGTTGTCAGGGACAGAGGGAAATTGAACGTTGATGGCTACATATTAACATAATATTAGGGGTTCGTTTCTTTTGCTGCAGATAAACTTGTCATATTGTTCAGTTACAGATGTAGGGCTCTTGGCCCTTGCCAGCATAAACCAGCTACAGAACATGACTATCTTACACTTGGTGGGTTTGACCCCTAACGGTCTAGCTGCTGGCTTGTTGGCCTGCCAAGGGCTAACAAAAGTGAAGCTCCATAAATCCTTTAAACCTTTACTTCCTCAATCTATTTTTCAATTCATGGAAGCCCGTGGCTGTATGTTTCGCTGGAGGGACAAAGCATTCCAGGTACTTATTCGCATCACCGTTCCAGTACAGTTCAACTATATGTATGCTTATGAAATGCATGTGAATTTCAGTTGTCTAGAATACACCACAAACTTTGTACCAAATGCAATTCCTAAAATATTAAGACGCCATCAGAGAAATGGATACCACCCCTAAGTTCTTAAACGGAACTGCCAGTACATGTCGAATCCCTGTCCTGAATAAATAAAAATCTGAACATAGACTTGGATTACAATTGGAATGGCTGTTATAAACTTGTCATGTCACTCAAATTCTGTACGTGTGGTTGGCAGGTGGAAATAGATCCGAAAGGATGGGAGCTGCATTATGGTAGGAGTCCTGGAGCACCATAGAAAGGGAGAAAAGGAGGGGGGGTGGGATAGACTTGTTTTCTCTGTATTTGACCTCTACTTAATTGGTGCCTGAAGAGTGGAGTCTTGAATTTTATTCAATGGATATTTGGATGCTGAGACTATCCACTCAAAGTTTGAATCAACCATGCATATTTGACCATTTTGTTGGCCTTGTCAGTTTCTGTCTGTGTTAAATAATATTACAAAGGTAGACCAGGTGTGAAGAAATTGTAATACTTGCTAGACTAGTCAGTCACTTGGGGAAGGCTTCAGCTGAGTCCAGGTGTGAAGAAATTGTAATACTTGCTAGATATGAGATATGAACTGAGTCAAATATTCACTAGATCTCATCTTCTGATAGCCATGGGGAATAAATTAATTAAGTAACCAAATAATAAGAGATAAAATAATCTCTTGGACCCCATGCATACGGGAAGGAATCAGGACATAATGCAATAAAAAATTGCCAAGTATCTATTCTTCAACCATCATGACTGGCCTTAAATCCCATTCCCATTCAAAATATTTTGACTTCAAATATAATTATTTTTTCTTCCCGTCGATGGCACTCATGCAGGTTGGATGCCTCGATCTAGAAAACATTGTGGGGCTAGCAAAAGTTATTATTTGTGGCATTTATGCCTGGTCCCTCGAATTTTGTTATTCAAGCAGTTCAAGATCTTCATTTTGATTGTTCATATATTTAATTTTTTTAAAATTATTTTTATTTAACTTACTGATTAAGAAAGTAACTATTTGTATATTAATATTTTTTATATATATTTTTTAAAAATGTTTAAAAATATTAAAAAATATATAAATTAAAAAAACGAATTTTGCCTAGCTAGGGACAGTGCTGGCCGGCACTCTAGCAGCTCTCATTGTCGAAAACATTAGAATAACTTTAATTGGGGGTCCAATGCTATACTAATGAAGAATATAAGATAGGTAACTTGCTGACCCACCTACATTAATGTTAGCTGATGTTACATCCATTAATCATATATATGGAAAAATGTCAAGCACCTATGTTTTGAAAAATGTATTGTGGAATTCCAGTTGTGAAGAGAGAAGAAATCAGTGAAATATTAAAACAACATCAGATCAGAAATGCATCCCATCCCATCCCCAAAATATTAAAACCAACTGTCACACGCTGAATCACAAAAGTCGTTGTCTGATTGCCATGTAAAAAAAAAAAGAAAAAAAAAAAGCAAAAAGAATGAAGAAGATGTTGGTCGCAATTGAAATGGCTGTTGTAATCATGTTACTCAGAAATCTGTACGTACGTGTATGTTTCAATCAACCAAATTTGACCATTTTATAGTGAAGATTGAGAACTAATTAGTTGTTTACTCTCTGCTTGAATGATCAATGCCGTGACTTGTGCAGGATATAAATATTCCTCCCCACGACTTTGATCAGCACTTATTATGTACATAATGGGATTGAGATCATGAAGCTATCTATGGTTCGATCCCGGCCATTTTGAGGAAGCAAATTAATGTATAGACCTGGGATATATCATATTACAGGGACATAACACGTACACCAAGAGACATAGGAAATTTCACTGTTCACTCAAGCACATTGCATTAACGTATTATATATTCATGTATATAATAAAGATGATAATCAGCATTTCTCTCAAATATCATTGATCTCTGAGGATCATTTGTTCCAGGTCACATGTTTGTGTAGGGCCCCTAGGAGAGCTCCTCTAGATCCTTTAGTTCTGGATTGTGGGTCATTCTTCTATACCCCACTCGTTTGAAGTTTTAATAAATAAATCAATTGCTGCAATGATCGCATTCAGATAAATATTAATTTTTTAATATTATTTTCTTTTATCTTTCATACTTAAAAGAGAAAGAAGGTGAAGTAGTACTGGGTGCGTCTTAAATTTGGAAGGGTTAAATCAGATTTTTAATTCTTTTTTGGGACCAAAAACAACTTTAACGTAATCATGTTGTGCTAGAGCACTATTTCAAGAATTAAGATCTAGACTTGATATAGTGGAAAAATAGATAAAATAATATAATTTTAATGGATGGTGCATGTGCATGTTATACTGAAGTCTTAATTGATGTAGAGTATTCGAATCTATAATGTAGAACTGTCATATTCTATGTTTTTTTTTTTTTATAAAAGGATCACGTATCATTCATAAAAGATGACATATAAATATGATTTAAAAAAGTTAAATATAAATATTAATAGCTCCCTAACACACTACCGTGACTGATATAATCTAGTCTAGACGACAAATCGTTAAAGACCTAAGTCTAAGGGATTTGTTATACACATCTCTGTTTCTGACAAAAAAAAAGTAATCAGGTGACAATACTCATATCCTGACTAAGCGGAGTAATGTACACCAACTCCATACACTGAGGGAACATCACACCATTCGGACCAATTTCCGAATGGATAAAATTTTTAGATTTTTTATTTTTTAAAAAAAGATAAACAAGATACGAAATAAATTACAAAAAAAATTACTGAAACAATAGAAAAGGACAATGTTGACAACGCTTGACTATCTTGAAAATATAGATGAACATAAATATAACAAGCAATGGTGAAAATTTTTCAGAATAGTGCATTGTTGCCCACATGTTAAGGGCAGGTTTGAGACACAAGACAAAACATAAAATTCTCATCTCATCTCATCTCATCATTACATTTTTTTCAAATCTTCATACAAAATATAATAAACAATTTAACTTTTTCAAATCTCAATACACATTTTTCAAATTTTAAAATAATAATAATATTAAAACATAATATTTTAAACTTCAAAATAAAGGCTTCGTTTGGATCATCAGTTACTCTCAATTCATCTCAATTCATCATTACAACTTTTTCAAATTCTAACACAAAAATATAATAAACAATTCAACTTTTTCAAATCTCAAAATAATAATAATATTAAAAAATAATATTATAATAATATTTTATCATCTCAATTCAATTCAACTCAACTCACTTCAACATTCAAACTCACGTAAAATATACAATTCTCATCTCACCCTCTAAACTTCCTATCTTTTGATTATAACTCTCATTGCGGGTATCAAAATATGTCTAAGACTCCAATTTGAAAAAAAAATCCTGCCGCACGCATCATGTTAAGTCTTTTTTTTATAAAGTGTGAGATTTTTTATTATAAAATATATCAATGTTTTTCATGGTATGGTATGGGTGTGTTAGATGATGGGTGACGGAAAGAAATTAAAAAGAAAAAAAATTTCGTAAGTCTACAAGAATCATGATTGGCCCTAAAAGGCCCATTTCCATTATTCAAACGTTTGACCTTGACTGCATGCATACACATAACTCTTGGATCAGTCTGTTCCCCTACTCCCACTCCCAACAGTAATGGCACTAATAGTTAGTCATAATAGACTCTCCTCGATCTTCACTCCAGCCAGCAAAAGTCAGTACTGTTATTCCCCGAATCCAGTACATGCAAAAAAGCAATATCCTTGTATCTGCTTCGTTTGGTTACCAAACTCATCTCAACTCATCTCAACTCATCATTATAACTTTTTTAAATTTTAACATAAAATATAATAAATAATTCAACTTTTTTAAATCTCAAAATAATAATAATATTAAAAAATAATATTCTAATAATATTTTATCATCTCAACTCAACTCAACTCAACTCACTTCAACATCCAAACACAACCTAAACCAACAGAGATTTGAAATCTTACTCCCTGTATAATTCGGTGCAATGAAAATGTCAGATCGTGACGTCATTTTTATTGTTTCGATCGAGTACATATATCTTAATTTTTTTAAAAATGATTTATACATAATATTTTTATAATATTTTATATTATTTTTTAAATATAGAGTATTTTTATAAAATATTTTATAAAAATAATATTATTTTATAAAAAAAAATTATATTTACAGTCTCTATTTAAAGAGTGTACGTACATTAAATAAAAAAAATATCATTTTGATAAAGATATTATTATAATTTTAAAAAAATTTAATGATAAAATTAACTGAACTTGTAATGAAATTCTCATTTAAAAACTGTATGTAATATTACTCTTTATAAAAATATGTTGTATGTATATTATTATTATTTCTCAATATTATACATAAGAGCTCATGATCTTTGTCGAAGTGGTTCTGAGTCTGCTTGCATGCATATATGTACACGAATTGGGATGCTAGCTTTGCATGTGTGAATAATGGAGGGTTTGATGTCAGAAGATTCTCCACACAAAGAAATTTTGAAATGCATGTGAAAAGCACGTATCCATCTATCTACCTATCTTTTAACTTGGTTGCCTCAAAAGTCTCCTCTAATTTTTATCAACCGATTGACTTTGCATTTGATTATATATAGTGCAGTACGTACCGGTACGTACTCATTCGTGCTCTATAAATGACACAGCGCGCTTTCAAGTACTTGTGGCCCATTACGTGCATCACATGCATAATGGATATCATATTGTACTATCGAGCCCGAATAATAGTTTGGAGAAAATTACGTGTAAGAAGCGCGTATTTCATGATAACGTATAAAGTTCTTTTTTTTTTTATAATAAAAACAGACTTAATTTGATTCAATGAATCTGTTAATTATTAAAGTAACTTTTTTTTAATTTTATTTTATAAAAAGATCACATATCATTTATAAAAGAGGACATATAAATATGACTTAAAAAAAGTCAAATACAAATTTTAAAAGCTCCCCAGCACACTATCGTGACTGACATGATCTAGTCCAGATGATAGATCGCTAAAGACTTAAATCTAAGAAATCCGTCGTACATATCTCTGTTTTCGACAGAGAAAAAGTAACTAGGTGACAAAACCCATACCCAAACTAAGCGGAGTAGGGTACACCAACCCCATACACTACTAAAGTAGAGAGGAGACAACACACCGTTTGGACCAAGATCCGAAAAGACAAAATTTTTAGATTTTTTATTTATTTTAAAAAAGATTGACAAGACACAAAATAAATTATAAAGAAAAACTACTGAAACAATAGAAAAAGACAATGCTTCAACAAATACGGTGGCGCGTGCGGTACACGCGCCTCCCTGGAAGAAAACCGCCAACTGATCTTGGAGCTTCTGGACTCATAAGCCCCAGCGGAGCTGCGCGTGGCAACGGCAGAGGCCTCCTGGCGGCACAAGAAAGCCGTTCACCGAACGCAACCTTAACCTTTGGGCCGCGCGTGTGGGCAACTCGCTGCTCCGTTTGGCGCCACCTTCGGTAAACTTGAAGATTGGCGACTGGGCAATGATATGGAGAGGCGCGTGCTCCTCTAAAGTCACCGGACATTTCAGATCTGCGATTCTCCCTTATTTAGCCTGTAAAATACAAAAAATATAAAAAACAGAGCACTACACAGAGGGGACAAGGGGAGGGAGGGAGGGAGGGGGAAGGAGCCGAAGCTCCCACCCCCTCGTTATACGAAGTTGAGAGGTAGATGGATTCGAGAGAGACGGGTTTGAGAGATTTTGAGAGTGTCGTTATATTATTAAAGTAACTTAGTCCTCATTCACACATAATAGTTTGGAGATAAACTTGATTCATGTCTTTATTCATGGCGGTCATGCCACTTAAATAACACATGTAGCTTTCTTATCAGTTCAATACGTAACAAAAAGGATAAGCACAACTAGAGATAAACATGAGACTTATTAACAATCCGTACTCAATGGAGAAAGGTTGATTTAGGCTTTGTTTAGATAATAAGATGAGATTGTTTTTAAATATTTTGTATGTTTAGATTTGGAAATGAGATGATGTGGTTTTAATTTTTTGGAGATTTAATAGATGTGAGTCTTATCAATTATTGTATAGTATTTGCAATATTAATTTTATTTTATTTATAATATATTTATTAATAGTAGTTTATAAATGAGAAATTTTATTTGTAATCTTGAGTCGAGAATTGCGTGTGCAGTCCCATTGATGAATGATGGTAAAAGGAGAAAAAATATTATTTTAAAAAAGATATTATTGTAATTTTAATTTTTTTTAAATATAATTACTGTATGAGCTTGCATGAACAATCTCCATTTAGGAACTGTATGTGGACTAACTCTTTATAAATTATCTATCCAAATTTCATTTTTTATAATATATTTCATAAGAGTTTTGCATACTCTACTGATGTGATTAACCAAATCAGTTATTTTATATTAAAAAAAGTTATGCAGCCAATCATATTAGTAGAGTATGCAAGAAATACGAAAAAGTTAAACAGAGTTGCCATCTCAACATCTTTAACTCTATATCCAAACTTCACCTTAAGTTACTGAAAACAAATCCTCTTATTAACAATCTAATTTTATTCCATATATAGGACTATAAAAGTCCCCAAGTCCCAACACCTTCATAAAACAACGTGATTCATTAGCAATCTTACACCAACATATGTTACCAATATTATAGCTAGATGACTATAAGTAACTATATATCCCAAAAACACTGATTCACGGACGTTGTAGATTGGAATTATACCGTTGAATGCAGACACTATCAATCTCTCTCCCATCTGTATATTGGTCCAGAATAATAGGAAAAAATTCATTTAATTAAGATGATCCAATGCAAGAAGAACCCGATATGGTAGGGGATGGATCAGTACCTACTATTTTAGGTCATATATGTACGTTATATCCATTTTCTTAATTCTTAGCTCTAAAAAGAGAAAAGAACTTGCTTGCTTCTATGACCCAAGAGATAGTTTGAAAGCTAAAAGTGCACTTACGTACCTTATAAAAATATATATGTAAAAACTAAAACGACGAAGACTTTATTTAACAAAGGCTGCATATCGCTAGCTAGCTTTACATATATATAAATGCATGGGTTTATAAGGAGAAAGAAGTGCTTAATTCCATCTAGATTCCTCGGTATACGAGTACTGCATGCTGGAAGCGGTTAATAAATTGTCTTGTTTTCTTCTTTGTGCAGATTTTTTGTGCCAATATTTTTTGGAAAGAAATATGATCTCAAAAAGTCACTTTGGACGCATTGCCGGCGACCAGCGACCGAGACCCCGCACTGTCTCATTCACTCATGAATGGTGAAGTCTCCCCCACTTCATAGCTTTATTTCCCACTAATTGCTAGCTTCTTCTTTTTTTCTCAACGAAAATCCAAATTTGCCAATGTTGATCTGGGTCCTTCATGTCCCTTTTCACACGTTATATATGGGACTGACCGATCTTCTAGATTACTTCAAGCTGGTTAAGGCCGAAAATGACAGTGACATATATATATATATAAACTTCATAAATTAACCATCATAATATTAATTATGAACAACACAGCTAGCCTAGCTAGCACATGCTCATCACCAGTACTACTTAACCAAAAACTCTGCAAGAAGTTATTCAAAAGTAAAAGCTTTAAATCTACTGATGAATTAAACGAATATGCTTATCATGTTCTTTAAAACTTTTATCATTTATTTTTTCATCATCATAAATCTACTGACCATGATTTGAAGGTCCTCTTGTTTTACTAAATATTTATATATTAAAACCAGAGATCTTTATCCCATCATATGAATGTAAATACGTTTTTTGTGTATATGAAATTTCGACATGAGAATATACTAGAAGGTGTTCTTATTTATTTACTACATTAAATCTACCAATAAACAATTAAGCGCATGTCTTTCTCTTAGAGAGAGAGAGAGAGAAAACAAAAAAAAAGCATATATTTTTCCGTATACTAAACATCACTCTCCCCGTATATGCCCAAGACGCCAGGAATTCACTGGGAAAAAAAAACCCTAATCTCTGAAGTACAAATTACGATAAAAAGAGGCTAATCTTGGTACTGATACTGTGATACATACGCACGCAGCATCATCCCATCCCCAACTGCAGAAAACAATAGCTTGTACATACCAATGGAGGAAAATATCTGTGTGTCAGCCGCCATCCAGTCAAACCAACTAGTTTTGACCAAAAGACAAAAACCACAAATTATTTTTGTAAGACTGTAAAAATAAAATAAATAAATAAAGTTTTCCACGGTCAATACTCATCCTCAGTTTCTTAGAAAGCTCCCGCAACGACAAAGGACAAAAACCACAAGAAACTTGCACAATACGTGATCATCTTCTTCACCTCCTCTCTTTTTAATATCTGATCAGCTTTTCTTCAGCCCCATTAGACCTCTATCTCCTTCTCTTCCTTTTTATGGCCTCCTCCTCTGGGAGCTTGGAGACCTCGGCTAACTCGCACCCAACAAGCTTTACTTTCTCGACGACCCATCCATTCATGACCACCTCCTTCTCTGGCCTCCTTGCCTCTGCCTACGATGGTGAACACCAAAACACCACCACCATAGGAATAGAGAATAAGCATCGTGGGCTTTCGGATCGGGTTGCGCAGCGAACTGGTTCGGGTGTGCCTAAGTTCAAGTCGATCCCACCTCCTTCGCTGCCCATTTCTCCACCTGCTGTGTCCCCCTCTTCCTACTTTGCTATCCCCGATGGGTTGAGCCCAGCTGAGCTCTTGGACTCCCCTGTTCTTCTCAACACTCGTAACGTAAGTGTTTCAGCCAAAAAGTTTCGTTCTTTTGCTCTTTTTTTTATTCGGTAGAGAACGAATTTGGTTGTTGAGAAAAATTGGGGAATTATGTCTGAAGACCGAGCTTTTATGCTGTTGAATTCAACACCACTAAACTGATCAGTCAAATTATTGTGCATGACTAGATTGAATTTGAGTGTTTCTTTTATCTTTTTCTTGGGGTCCAAAGCATTTTGAAAAACTATTAGTTGTTATTCGCAATCGGGGTTATCCCCCTCAAATTTCATGTTCCAGTTTTCTATTATATCTGCCCCAAGTAAATTAATTGGCACTTTTTTCATGTTATCTGATTGGATTAATTCATTCATTTCTAATTTTGTTTGATGGGTTTCTCTCTGTTCTGCTTTTGTACGCAGATTCTGCCATCTCCGACTACAGGAACATTCCCTGCTCAGACCTTCGCGTGGAAAAGCAATTCTGGCAACAGGCAGAATGTTAAACAGGAAGACAAGAACTACGATTTCTCTTTCCAAACCCAACAAAGGCCTCCTTTAACATCATCAACCACAAATTTTCAGTCTTCAAGTGCCACAATTCAAACTGTATGTAACAAAATCTCATCATAATCAAGTACTACGTGTATCATTTTCACTTTGGTCCTAAATTAACAATCTTTTCATCTGTCAAAAGAATTTTCAGGCACAACAACAACCATGGAGTTTCCATGAACCCACCAAGCAGGATGATTTTTCCTCAGCAAAGATGGTAAAACCCGAACTCAGTTCTATGCAGAGCTATTCCCCTGAGATTGCCACCATACAGACCAACACTCAGATCAATGGCAACGGCAATGGCGGGTTCCAATCAGACGGTGGCAATTACCACGGCCAGCAGGCCCAGTCAGTCAGCAGAAGATCTGATGACGGATACAATTGGAGAAAATATGGCCAAAAACAAGTGAAAGGAAGCGAGAATCCAAGGAGTTATTACAAGTGCACACATCCCAATTGCCCAACAAAGAAGAAAGTTGAGAGGTCCATAGATGGGCATATTACTGAGATAGTTTACAAGGGGAGTCATAACCATGCCAAGCCTCAGTCCACCAGGAGATCTTCGTCATCATCTTCAGCTTCTTCTTATGTAATTCAGGCTTCCAATTCTGCCCTCACTGATATTCCTGATCAGTCATTTGCCACACATGGTAATGGACATACGGATTCGGTTGCCACCCCAGAGAACTCTTCGATATCCATGGGAGATGAGGACTTTGATCAGAGTTCTCAGAAGAGCAAGTCCGGAGGGGATGAATTTGATGAAGATGAGCCTAATTCCAAAAGATGGTTAGTTTTATTGCTTAGTTTGTGTAAAAGTATTTGTTTATGGTTAGGTGCGTTTGGTCGATTAATGTTCCTTTTTACGTTAAATTTCCAGGAAGAAAGAGGGTGAAAATGAAGGTCTTTCAGCACCTGGGAGCAGAACAGTGAGAGAACCTAGAGTTGTAGTCCAGACAACTAGTGATATAGATATTCTAGATGATGGATACAGATGGAGAAAATATGGGCAGAAGGTGGTCAAGGGAAATCCAAATCCAAGGTAATGCCTACTTTTTTTCATTTACTTCCAATTCTTTATCAAACTTTTAATAGGTTTTCTGCATTCAAAGTTCTATAATTATTATTCCATTGCACATACACTCGCGTCTCTAACTCATATAGGTACCCAATATTCATCTTTCAGCCACTTTAACGACTTTAGAATACGCTCACCTTAAAATTCCATTCTGCTGTTTTTCGTAGATTCTGGCTTTTACCCAAAAGCGATCCATTCTTTGCTAGGAAAGGTTTCAAAGAATGGATCTTAAGTTTTATGCTGCACTTTGCCAAAGTTTTGAACCGAAACTTCTCTGTTTTGGGCTTTTTTTTTTGGGTTAGCATTAGATATCCAGTTAGCCTAAATTTAAGTTGGAGTGTTTCAAGTATTTCTGATCTACGTCTGCATGACTTGTAGGAGCTACTACAAGTGCACGCATGCGGGATGTCCAGTGAGAAAGCATGTTGAGCGAGCCTCTCATGATCTAAGGGCAGTGATCACAACATATGAGGGAAAGCACAACCATGATGTTCCCGCAGCCCGTGGCAGTGGCAGCCATTCTGTCAGCAGGCCTTTGCCAAGCAACAATAACAGCAACATGGCTGCCACTACAGCAATAAGGCCTTCGGCCATCACCAACCACCACACTAACAATAATTATGTGAACAATCATCTTCACAATCTGAGACTGCCGACATCTGAGGGGCAGTCACCCTTCACCCTGGAGATGTTTCAGAGCCCTGGGAGTTTCGGATTTTCAGGTTTCGAGAACTCAATCGGTTCTTACATGAACCAGCCACAAGACACAGACAATGTGTATTCTAGAGCCAAAGAAGAACCAAGGGATGACATGTTCTTGGAATCATTGCTCGCATAGGATTTATTGGGAAGGCGTTGGACTTTGGGAGGAGTAGGATCAAAAGAACAAGAAGGAAAAAAAGAAGAAGATCAAAATAATTTAATTTATTGCAATTTGTTTGTTTTGTTGTTATATATTCGTACAGGGATGTTGGTTTTGTATATGCCAGTTTTATAGATAAGATTCCCAACTTTTTGATTTTTTCGATTGTTTTGAGGCCCCTCTTGGCATAGAATCGAACAGCCTCAAATACACTTTGTATCACACATGGTAGTGATATTTTTCTCTTTGTACCTAGTAAAGCAAAGAAAAGTTGGAGTTCATGTTTGTAGGGCAAAAGACAAATCAATCAAAAACATGTTATTTCTGTTTTATTTTCCATGTTTTGTTTTTTTTTGTTTTCTCCCTCCTTTCTCAAGAAAAAATGGAAACGTTGTGATGGGTGGTCTCACCTGTTGATCTCGTTTGTACTTAAAATTTATTTTATTATTATAATATTTTTAAATTTTTATATAAAATATAATAAATAATTTAATTTTTATTTTATTATTTATAAATTATTTCAGTCCATCTCAACAATCCAAACCACTCCCTAAACGTGTGGGGACGCCGAGGATGGCGAATATAGGTTTGAATGGTCAAAGATGTGCAGCTGCCAGCTGGGGGATTGGCAGATTGCCCTGGTGGCTTGTTAAGGGCACAACTTTGGTCAAGGTCAACTTGTATGTAGCAACAGATAGAAACTTCCGGGTAATTGCTTCGCCCGCCCGTGTGGGTCCGAATTTGACTAAATTACGACGTCACCCTCTGTCGATGTTCATTGTACAAACATTGAATTCGTACCCCCAACAATTGTGTTAGGTAGTTCGAAAGCAATACTTTAATAAATAAAAGTATTATTAGAGTAGCAGTAACGATAAGAACGAGACATTTACGTGTTGGTCACGCCGCATTTAATATATATAAAAAAAAAAGGATCAAAAAGGAAGGCGAGCCAATGGCTCCGCGCGGCCCGCCGACCCACCCACCAACCGACCTACCTCAATTCAAGGCAACTGGCAAACTGTTGGTTTTTTTTTTATTAGTTTATTTTGCGTCCTCGTTCTTTCATACAACTTCCATTATTTGTTATTTTTTATCCCAAATTTGGGTTCCCTTTTTGTTTTTCTTTTACCCATTTTTGTTTAGAAAAATTATAAACACAATATTTTTCACAATATATTTTATAATTATATTTTAAAATAAAAAATATTATTATAAAATATTATTTAAAAATAACATCACTTTACAAAAATATCATAATTTTACATACAATTTTTCTTTATACAGTCGTTAGATACAACTGGCGTGCAGTCGTCCATATCACGTCAGATTTAAAATGAATTCTTCCTTTCTCATCAGCTCGGTCTCTCTCTCATCACGTGTCTCCACGTCAGTCAAGTTTTCACACCGTTTACACCAGTAGCTTATAACAAGCATTTTTCTTTTACATAATATATCGTGATGTGTACTATATTGTGAGGACTTCTCCTTTCTTTTGGGGGAAAGATGAACTTGTTTTAACTCCAAAACATCAATCCAATGATGTAATGTTTCTATGCTCACTCAGGAGTAATTTGAATTCAGATATGAATTGAAATGATTTGTAAATAATAAAATAAAAAATAAATTATTTATTATATTTTGTAGAGGAATTAAGAAAAGTTATTTTAAGATTTGAAAAAGTTGAATTGTTTATTGTATTTCACATAGAAATTTAAAAAAATTATAACGATAAGATGAAATGAATTAATGTAGATTTTGAATTCAAAACCTCACTCATCACAGAGTAGACACTTACAAATACGATTTGGTTACGTTTGACCTCGGATAATAGTTGCAAAATGGAAATGGTCGATAGTTAAGTACTAGATGCAAGTTCCTAGAATTAAGATTTTAGACTAGGATAATATGTTAACATGTTAAATTACTATGTTGTTTACAGATGTTCGATTTCGTGTTGTATTGAGATATGATGCTAAAATTGATTGTGACATGCAAACGAGATAAAGTTCGTAACACTAATAAAATACTCACATAAGAACTATTTTAATGAATAACATTATATGATAAGATAATTTTTTTTTCGGAGTTAAAAATGGTATGGGATGTCTGGGGGTGCCTTCACTACCTGGATATGTATTCATAACAAAGTCATGCAAGGCTGCCGCCGGCAATGAACTGTTGGGCGTGCCGCCTGGCACAAATTTACATCTTTATTTTTTTCTTTTCATATTTTTTTAACATATTTAAATATTTTTAAAAAATAAAAAAATGCATCAATACATTAAAAACTACTTCATTAATCATTAAGTAAAAAAAAAAAAAAATTAAATATATAAACTATCAAAGTGAAAGAATAAATTCAGACAACATACTAACATTTTCCTTGATAATAACACCCTATGAGCTGAACAAAGACCTAAGTGACATGTAGAATACAATCAAACTCTCCTATTATTAAATATAGAAAAAGAAATTCTATAATCACAAAAAAATTATATAAAAATAAATTTATAAATTGATATAATTTCATATGGTATGATATATTTATTTTATAATAAAAATCTAACATAAAATATCAAGCTATATGTGTAAGTTTATTTTTATAGCATCTCTGTGTGATTAAAACATTTTACGTAAAAATAGATTAGCAAGATGCAAGCACTTAATAACCTTTTCACTGCATTTATCTAGGTCCATGGGCTTCATTTCAACTTTACTGCATGGCCCACCAGCACATCAAAATTGTCAATTCTAGCCCTCGGCCCAACCAAATGGAAAAAAATTATATCCCCATCTGGCCATCTTACCCTCCAAAAACATCCTATTCCCAAATCCTAATAATTTTTTCACTAAGAATTATATTCATAATCTTCACATTATATATTACACATAATTTTTTAATTTTTTTTCTTATCAAATGTGTGATGTATAGATGATGAGTAGAATTATTCAATTAATTAAGAAAGAATAAGATTAAAAAAATTAAAAATAAATAAAAAAATATAATGTATAGAAATAATGAATAACAAAACTCTTTTTCCACTCTCTTCATTTCACACTGCACCGAAGTTCAAAATCAACTGAAACGACAAAGAATTGGTCGGCCGCGGGTATAAAATTAAAGAAACCAATATCGGCCGATTCTGTTTCGATCTAAATCAAATCTAAACCGTCGAATTGACTGATTATATTGATATTATACATATATAAAACGATTCCGTTTCATTTTAATAAATCAAACAACATCTTTTTAATTATGAGTTTATAAAAAAAATTAGGTGAAAGAACGTCGTTTCATCTAATTTTAATAAACTCCACTTCTTTTTCGCTCTGTTTCTTCCCTCTGCAATTGCAACTTCTTCCCACTGACGGCACATCTTGCCACTCCCCTCCTCCTTCACAACGACACCGACCAACCGCACTGACTCATGCCGATACCAAGGACGTCGATTTTCTCCCCCTAATTGGCCAATTCAATCGATTTTGAAACTCTCCAAACACCATCCGTGCGGCTTCCGTTTTGGACCAAACTCGCACCAAATTCGTTGGTTTTCGACCTCAGCGCCAACCTTTAATTTTGATCTCCATTTAATTTTATTTTGTTTTTCCTTTTTTTCCAAATTTATTTTGGTTTTCACAGTACACTCGACGCTCATTATAACGATTCATGGACCCGCCAACGCTGAAGCCTAACCTCCCGAAGAACATTCTCATTCGAGTCCTCTTCTTCAGCGTCCTGCTCCTGACCGTCTGATTCGCTTACTTAGTCATGGTTATAAAGGCGGATCCTGCGACTTTTGCTTCAAGCTCCGAAGAACCCATGCCACCACCGCAGTGCCTGTCCATCCCTCCACCGCCGTGTCCGGAGTCCGACTATCGTCTGCGGAAGATGACATCTAATTTGCTTACTCTTCCATCATACGAGATTTGATTTCTAATGGCTTTCTCTCTCCCAAATCCAAAGCTCTCTGCGTCGGAACCCAAGCCGGTCAGGCCGTTCTCGCCTTGAGAGAGATTGGCATCCTCATTTCGGTCGGAACCTCCAGGAACTCGCATCCTCGTTCCGAAGCAGAACAATAACTTTGAGGCTTATGTAATCGTGGCTGATAAGGCATTTCACGAGGAGTATAGGGAAGAAGAGCGGTGACTCTGTCGCCTTACGCGGCTTGGGTGAGAAACGAGACAATGTTCTTTTAGATCACTTTTAGATGAGTTGTGCTACACATAAACCCCACACCATACACATCCACTTAAAAATCTCATATTTCATATTGAATTCAATATGAAATATGAGGATAAAAAAATAAAATCATATATTTTTAAGTGGGTGTGTAGGATGTGGAGCTTATGTTTAAAATTTTTCTTTTTAGATTTGTAGAAAAACGTGGGAGAGGAGCTTGGAGGATCCGATCGGTGCAGAGCTCGACGAGCAGAGCATTATTATAATTAATTCCATATCATTTTAAAAAAATATTTATAATCGTAAATTTATAAGCCTTATATAATCGTTTTAAAAAATATGTATAAAATATAAAATTTATATAAAAATTAATTTTTTAATAATAAATTAATTTTTTTTTCAAAACAATTATGTAATATTTACATAATTTATGATTATACGTAGAATTACTCCTTAACTTATTTATCTAAATTATAAATATAATAAAATATTATTTATGTTTTATTTTTTTATCTAATTTATTTTCATGATATTTTATAAATTTACTGGTTATATTTTATTTTTTAATCTATTAAAAAAATTTAAAAACTTATTGCATGCATTTTTATAATAATTTTATATCTAATAACAATTATTTTATTTATTCTAATTAAATTATTGAGTTAATCTACATATAATCTCTATTTGAGAACTACTCATGCAAACCCAACAGTTATATTTAAAAAAAAAATTAAAATTGTAATAATATTTTTTTTAAAATGATAATTTTTTTTTCTTTTATCTCTATTTATTAATGAGATTGTACTAGCAGTTTTTCACTCAAGAATGTAAATAAAATCTCTCTAAATTATTATTTTTAGTTATATTTTCAATAAATCGAGAAGGAAAGAGGGTGTATCGATCAGCTGGAATGAAAAATCTTTAAATAGGATGACTTTGTTGCTGTACATGTTAAAGATGTTGAACCATTTTAAACTATTATATTGTAGATCGAAGTTTTGATGACCAGTGCCCTTACATGGGCAATGTGGACAAGATTCAGGGGTTCGATTTTGCGAATTGGCTCAAGAGAACGGTTTGGAGATAGGTGTTGTGGCGATGAAGATGGATGTGGAAGGGCCGATCGAGTTTCATTTGACTCTGAAATTGATTGAGACTGAAGCAACTTGTTTGATCGACGAGATACCCTTTCTCAAGTGTCATTACAATATAGAGGTGGCAGAGTGCCAGAGGGTACTCTTGCCCGGGTCAGAGAAGTGTGAAGTACCATAAGTTATGTCAGAAATAACATCTAATGCCACAACGATAGTCTCTAATTATCTAACGTAAATTCATAAAATGATGAAAAAATGATAAAAATTAAGAGAAGGAATATTATTATTTTTTGTTTAAAGTCTGAACCTTTTCAGATCATTAAGAGAGAATGGGCTGGGGTGATGGATAACAATCTGGCTTTGGCTGCAATTTTCTCTAAATTTTATTGGGTATTATTTTCTGTTTTTTTTTTTTTTATTTTTATAATTTGTTACACCTGCAAATAGGAATGTCCGTTGAGGAAGATTCATTCATTTTTTTACCCATTTCTTGTCATCATGTCTTCTTCTAGATTTGCAAATTTTATACATATATAGTTTAGTGGGTTGTTTTGATGTGTAAACATGATAGAATGCAAGAAAACAGTGGCACTAAACGGTTTTTCAGATGATTAGATTGCATGTGAGGTAGTAAAGATGTTAACTTAATCCGATTCTTTTGTTGCAATGCAGCTGACTGCAACCTTGGAATCTTGAAACTGAGAGAGGGAGCAAGTATTACAACAATGTCCCATGGTCTCAAAGTTGAACAAAACGAACAAAGACTATAGGCCTCTCATGTTCCTTATCAGGGTCATTGACATCTCATGTTTTGATGGCTTTTAAAAGGATAGGGTCCTAGCTAGGGAGAAAGAGAAGAGAGGCCACATGGGAGAAGAGATTAGTATATTCAATTATTTAATTAGTACTATATATAATCTCAAATATGCATGGAAAGAATACATCATTGAAAATTGTATATGACCTTCTCTAAAGACGAAAAAATAATATTTTGTCTAAAAATAATATTACATGCAAGTTTAAATGGCAAGTTTATCACAATTCAAGACATCATGTGACAACCCAACTTTAGATTGAGATTGCATCATCACTGATATATATATATATATAATATATAGAATAATGCTACTTTGTCCTTTCAATTTTTACTTTCATTTTGACCGTTCATGTATTTAATTTTTTTTTTACTTATTGATTAAGGAAGTGATTATTAGTGTATTGATATATTTTTTTTATTTTTTAAAAATGTTTAAATATATTAAAAAAATATAAAAAGAAAAAATAAAAAAAATAAAAAGGATGGGTTTTGCCTCCCAGCTGTCAGTGCTATTACCCTAATAAATATATGTTAGGCACACGAATTTTATAATTTAATCTTTTGATTGATACTAGCAAGCATGAATGGTAAAATTTGTAAGCTATGACTCTTTTCTTAAAAAATAACATGCATGCTGGCTTGTTATTCCTTCTTACTTTCATAGCTAATGCAAACCAGACACGTGGCTTACTAATCTCTCCAAGACCCTTGCCTAACTACTTCCTTTTCATAGACCAACTCAACGGACAATGGTTAACGAATTTTCGTTCGTACGTCAACCGCTAAACTTCCAAGTTTCTCGTCCATCTCCCCCTCCCTCCTTCTCTCTCTCTCTCTCTCTCTCTCTCTCTCTCTCTCTCGCTCCTCCCCTCCTCCCCCCCTCTCTCTCTCTCGTCAATAGGTTTCTGATCTAATATCTTCCATTGCTCAGCTAATATAATTTGTACGTCCTTGTATTGAACTACTACGTACGATCGCTCAAGATCTTGTTTCAGGTGGCTATGTCGAATTCAAATGGCCCAGAGAGGACCTTCGGAGTAGTCCTGGGCGAGACACTGGTGTGTCAACACACCCACATGGTTGACTCCAGGGGCTTATTGCTAGGGAATAATCCTTTCAACTACTCCACTCCGCTTCTGTTGATGCAGTTCGCTCTCATCTTCTTTATCACCTGGTCCACCTACCTCTTGCTGAGACCTCTTCGCCAAACTATGATCATCTCGCAAATTGTAGTAAGCTCCTTCACATATATATATATATATATATAATATTACACGTGATCTATATGATCATCAGGATCTTTCCCATGCTCAAATACTATGTTGCAACTCCATTTCTACTTGATATTATCTAAAGTAGCTAGCCCTCTAGGAGGATCATGAGTTTGGGCATCCTTATTCAAACGATTTTCTTTTCTTTTCTTTTCCCCATCTTTGGTTCTGGTATTAGCATTTTCCTAAATGGTTTTGTTGCATTTATATGCATTAACTTGTATAAAAGGAACCTCCATCTGAGTCCAAAAGAGAATTACCATCCCCTCATTTACACCAGATAATGATTTTATTTCAGTGTTAGGGCTGGAGCAACTTATTATATGTTATACAGATACTGATAAAAAAACAAAAATCATGATCACCAGGGTGGTATAATCATGGGTCCCTCATTACTAGCTCGATCCCCGACATATGCAGAGACAATGTTTCCTCCGGGATGCAGATTGCTACTTTCAACATTTGCAGAGTTGGGATTCATGCTTCACCTTTTTGTATTAGGAGTGCAGATAGATATCAGCCTTCTGAAGAGAATTGGAAAAAAGGCCATGGCAATAGGTATTACAGGTTTTTTGGCAGCCTTGGCATTTGGAGGGTTGGCCATCAAGCTCGTACTACTTATTACGTCTTTTAAGCAGGAAGTAGGACCGGAGGTTTCAATCATGGTGGCCATGAATTCCGTGACTTCTTTCATTGTCACCACCAGCTTGCTTAATGAGCTCAACATTCTCAACTCAGAAATTGGCCGCTTGGCTTCCTCAACTTCCATGGTCAGCGATGTGTGTGGTTGGTGTACTGCATTCTTTCTCGCTTACGTCGTTAATGCCCTGCAATCCTCCACGTTCAAACCTATGTTGACAGTAGCCATGATGCTCGGTTATTACTGTATCCTTATCTTCCTACTGCGACCTCTGGTGATATGGATTGTTAATCTAACCCCATCTGGAAGACCCATTAAGGAAAGTCATTTTGTAGCGATCCTTTGTATACTTCTGGGGAATGGGTTCATTGCAGAGTATGTTGGGCAACATGCTGGCTTTAGTTCGTTCTTGTTTGGGTTGTCTTTACCTGGAGAGCCACCATTAGGTGCACTTCTATTACAAAAGCTTGGTACTATCTGTTCTGGCACACTGCTTCCAGTCTACTGTACTATTAGTGGGTTTAGGACAGAGATCAGTGCCTTAGATAGATCCTCAGCAGGCATGGTGATCATCATTCTTGCTGGTTATATTGGAAAGTTCACTGGCACCATTTTGTCATCCATTTACTTTGAGATCCCCTTCCAGGACTCATTATCTCTGGCTCTCATCATGTGTTGTAAAGGCGTTATAGAGCTCGCTATATATTCTCTATGGAAGGACACCAAGGTAACACTAGCTATAGAGTCTATTAATTAACTTGAGTATATACGTACGTGATCTCTTTATATTCTTACTTTCCAAAAGAAAAATTATATTTACAACACGATGTCAAAGATACACACTCTCCCCATCTATCCTCCACACCGGCTTGCAAATAGAAATATTGCTTTTCAAAATCATCAAACTGAAAGACAATTAATTTTTCTCTTAAGAAAGCGGCGTTCAGTTAATCACAATCCTATATATATGATAAATGCATCCTGCATGGGAAAGAAAAAACGATGACTGAAGGTCATGAATTTGCTTGGTTTTGGATCAGATTTAATTGCGATAATGATATTCCTGTTTGTTTGTTTGTTTACAGTTCGTGGACCGAAAAACATTTACGACTTTAATAATCACCATGGTGATCATGACGGGTTTTGCCACACCCATAATCCGTTATCTCTATGACCCTTCAAAGAGATACATGAGCCAGAAAAGGATAACAATAATGTCAAACTCCAGGCAACATCAATGTCTCCGAGTACTTGTCTGTATCCATAATGAAGACAACGTATTCCCAATTATCAACCTTATTGAAGCTTCCAACCCGACGAAAGATAACATCATTTCCGTCTCCGTCCTCCAGCTCATGGAGCTTACCGGCAGGGCGGCATCCGTCCTTATACGACACAGGGAGCAACCCAACCACTCATCTTCTAAACTAGCTTGTTCGGAACACGTTGCTAATGCCTTCAATCAATATGAGCGGTACAGCCATGGTCGTGTAGCTGTACAGCACTTCACTGCAATCGCACCATATTCAAGCATGCATGATGACATCTGCACTCTTGCACTGGAGGAGAAAACAAGCATTATAATCGTTCCGTTCCACAAAAAATGGGAACTGGATGGCACAGTTGAAGCTGCCTTTCCTTTCATTAGGATCATAAATAGACAAGTCATTCGAAAGTCCCCTTGCTCTGTGGGAGTTCTTGTCGACCGAAGCCATGGCGGGCGATCAGTTCTAACAGTTACGTCATCGTATCGAATTGCAATGCTCTTTTTAGGCGGTGCCGACGACGGAGAGGCACTAGAGTATAGCATGCGCATGGCTCAGCACCCCAGTGTCAGCCTCACGGTGGTTTGGTTCAGACCAGAGAAATTCCACCCATACGGAAGTAGGACAAATCCGGACAGTACTACGCGGATGATGAGCGATTTGAGGGCTAGGATAGTGGGCTTGGATAAAATTACTTATAAAGAGGTGAGGGTGAAAGATGGTGCAGATACAACGCATATTATCCGGGTGATGGAGGACTCTTTCGATTTAGTTATACTTGGCAGCCACCATGTACCAGAGTGTGCAGCAACATTAGGGCTTACAGAATGGAGTGAATGCCCCGAGCTTGGAATACTTGGAGACATGCTAGCGACTTCAGATTTTCAGTTTTCAGTTTTGGTGGTGCAGCATTATCAAGAGGGCTAGAACATGTACAATAGTCTAGATTTTACACATATGTTAAATACTAGTACTTAGAGACAGAGCTACTCATCATACATGATGATCAATCCAAGAAGCATATATGTACGAGTCCCACATGTATTAGCTTCAGAATACATGCACCGGCCATCTGTATAGAGCTTGGATATCCATAAGGATTATTTATGGCATGTTTCCATTCATGTTGTCCTTCAATATTGAGTAGTAATTAAAGAAACTTCTAAAAAAATTAAGTTCTTAAAACAAAGTAGTACTAGGTAGGCCTGCAACCCAGCCCGCCCAAGGCTATTTTGGACCCGGCCCAGCCAAGCCCAATGGCTAGCCAGTCCGAAATTGACACTACCCGATCTGGTCCATCTAGGTCGGGTTGAAATTTGTCGATTTTTTTTCATATTTATTTTTAGTAAATAAAAAAGATCAAAGATTCAACAAACACTAATGCAGCCACCAAACTCTCATTATACTAAAAAACTTCATCAACATCACAATCAGCATCAACATAATATTGATTTGATGAAAAAAAAAAACCATAAAAAAAATACTAAAGGAAAAGTTCAAACATTCATCTCATTGAATCCCATCAATTAACCATTAAAAACTAAAAAAATGACGGTTTCAAGGATGATTGGAACCGAAAAACCCCCATAACCAAATATAGAAGTAATTGCAGATAAGATTCCATGGTTTCAAGATTTAGCTAATCTAAGCAAGAACTCAGACACCTTAAACTAAACTAATACTTCAGTCTTTTTTTTTTCTTTTCTTTTTAGTTAAGAGTCAGGGTCACATATCCAAGAGTGACCCCTCCCAGCATTTATTAATAAATCCTCACTTATGGTAGAGGGAAATCGTGGTTACAAGTCCAACCAAACTCAATCTTATGACCAAGGAATAACAAACCAACAAATAAACCAATACACCAGGACACCACAATAACCCTTAAACAACTACAAACTACTCACATCCTAAGACTAGGCAATCCTAGAAAATCCAATTGAAGCGAACCTCGAGCACGACGAGGCAATTCAACAGAATTTATATAAATACAATCCATCCGCTCCTTGCCTTGCCTAGAGAGGAAATCAGCAACTTTATTCCCCTCCCTAAATTGGTGTGTCACCATTTATTGAATACCATTCAGCCCCTGCATAACTTCATCCCAAAAGTCCCATAGATACCACACTGTGCACTCTTTTTTCCTAAGCCAATTAACCACCAGCGCTGAATCATTTTCAATCACAATATTCTGGAATCCCAACTCCTTACAAAGGACTAAACCACAATTGAGCGCCCTTAGCTCCGCTTCGTTATTTGTTCCAAAGCCAAATTTAGTAGAGAAGGCTGCCAAAAATCTTCCTCTATCATCCCTTATAACCCCACTCCCTCCACAACTACTTGGATTTCCCCTACATGATCCATCCACATTTTATTTCACCTACCCTTCCTGTGGTTTACACCACGAAACTATTTTCGGCCTCTTTACTACCACCTCCCTCACGAGAATTCCCAATTCAGAAAGAATACTACGATCTATATTAGATAAAGCTCTTACCTTCAGTAGCTTGGACGAAAAGACCTGCAACCAAAATTTGATTGAACACCAAATCGTCTCCAAAGAATACTGCCGTCCTTGCATACGCGCGTCACACCTCCACTTCCAGAGTCTCCAAGAAATCAGCATTGGCATGATCCCAATTAGAACACCACGTTGTGTCGACTTCCTTGCACAACAGAACCAACATCTGCATCTCGACCACCAGTTTTCGAAAGCCATGTACGGAACGCCCAGCAAGCAAGCCGCACGACGCCACACTTTAGACGCCACAATCCCTTTACATAAAATGTGTTCTCGATCCTCCACCCATCTGCTAGAACAACAAACACACCTTGAGGCCAACGAAACACCCATTGATTGTACCCTCTCCTCAACAGGTAGACAATTAAATCTTGCATTCCACATACACACTGACATCTTTTGTGGAATAAGATTACACCATATCCATTCAAAGCCTTCCACCTGTGACTGCTTAATCCTCGTAACCTCCCAAGCCGTTTTTTGTCGAGAAATTCCCATCCACACAAGGGTGCCAAACCAGAATATCATTTCCCGATCTTCTCCCTGGAATTTCTCTCATAATGTCGTCTACCACACTTGAGGCCACTAGTGAATCCAGCAGCTCCTGATCCTATTGATCAGCCACCCCACACTCTTTCACCTCCAACCTTGGCTGAGTAATATTAGGCACGTAGGCCACAAGAACCCCATCCCCAACCAACAATCAAACCAAAAGGAAACAACTCCATCTCTTACTTTGATCGACATATTTTCCATCACCTCTGGTATCACCTTACCAATGGATTTCCAAAACATCGAATCCGAATTCCTCATGTCTGTTTCCAGAAAATGCTTCCCCTTTAAATACTTAGCTTTAAAAAATCGAGTCCACAAATTATCTAATGATAGTAACCACCAATCAAACTTCATATGCAATGCCCTGCTTTAAAAAATCGAGTCCACAAATTATCTAATGATAGTAACCACCAATCAAACTTCATATGCAATGCCCTTTGAACCTCTGCAAAATCTCTCACACCAATCCCCCCTTCCATCGTTGGCCTGCACAATTTCGACCACGACCTCAATTTCCTCCTATTCCTGCCATGTTCTTCCCCCCCAAAAAAGGAAGCTAAAATCGAATTCAGTTTCTTCAAGACAAGCTTCGGCATATGTACCACTGCAAGCAAATGAGTAGGCAAGCTTGCTAAAACATGTTTAATAAGGACCAACCTCCCACCCTGAGAGAGCAACTTGAATTTCCAACCAGCAACTATGTGCTGAAACTTCATGACTAGTGGCTTGACCATCCTCGCATTCAATCTCTCAACAACCAGAGGTGCACCAAGATAACAAACTGGAAATCTTCCTTCAACAAAACTTGTGAGTCGAAGAAAATAATGCCGACTTCTCTTTGCTTATTTTTTGCCCCGACCATGACTCGTATTTGTTTAATGTTTCTAGGAGCACCTTCAAAGACTTTTTCTCACCACTAGTGAAAATCAATAAATCATTAGCATATAACAAATATGAAATTAATGGAGCCCCCTGAGGATGGGAGAAGCTCCCAATTCTGCCCTGCTCAAACTCCTTCAATAAACGAGAAAGCACCTCCTCCATAATAATAAACAAATACGGAGATAAGGGGTTACCTTGCCTCAAACCTCGCACGGGTTGAAAAAAACTCTTATACGTCCCCATTCATCATAATAGAAAACCACGGAGACTGAATGCAAACCTTAATCAAACCACAAATTTTTTCTGAGAATCCAAAGCTCGTCAAAACAGCTAATAAAAAATTCTAGTCCACCCGATCATAGACTTTAACCATATCAATCTTCAACAAGACATTTCCACCTATAGCCTTCTTATTGATCGATTTCACCATCTTCTGAGCTAGAGTAATATTCTCGAAGATACTCATTCCCAGAATGAAAGCACCTTGTTCATGAGAGATAAGTCGATGGAGAAGTGACATCATCCGCCTGACTAAAGCTTTAGAAAAAAATCTTATAAGCCATGGAACATAAATTGATAGGTCAAAATTTATCAAAGGTCTTCAGCTCCTACACTTTAGAGGGATTAGCACAATAAAAGACGAAGAATAAAATCTGGGTAACTCCTTTCCATAAAAGAATTCCCCCACAGCCGCCACCACATCGTCCTTTACAATCTCCCAACAAGACAGATAAAATAATACCTCAGTCTTGTCCTCTCCTTTCTTAGTCCTTTGCTCCTCCCCTATTCCTCTCCTCTCTGTTTTCTCTTTAAATAATAACTTTTCCTTTGAATTGAAAATCGTTGTTGTACACATCGCAAATATATATGGAATGGAGAAATCGCTATGAGAATACTCATTCCCCCATAGAAGAAGAACACCTTCTTTCTCTTCCCCTCTCTTAGACGTTATTTCTCATTCCATCGACGTACCTAATGCCGACGAAGCTCACTTCAAAGAAACAACCGTGTTGAAGAAACAGAGCATCTCCAGCTCTAATTGTGGTAGTTGTGTACAAGAAGAGGAGTGACCAAATGGTCGTAACTGCTTACCTGCAAGATCCAGAACTCACTTCAGAAACCATCATCAACAACTCCTCCAAACCAAGTCTATTGAATCTGCCTTCATCTCTCTCCAAAAGCTTCAACATTTTCGAAAGGAGATTGAGATTGGGTCAATGAGTTTGAGTTTTGCAGGAGAGAAAGGAAGAGAGAGGTATGGAGGTTGGAGAGGATTTTAGATACTACTTTTTTTTGGGGTAAAACTACAAAAGACGAGATGAGAGAGAGGAGGAAGCTTCATGGAAGAAGAAGAAGAAGAAGCGGACACCCTAGCTGGCGCATGCCTAGAGGAAGCAACAAAAAGATGAGTAGGAGTAGAAGCAGATATTGAGGAAAAAAAAATCCATTATTATTACCATTGAAATTGTTGAGAGAGAGAGAGAGAGAGAGAGAGAGAGAGAGAGAGAGCGCACCTTTAGGGTTTTCGCAGTGGGGAGAAGACTTCTCTTTTTCACTACAATGGGTTTCAGGTTCAAATGTCGTCCGATATTTGTCGGATATATTGGATGGATCTCGAAATCGACACACTACAATAAATAGTGCTTTTTCCTGTGAGAAATTTCATTGCAATTAGTATCTATTTGTGGCAGAATTGATATTTTCTTGCCACATCTTCCCGTAGCTAACTCCCCGGAATAACCTGGCAATAGATAGTGCTTTCAGCTGCAAGCTTACTTCTCATGAGAATTACTATTATTTTGGGCAGTAGGTGATCATGAGAAATACATATATTTTCTATAGGAAAAAGTATTGATTCAAGGCACCTTTGGCCCGCAGAAAAAAGTATTTTCTGACTAAACTATTAGCCAGAAATAATTATTTCTGACTTTTAATGTTGGTAGGAAATTATCTTACCTTATGTACCGGAAAAACTTTTCTAGGAAACTATTTCCGTGGGTAAAACTTTTTTCCCACATGAAAATCACAAGAATTAATTACTTGCTACATATATATTTCGACAGAAATACTTTATTGCGAGAAACACAATTGTTAGAAAAAATCATTTCTTACACTCATTATGGTGGGAAATTATTTTTTGTCATTTACATACATGGTTAGTAAAATTACTTCTTCCTACATGCTAAAGAAGCCAGAAAAAGTTTTTTCTTACACTCATTATGGTGGGAAATTTTATTTTACCATGTACATATATGGTTAGTAGAAATATTTTTTCCTACATGGTAAAGAAGCCAGGAAAAAGTATTTCTTGGAACATCTAATGTTGTCGAGATTAGCTATTAGGCATGTACAAATAGTCTTGGGAAGGAAGTATTTGTCGTGAATCAGTAATGTACAAATAGTTTTATTACAGTTGTCATTATTAGTGGGTAAAATGCTTGGCTGAGCATAAACCAATTTGACCCATTAATTATGAGGTCTTCATGGTCTGCCATAAACTAATTTCCAAGTATTACTTTGATCAAATGCACAAATAATCATAATCATTATTCATTTTTGTTAGACCTATATGCCAATTATTATGCCATGTAACAGCTTCTATATAGAACTTCTCATCTCTTATAACCTGCAATCACTTCATATCCCCAAAGTCCAGACCAAGTTTACTTCAACGAACATACATATTGATATTAAAGGTATCATTATATTCACCAACATGTATATACAAACATAAAGTTCATAGCCCAAGTTGTAGAGCATTTACATGGACAACAAGAGTTCCCAGAAGTTAATTAAAACAACTTGTAAGCAAATACATCTAGTTTAGTAATTCTAAAACACATTTCAAGATGGAGCATTCTTGCAATAAAAGCTGCATGCATGCATGGAGACTTGGTTCATTACTGTAGCTGTAAGTTAGATATATGTCTTCACCAATTTTAACTTTAGATGAAAACTATTCTATTTAATTGAGCTGTAAAATTGGAAACACCAATGTCAAATATTAGTGTATGGTCAATCTCTATTAACCTAAGCAGGAAATTCCAAACTGTACAAATAATCATCTACTGCTATTGGCATTACATTTAACTCCAAATATAATAAATAACGTGATATGTGTTTGAAATCAATAAATAGAAATCTACATTTTTTTCTATGTATGTTACACCTACAGAGGGAAATACCTGTAGGTTTCGCTGAGTTTTCCAAAAGATCGATTCGTACTACAGTTGGCCCAATTCTAGATTCTTCAAGAAAGTAACAATTGAGCATCAGTATACAGCAGAAAATTTATAAACTACTACACCCATCTCAAATAACAGAACATTTACAGCAGAACAACAGAACATTTGCCTAAGGACTGCACCTTGAATAAACTTGTTTCTAGCCTGTTACTCACAAAGGATCCATATCTTGTTTAGACAACAAACTCAATATATTGAAATTAACTAACAACAATATATTCCCCATGATATACTAGTGTCATTTTAAAATTTACTACTTAGACACATAAAATATTCTTGTTTGCAAACAATAACTGTATTCAGGCCTTGTAAGTATATTATGTTCTAATATCACTAAAGTCACACATGAGAAATATGCCATAAGATGAGAGGGCAAAAAAATACCAACCCGACTTTAACGGGTTCGACCCAATCGGGTTGTGCGGCTCAGCGGGTATTTAATTTGCACAAGGCTAGTACTAGGTGTTAGTTTTGATAGTTTTGGATGCAAATTGCAAAACCCTTGATATTTTGAAGGTTCAAAATATACTTTATTATGTGTTATTTTTGTATTTATGGCCCAGAAAGATATCGTTCACAAAACTGAAGGACGAAGCCAAGATTACATATTATTGGGGGTTGAGTATTTTTGGCTGGATTAAATTATTCAGTTGAGACTTTATAAGAGCACCATTAACAAAGTGATAAAAAAGTGAGTGAGAAAAAATAAGTTCATTGCCTAATTAAGAAACTAAGAGGCATCTCATGAAAAAGTCACAAGAACAAAAAGTTCATAGATTTAACTCAAGCAAATGTACCATTGAAAATATGATTTAAATTATATACAAAATCTTTGGAGAGCATTAATGTGCATGCTTCATGTTATGGACGTGTTTCGTACTTCCGCAACAATTTGTGTCATTTGTGGAATCTTTCTGAAAGTTCAATGTGCTTTTTGTTTGTCTGCAACAAAGCGTTCTCAAGCAACCTGTGATCAAGAAGCCACTTCAACAAGCGAATGAACGAACGATAGCATGGAGGGAATATTATTTGCAGAAATTGAGGAACGACTAAGGAAAATGGCTTTGGGGATGGAGAGCCTCCAAAGCGAGAAAGAGGCTCTAAAACGAAGAAGTGCCGATTTGGTAGAGGACACCGCACCAAGCCATATTGAACAAACCAAAGAAGAGTCTCGAAACTCAGGCAGACCAACCTTCGATGACGAAGAAAAGAAAAAGATACACTATGATTTACTCAATCTCATGAATAAATATGAGGAGATGACTAAGAGGATAGTTGCATCTCATCCGTTGATCAAGTACATGCTCAATAGCATATATTTGCCTTATAACATGGAAATAATGACAATACCTCTCTAGCCAAAGCTCAAAGCCCTACAAGTTGAAATGTACTTATATAAGGATCCACTCAAAGCCCTCAAACCCCTAATGATCCACTCAAGCATTTAGAGACATTTATATAAGGTTCACATGACACTCCATGATTTTTCATGGAAAATTGCATGTCAAGTTTTCCCCTTAACCCTAAAAGGAGTAGTGAGAGGATGGTTTGGAGCTCTACAATTGAGCTCCATTGACAGTTTCGAGGAATTGGGTAGATAGCTCATGATCCAATTCAAGGCTAATAAAAGAAGGAGGTGACCACCTGCATACCTCCTCACTATCAAACAACGAGAAGATGAGAGCTTAAAAGCATACCTAACCAAATGCAATAAGGAGCGCATGATGTCATATGATCGGGACGAAAAGATTCAGCTAGCACGGAGCCTCACTTATCTTTTTTATTGTAAGTTGTCAGAGACCCTTTGTGAAAGTACGTAACACGTCCACAAAACTTTAAATTTGAGAAATTTAAGTCGTGTATATATATAAAATTTTTTCTAATGACTTCCCCTAAAAACTGAAATATTCTATATCATAAAATTATTATGAAAAAAAAATCATTTTTTTGCTTTTCTTAGTTATGTTTTACATGAATTCTTTAATGGGCCGGGAGACTAGCTCCAAATAAAGGGGTGAAAATTTGGATCTAAAAAGTTAGGCAAAACAAGAATTTATCAGAGCAATTATATATTATTATTGTGTTCTGCATGCTTAGCATCGGATGCAGAAAGTTGGGCTGGAAAACTACTGCAAATTAATGTTTGACATAGAAGTGACATAGAAGAGACAAATGAGATCAGTTCTATCAGTTCATAACAGGCATGCATGCATGGCTTTCTGTACGCAGGAGAAGATCACGATTTGAAGTGTTTTTCGAGGAATTAGTATCACGTGGTAATTAGCAACAAATGTTTTCCATTTTCGTGCGGCACCATTCAATTCATGCGCAGGTAAAAATTTATAAACTCCTAAATAGGTAATATTTTTATTTTCTTAACATATTATATAACGTACGTCCTTCTTCGCTTATTAAAATAAAGAATGTCGAAGAATTATAGAGATCAATAGATCAAGATACATGAAGTGTTCCAAACTTTTGAAATTTTTATTGAGTACATGCATGATAACTTTCGTTTCTTTCCATAAAAAAAAAAAAATTATAGTTATTTAACATGCATGACGAAAATAAATAATGTGTCATAATTAAATAGATAGATGCCATAATGCTGTTATTTTATTGATGCATTTTGGGGTTAGGACTAGGAGGTTTTTAAAATCTTTCTGTCATGTATGCATGTATGTGTCAATCTGAGAACTAAAACTACCCATTTCAGGATAATTATATATACGAACATCATCAATATTTCCGTTTCCTATATATGATCATCTCGTTTTTATGGCTAGCGGTTCGAGAGTATCGTACCGTTTGATTACCCCAAACAACATCTGAATTTGGTACAACAAGAGCAATTCTGTTACTGGATAGTGAATGTGAATCGTATGCAAAGCCATGAGATGAATGTGAATTTAGTTTCATATATAACTGCACGTACTTTCCCCTAAATAGGCAATAGCTAGAATCTGGTTTATTCTTAGTTTGTGCGTTGGAAAACACAGACTTTCTGGGAAAAAAAATTAGAAAGAAAGAAAGAATCAAGAAAAGAATCGGCCTGAATTTCCTTGTCAATCCACCTTTTACATTTCTTTATTTCTTTCTACCCCATTTTCTCTGTGTGAAGAAAGTAAAGACGACTAAGACACCAGCATGATACTGTCGCTAGATCTTGCAACTTCATTTCATAATTCAAGCATCATCACCATAAGTGAATGTGTTGATCTTCCCTATAGGGTCAATTCGCCAGGCCTATGGAACTACCTTCATTCTGGGAATATGTTTTCATTGCCACAGCTTGAGCTGCAGATGATGATTATTTTTGCAATCACGCATGCCTCCCATTACATTCTTAAGCCATATGGAGTCCCTCAATTCACCTCCCAAATTATTGTATGTAGTACTTCCGATCTCTTGATCCACTTCAATATTTATCTTATTAGGCAAATCTACTTATTCCGGCTCCACCTTGGTCTGTGATTTACTATTTGAACCTTCATCCAATCATTGTGCCCAATAAAATATTCATACTCTGCTAAAATAAATTTTTTATCCTGTGAATTGTACTGAAATTACTGGTTAAAATTCAAATGGACTTTTTTTTACATAAGACCAAAAATATTTTACAGACTCGGGCTGGCCTGGTTGTTACATCTTGAAACTTCTAGAGCTGCTGAGGCGGATTATTATTCTTTGAGTGAGCATCATTTTGATTTAGGTTAATACGTACGAGACTAATGAATTGAATATTCTTCGTGTGAATCAGGCGGGCATAATCCTCGGTCCATCACTACTTGGGCGCTTTGAACCATTCAAGATCTTGTTTGACGTTAGAAGTCAAGAAATAATTGGTGTACTGGCTGCCTTTGGTTACGGACTGTTTTTGTTTTTGAGCGGAGTGAAAATGGATATGAAAGTGTTAAAAAGGATGGGAAGAAAAGCCTTATATACTGGTATTGCCTGCATATTGTTCCCTTTGATAATTGGCTTGTCACTTGGACTGTCCCTTCAAAGATCTTGGCTCACCAAAGAAGAAGCATATAGTCTTCCAATTCTGACAGCATTTCATAGTTTAACTCCATTTCCGGTGGTCGTTTACCTTCTTGAGAAACTCGAGATCTTGAACTCTGAACTTGGTCAATTAGGCCTATCTGCAGCAATGGTTTCCGACGCGATTGGCTTGTTTCTTCTTGTTCTTGCCACATGGAGTATGGTTGCCAGGGAGAAGGGTTATTTTAATGGTACTTTTGTTGGAGCTTCAACCATTATCTATCTCTTAACCGTTGTATTTGTTTTTCGACCCGCAATGGTTTGGATAGTCAAGCAAACACCCAAAGGTAGGCCTGTCAAAACCGTATACATTCACATGATCATGCTGCTGATGCTTGTGACTGGCTTGCTTTCTCATTCGGTTAATTTTACTTGTGTCATTGGACCTTTTTTTCTCGGTTTGGCGGTACCAGATGGACCGCCTTTAGGATCTGCCATTGTCAACAAGTTCAACTGCTTCACTGAACATGTGCTTCTTCCACTCTTTGTAACTATATCTGCTATGAAGGCAGATCTAGGTTTAATCAGCCTCGGTAGCAACTTGCTGGCCTTCGATATAATCCTCCTTATCGCGACTTTTGCTGCTAAAATGGTGGCCTGTTTGATTCCTCTCTTGTACTCCAAAATGCCCATAAATGATGCTATAGCACTTGCTCTCATTTTGAGTTTCAAAGGTGAAGTTCAGCTCAGCTTATATTCTTACTCCGGAGATCACCAGGTGACTATATCTTTATTTTCTCCTCTGCTTTTATACTAGAAAAATGGATTCTTTTTCTAACCAAACAACAATAAACAAAACTAGGTCCAACTTATACTAGACAAGACGCTTTCCTTATCGATAGTTGCGATCCTAATTAATGCAACTATTGCACCAATCTTGGTGAAGTACCTGCACGATCCTTCAAGGAAATATGCAGGTTACAAGGAAAGGGATATCATCCATAACAGACGCAATGCAGAGCTTCGGATCTTGGTGTGCATTCACAAACCCGACAACATTCCTACGGTTATCAAACTACTGGAAGCTTCAGGCCCGACAAGACAAAGACCCCTTACTATTTATGTTCTTCACCTTATCAAACTGATTGGCCGAGCCTCCCCCGTTTTTCTCTCCCACCAAATGCAGAAAAAGACTCTCTCCAAAACTTGCTATTCAGAGAATGTGATTATCGCATTTAATCGCTTCAAACAAGACAATCTGAATGGCATATCACTGTTGCATGTTTTCACTGCCATCTCTCCACCAAAGTACATGCACGAAGACGTATGCAATCTTGCACTGGACAAGCTCGCGTCCCTCATAGTACTCCCATTCCACCGGAAATGGTCCCAGCTTGATGGGTTTGTTGAATCGGAGGACTGTGCTATAAGGACTCTGAACTGCGGTGTCCTTGAACTAGCACCTTGCTCCGTGGGGATCCTTGTTGATCGTGGCCGTTCAACTATTCCAGCAGATTCATCTTATTCTGTTGCAATGATCTTCTTAGGAGGGAGTGACGATCAAGAGGCATTAACATTGGCGAAACGCATGGCCAATGATATGATGAACATCAATTTGACTGTGGTTCACTTTGTTGCATCTGGGAGTGAAGAGATTATAGATTGGGGCGATTTGCTGGACCAGCAGGTTCTCAAGGATGTTAAACTTAACAATGTGAGTGGTGGATGTGTGACGTATATAGAGGAGATGGTGGAAGATGGACCTCAGACGGCATTGCTAATTCATTCTATGATAGACGAGTACGACCTTATTATAGTTGGGAGGCGGCACAATATAGTGTCCCCTCAAACATCAGGGCTTGCAGAATGGATTGAATTCCCAGAGCTGGGTATCGTCGGAGATCTTCTTGCCTCCTCAGATAACAACACCAGGACATCCGTTTTGGTGGTGCAGCAGCAGCAGTAGCAACAACGACGACGGGCAATATCCTAGTCATGGTTAGATAAGTGAGATCCATTTTAAAAAAGAAAATCTGTTTTTTAATAGATTCATTTTTGGTTTTCAAAAAAACTGCACGTAGTTCTTAAACTTATAATTAGCATTACTCATTTTGGTTGAAAATGAAAGAAGCCACACGGGATTGTGTAGTGATCTATTATTATCAATTCCAAACATATATCGAGGCATCAAACATTATATTTTGTGAATTTATATTCTAGTTCTTTGATTCAAAATAAATTTCATTTTAAATTAAGAAATGTACGTGTATTAGACCACTACGCAAGCACCATCTTTGTTGTCCAAAGCTAGCTTAATTCTCTTCTCCAATTATCGATATCATCTACAGACATACAATGGCATGCGGTCCTTGCATGCAGAGCAATGGGATATACACTTAGAGATTTAGTTAATTACGAAACTCACGGCAGGGACATGAGGATCACCTCAGAAGTAATCTAGTTTTTAGTGGATTGACATTATCTTGAGAATCTGAGATGGCATATCATGTTCTGAATATTAGGGTGCGGCCCAACATGATATTAATATATATAGTTTCAGGGTATTCTCGATTGTTGTGTTTGTTTATTGAATCAAATTCAATTCATCTTAAACCAATCATTGATGAGACTCACTATTTTTTTAACTTTCTATAAAAAAGTTAAACTCATATCATCTTAATTCATTCATTTCAATTTAAAAAGTTAAATCTACGCCTCAATCTAAAAATGTTTAAAATCCATCCCAATGAGATTCACAAAATACTACTATTCACAACTCAACTCATCTCAACATTCAAACGTATCTAGTTTGAATAGTGAGTTGAGTTGAGATAAAATGATATGAAAGTTAAAAGTTGAATAAAATATTATTTTTTATTTTGAGATTTGAAAAAATTGAAATGTTTATTATATTTTGTTAAAAAAAATTTTAATAATTAAATGAGATGAGATGAATTGAGATAGTTTCACTATCAAACAAGGCCGGTGGAGACAACCCATAAACGCCACATGTACAAGAACCAAGTTATCAAAGGTGAAAGATCTCGTAATCATTAACCTTAATTAATTCGGATATTACAGTATCTATTAATTAATGATTTTCTATTTATTAATTTTATAAAACTCTAACCCATATTCCCTTTGCCTCTAACTAAAATTATAAGAGAAATTTTTTAGTTACAAAAAAATTCAATAAAAATAAACACATAAATCTATATATACTAGTTTATAAATTTATAATTTTTATAAAATATTTTTATGACCGTAAGACTTCTCAAATTATAATAGCATGCAATGACGTTGGGACCATTAATCATTGCTCTTAATTATTTAGTAACACGACACTTTTAACCATATATAATTACCAATTACGACCAAATATAAATGACTGTTGGGTGGGGTACTACTCTATTTTCAAAGAGGCTGGACTTCTAAAAAAGGCACATGGAGCTAGCAGTAGCATTTTTTTTTTCCAAATATGGACTCTTTCATATATATAACTCAATTAGATTCGATTTTGAATACAGGGGTAGTCCCCTACAAGAATGCTCTCCTCATAGAGACTCAAAGCCTTCTTAGCTAGGCAATGTGCCACTACATTGATGTTCCTAGAAATATGGCATGCGGAGGACCAGCTTTGAAAGCAAGTTGGAATTTTCTTAATGTCTCTCACTAGTAGATCCACCGAAATGCATTTGTTTTCTGCTCCATTGATGGGCTGGATCACGCTTAGAGAAACATCTTCTAGTACAATATTGGGAAGCTTCAGTATAGAGCAGAAAATTGCAGCTTTCAATGCTGCGAAAGATTCACCCAGTAGTGGTTCGGGAAATAGATCATGAGAAGACATAAGGGTAGCAGTTACTGTGCCATTCCAGTCTCTTATTACCACACCAACTCCAACTCTGCACCTTACCTTGTCAATAACAGCTTCCCAATTGGCCTTGAATTGGTTAGGAGGCACACACCATTGCACGGGTTTTGGAGTAGAGGGGGAATTCTGTTTTTGTTGACCACCACACAGGCTGAAATCAAGGAGGTTCATGGAGATCATATTGTTCACTTGCTGGGGAGAATTGAATTTTGATTCGAACACCCAAATGTTTCTTCTGTGCCAAATGTTTTTTGATGTTATGGCAATCTCAGTGAGTTCCTCTTCAGACATGGTGGAGGATAGATGGTCTAGGATATCCTTGAAAGGGGCATCAGAGATATTGCATTTCTGAATCCTCCTCGAGCTGAGGCTCCCTACATCTTGGGCAGATTTGCATCACCATAGAGCATGGGCAACAGTTTTAAGATGGCACAGGTAGATAGGGCACATGGGAGATTGCACCACTTTCCTCTTATGAAGGTTGAGCTTTGTTGGAAGGATTTCCTTGGCTGCTCTCCAAATGAACATCTTGACAGAGTTAGGGCCTTTTAGTTGCCAAATGTTATGCCACAAATCTTATTTTTGGATAACCTTTGAGGATTGACCCAACTTGCTATCTGAGATTGACCCTTGGAGGTGATAAGCAGACTTTACTGAAAATATGCCATTTGAAGTGCATATTCGAGTGAATATGTTTGAGCTTCTACAAGGGCTGATAGGCATTCGAGATATGGTCTCAACTTCAGTTTCACTGAAAATTTCTTGGATCAAATTTGATTTCCACTGCAATGTGTCTTGGTCTATCAACTGAACTACTTTAGCTCCCGCATCAAGGATTTTTGGTGTGGATTGGATCTTGAATGAGGTAGGGATAGGGATCCACTGATCTTGCCAGATGTTCACCCTTTCCCCATTTCCTATTTTCCACATCAAACCTTCAAGTAAGAGGGGCCTAGTAGAAATAATACTCCTCCAAACAAAGGAGTCATTTTGTTTAACCTTAGCAGAATAGAAGTCAGTTGAGGGATAATACTTGGCTTGTAAAACTCAAGCAGCCAAAGAATGAGGGCTTTGGAGGACCCTCCAACCTTGTTTAGCCAATAATGCCAGATTGAAATGTTCATAATCCCTGAATCCTAAACCCCCCTCCTTCTTAGACTTGCCAAGTTGCTTCCAGGTCATCCAATGTAGTTTGCTTTTGTTATCCTTTTGGCCCCACCAGAAAGTTTGCATCATTTTATTAATACCCTTAAGGATGCTTTTGGGGATCTTGAATAAACCCATGCTGAAAGTGGGGATAGACTGAACCACATATTTAAGGAGTATCTCCTTACCTGCTTGAGATAGCAGGTTAGTTTTTGAACTCCCTGATCGAGTCTTGATCCTATCCAGGATTGAGTTGAAAGCCCTTACTTTGTACCTACCAACATAGGATGGTAACCCCAGGTATTTATCAAAAGGGCCCAAGGCTTTAATACCTGCAGTACTCAGGATGCTGTGTTGTATATCCAGCTTGGTGTTCTTACTGAAAGAGATTGATGTTTTATCAAGGTTAAGTCTCTGACCAGAGGATTTTTCATAGGCTGCAAGGATAGAGTACAATTTGGTCCATTAAGAAGAGAGAGCCTTACAGAAGATGAGACTATCATCTGTAAAAAACAGATGATTGATCTTGAGGGAGCTTTGAGCAATAGGAATACCCAAAATGAGACCTTGATGTTCTGCCTTATTAAGAGAGAAGATTAGAATTTCTAAGCATAAAATAAATAAGTAGAGGAATAGAGGATCCCTTTGCCTAATCACCCTTATAGGTAGAAAGGTTTCTTGAGGAATGCCATTTACCATAAGAGAGTAAGAGACTGTGGTCACACATTGCATAACAAGCTCGATCCAAGTGCCATCAAACTCCATTTTTTAACACAGCTCTTAGGAAAGACCACTCTACCCTATCATATGCCTTACTCATATAAAGTTTTAGGGCTTTGAAACCTTCCTTTCTCCCCCTCATCCTAGTTTGTATAGAATGCATCAGTTCATAGGCTACAATGATATTATCAGAGATCATCCTTCCAGGTACAAAGGCACTTTGTGCGTCAGAGATGAGATTTGGCAGGATAAGCTTTAATCGATTAGCAAGGACCTTTGTAATGATTTTGTAGAAGACATTGCAAAGACTGATAGGTTTGAAATCTGTGACAAGGGTGGGAGACTTTTTTTTGGAGATAAGGGTGATATATGTGTGGTTTATTTCTTGGAAATCTTGCTGAGAATTTAGAAATTTCATCACATCAGCAACTATATCAGAGCCCACAACATGCCAGTGATTTTGAAATAATACTGCAAGGAAGCCATCAGGTCCAGGGGACCCTAGAGGGTTCATTTCAAAGATTGCTTTCTCTATTTCCTGCCTTGAGTAATCCCTTCTTAGGGCCATGTTCATATTAGCTGTAACAATAGCTTCAAAATTGTCTAAAGTTTCTACAATGCCCTTAGGATTTGAGGATGAGAATAAGTTCAGGTAGTATGCTTGGAACAGTCTTCCAACCTCTTTTTGGCCAGCCAGTAGAGTGCCATTCTCAGAGTAGATTGTATTAATGGTATTCCTTTGTTGTTTGTGAGTAGCACACTTATGATTTTTTTTTTTTTTTTTTGTGTTTTTGTCACCTTCCTGCAGCCATTTTTGTTTGGCCCTTTGGCGCCACTTCATATCCTCCCCTTCAAGGCCTTCATCTATTTCTTTTTGGAGGCGTTTAACTTGCTCATTCAGATGGCCTGAGTTAGAGTCTTGCAAGGGTTTGAACGAGTTCCTTTTCTGAGAAATGCAAAATTTCTGATGACTTTGTGTTGTTCTATGCCATTCCTTTAACTGAAACCTACACCTCTCAAGGCCTCTTCTGGTAAATTCTGCTTTTGAACCAGATCTGAAAGCATCACTCCATGCTTTCTTAACAACTTCCTCACAACCCTCTTTCTTGGCCTAGCCTGATTCATATATGAAAATTCTTCTAGCAGGAGTGAGATCAGGTTCTTGATTATAGCAATTGATAAAGAGGGGGGTTGTGGTCAGTACACTGGACATGCATGACATAAACCAGATTATTATCATAAAGATGTTGCCAATCACAATTCGCAAGTGTTCTATCCAGCCTTTCTTTGATAAAGGCCTGGCCATCTCGATTATTACACCAAGCGAATTTTGACCCGTCATATCCGAGATCCCCTAGATCACAGTCCATGATGGCTTGTCTGAAATTCTCCATCTGATTATAGGGCCTAAAGGAAGCACCACACTTCTCATCTTGGGACACAATTTCATTAAAGTTCCCCATGCAGATCCAAGGTATCCCAGGAGCAGGTTTCAATAACCTTAATAAGCTCCAGCTTTCTATTCTTTTACTCACAATAGGTTCCATAGAAGCCAGTCAGCAACCAATTTTTGTTTAAAGATTTTGAGAAAACATGAAGGGAAACGTGGCTGAGAGAGTATGAGTGTAATTTTGCTATCAAGGCTTTTTTTCCAAAAAATTGCTAGGCCCCCCACTTCGACCAATGCAGTCAATTATGAAATTGAAATCAAAACCAATTTTATTTCTAATGTTTTCAAGTCTATCTCTTTTACACTTGGTTTCACAAAGGAAAACCATATTCGGGTCCTTTTCTCTCACCAAAAGGTGGAGCTTACTAGCTGTCCGAGGGTTTCCAAGCTCTTGGCAGTTCCAACAGATGGTTTTCATGGTGATTGGTAGGGCTGTTGCACAACCTCTACCATTACATAAGATTTTCCTTTTTTGAGGGGTGATTTGGTTTCCTCTCTTTCTCACCAGTTCTTTTTTGAGACAAAAGGAATCATCTACCAACGTTTGCATCTCACTGGATCCCGTTACTAAAGTAGTCTCCCCACTTCTAACCCTTCATTTCCAGTTTGCTAGGAATCACTTAGTGGTTTGTCTAGTCATCCTAGAGTTAAAAATGATACGGGAAGGACTAACCTGATAGTCATCTTGTGCAGGAGTTGTAGCTTGGCCAGCTGGATTAAAAGTGGGAAGCATGTGGTTCAATATTCTCAACAAAAGTGTCTGCTGCATTGGATGGAGTCTCAAAGTTTGAAGACATTTCCCCATTAAGCAAGACATTCTCTCCTTTATTCTTTACTACCCCATTATTACCAAAAGTGGTAGCATACAGCTGGACGTGTGTTGGAATTCCAAGGTCACTAGCCTCTGTTCCCAGCTTTTCTACTGGTAGTGGACCAAGCCCCTCCCCGCCAGAATTAGAGCTCTTCCCATCAGAGTTGCTGTGTTTAAGGTCATCTGAATCCTCCATCTCTTCCCTTTTACTTGATTGAACATGAACAGATTTCACCAGAGGGCTAGCTTTAAGCCAAGCTCTATACTGGGATTGGTTATCTATACGTGATCTTCCATCCCATGCAACTTTTGAACATCTTTGTTTAGCATGTTGGATAGAACCACATTGGAAACAAAAACTTGGAAGTCTTTCATACTTGAAGGAGATCCAAACTTGACTATCCCCCGTGTTAAGGAATTGTCCTCGAGCCAGTGGCTTGGAAGTGTCAACTAGAACTTTGACTCGCAAGAATTGGCCCCAACCCATCCCTTCACTATCTGTATCAGCTAACAAGACACGACCTATGGTTGCACCCAATTTTTTGCCCATGTTCTTATTCATGCCCTCAAAAGGCAGATTATGGAACTGAATCTAGAAAGGTTCCAGCGTGAAGTTGATGTCTTTAGGATTCAGGTTGCCAACACAATCTTGTAAGCAGATAAGTTTCTATCAAAGGACCACGGATGCCCCAGCATCACCCTATGCTTCTCTTCTGGACCTTGAAACTCAATCAGAAACATGTTCCTTCCAATCTCCTTGAAGGTTAATGATCCTTCAACTTTCTAGATTTTGGACATCGTGACCTTGAAAGCACCCTTGTTGAAATCCTTTTTTGAGACTATTTGAGCAAGTAGACATTTCTTGCTTTTCTCGTTAGAGATCAGAACATCTTCCTCCAAGAGACTCACAGATTGTTGTTCATCTCCAGTCAGACGTAGGCCATTACACAATTTAGAAAGTTCCTCCTCCATAGTAGACTGGAACTAAGAAGGACTAAAGGCTCTTCAGTTAAGATCTAAGAGACTAAATCTCTATGCTCCATAAGAAACATAGAGAGTTAAGAAAAATTCTAAACACAAGCAACTTTGCACACCCATTGTGCACCCGTCAGGCATGGGACCCACAAAGTGAAAACTTATTTCTTTTTTCCACCCTTGGCAGCATCTGAAGCCTTGACTTCTTCGCCTCACAGATTTTCAAGTCCATTCCTGATGAGCCTGTACTTGGGTTCATATTTTTTTTTTTTTCATTCTCAACAAAATCATAAATCAACTCAAAACCAGTTGATTTTCCACCTCCAAAACAAAGATCGAGTTTGGGTCTCTTCTTTCTACTACTTGTGACTTTCTTCTTAGACGATACTTGAAGATCTCTTGATTTAAGTTTCTCCAATTCCATGATTTCTTATAACGCCCCGACCCCGAGGGTCTGGAGAGTTAACTCATGTTACCTGATAATCAACTCCAACAATACTAATATATTTCCAAATTCAAGAATATATACTTCCAAAACTCCAAAACAAATGTATATACTTCAAATTAATAAACCACACATTCACATACCAGATCCTTAGTACAACAACCCAAATAAAATATCAACTTCTCTTCATGTTTCAATTAACAAACTAGAATAAAATAGAATTGACATAAGTCTCCATAAACCGTCTAAACATATTGAAATCAACCTACTAAATAAATAAAATCCAACAGCAGCACTAATACCACAAGATACCCAATAACTATCCATAACTAATCTTGTCCACATACTCTAATATTGATCCTCAGCTGAACTTTTAACGTCATATGAAAATATTATGAAGATTAAGGAGTGAGTTATCAACAACTCAGCAAGCAGAGAGCATATACTAGCATGTAAATATAAGCATTTATAACGTTTGATATGCAGAACAAAACATTTTCTTTCAAAATGTAGAAACAACATATTTACTTTCGGAATGCATAAACAAAACTTTGTACAAAACATCAGAGTGAAATTTTCAGAAAAACAAACTTATTCCCAAAAAGAAAATCTATTGGCATATCCAAACTGAAACATTATATTCATATCATCTCATAGCATTACATCGGGAAAAATACTATGTTTAACCCCCGTGATAGGGTTATAAACCACTATTATACTCGTAGCTGGGCCGTATACCATATTTCACCCCGTGGTAGGGTTATAAACTACCATTATGCCTGTGGCTGAGTCTTAACAAAAATAAAACGGAACATCATCGAAATCATATCACATTCAGATATAGAATCAGAATTTCATGCCAAGATTTTCAGATGACACATCATACCAAAACAAAATACTGAATAGTTTCAGATCATTTCACATGTTCGAAATAAACAGAATAAAAATATTTTCATTTATTCATAACAAAAAATTTTAAATTTTCATATTCACTCTTTTGCATAGTTCAGAAACAAAATGCATAAAATTAACTCATGTTTATACCAGTCATGACAGAAAAATATTTTCTCTTATATAGAATTTATGTATATGCAGAATAAACATTTGAGGTCGTTTTCAGATTTCTTTTCAAAAATAAACATGCTTATTTGAAAGTCAATCTCATTTTATTTCTTTTAGGCAAAACTAGTACATGAACCCCGCTTACCTGACTTCCGTGTATTATCTACGCCTTGAGTCGAAACTCTAGTAGTAACACCACCTAAACAAAACATATACCCAACATTTAATAAACCAATCTAGAAATGTACTATTTATTGAGTAATAATCCAAAAAGAAATGATAATTGCAATAGTGAGTATGCAAGCGCCGTGTAATTGTTTTAAAAAAAGTGAACAAACATGGGACCCACATGAAAAGAAATTAATTTTTTAATAATAGATCCTATTTGTAACGCCCCGTCCTCGAGGGTCCGAAAAATTAACTCATACCACCTAAAATCATCTCCAATAATACTTTTAAAATAAACCAAAAGTCTCCATAACATATTATCCTATTTGTTCAACACAAATATCCATGTTTCTACATAAGGGCACATCAGTGGTGTCTCATTAATATACATAAACTTTTCCACAAAGACTAGGAATATCTATTACTCAAAATACCAAAGCTACATAAAATATCAACACTACCAAAAGACTCTCCAAAAGTCATTGTACCGTAAGGCACTTAGTCTTCTATGATCAACAAAACTTACAAGTACTCCCTAGAAACATATTATGGTGATAGGGGTGAGTTATCAACAACTCTGTAAATAAAGAACATATACTAGTATGCAAACATGAACATTTACCGATTTCAGAATACAGAACAAAACACTTTTTATTTTCAGAATGCAGAGTCAGAACATGTTATCAAAAATATCAGAGCGAAAGTTAAAAAATATTCTTATTCAAAATTTTATTGGCACAGCATAACTGAAACATCATATCAGAATAGAATTCCATGTTTGACCCCCGTGGTAGGGTTGTGTAAACTCTGGCGGCCAACCGAGAAGAAATAGAATGTGAATCTTCCCCTTATCATTTTCAGAGCCCAGAGTGTGCATATAGGAAAGACCACACAGAAAACCACTTTGTTTCCAAAGTGGGTGCACCAGAAACAAAAAAGTTGGGTACCAACCCAAACAGAGGCCACAGTTTTATACCCATAGTAAGGTCAGAACAGAAATAGAATGTCATGCTAGAGGTTTCAGAAATCACATCTTATAATATCAGAGTACATAACATTTTCAGAACAGAACAGAATCAGATCACAAAAAATATAATTTATGCACAAAATTTCGTATTCGCTCTCTCTTGCACAGTTCGGAAGCAAAATATCAAAATAAACTCATGTCTACACCAGTCATGACAGAAAGTACTTTATTCTTATACAGAATTTCATGAATCATGCAGAACAAATAATTGAGGTCGTTTCAGATTTCTTTTCATAACAAAACATGCATATTTTTTTCAACTAATCAACCTCAACCCATTTTATTTATTTTTATGTAAAGTGTAGCATAGGAACTCTGCTTACCTAAACTTCTTAGCTTTTCAGAATTTTTCTAAAAAATGTTGAGTCGACTATAAATCGTCACTTATAAAAATAATCAGGTAATTTTCGTAAGTTTCCAATTAATTACGTATTTCGATATTTAAACCTAAACTTCTAAAATAACCTATTTTAATTCCTCAAAATTAAAAACCCTCATAATCCCAAAATATATCATCACTTTCTAAAATCATCAATATCCACCATAACCAACATCAAACTCAAAACACCAATATTTAAACCCAAAATAGCGAACAAATCTCACAGCATAAACCAATCACACAAACAACTTCATCATCCAATCCAACCGACTCTCTTCTCGGCCTCAATCCGGTACAACCAACCAATTCATAGTAAATAGGAGTTGGTGCAAAAAAATATTTTTAAATCTCAAGTTCTTTGAAAAAAATACTTACAACGCTATAATATAATTTTTGAAGGATCAAGGAGGTGCTAGAAGTGACGACACAGCAATGTAATAGTGAAAAATGGACAAAGGCCATGGGTCTCAAAAACTTAACTTTTGAACGGGGATAAACAAAGACTTGAGATTACTAGGGAAAGGCTTAGGGATGTTGGTGAAGCTAATGGTGGTGGTGGTTGGCCGTGGGTGGCGACATAGGCAGTGGTTGAAGTCCAAAAAGCTCAAATCGAAAATGGAGATGGATGGGCTTCACTGGTGGTGGATCGGGACTGAGGATGGGTGGGTTAGGTAGCTGGGAGTCACCAGTGAAGTGGTGAAGAGGTGGTGGCCAATGGTGGCGTGACGGCGGCGAGGGAGGAGTTGAAAATGGAGGGATGAGGTCGCCAGCAGAAGGGGAAGAGAATGTGAGGGGTGGTGACAGACACTGATGGCGCACGGCGGTGCTAGGGCGGACGAAACAAATGGACGAGAGAGAGGAGAGAGGGGTGTCGTGCGTGGGAGGAAAGAAGTAGAGGAAAAAATGAGGAGAAAAAGGAAAAGAATAAGGAAAAGAAAAAGAGGGAAAAAGAAAAAGTGTGGGAAAGAAATGAGATATAATCCTCACAATTTGGGTCACAAAAATGATCAACCAAAAAGAATTTCAAAAAAGTAAGTTGAATAAAATAATTTAAACGCAGTGACTAGTTAAAATAAAATAATAAAAAAAATTTAACAATACAATAATTTTAAAGTCCCACATTAAACTAATTTAAAATAAAGAGCAATTTAAATGCAAAACAATAATTAATACCAAGAAAGCACATCAAAGTAAATTTCACAACTTAAAAATTATAAAATAAATTCAATGAGATATCATAAAATCAGAGTGATATTTCAAACATTTCATATTCAGAAACTAACTTTTCATATTCAAATACTCATTTGGCACAATATGACTTAACATCTTCATCTTATCATATCATATCAGAGCATCATATCATAACAAAAGCCATGTTTAACCCTCGTTGTAGGGTTGTGCATTCTGTGGAAAGCCAAGCAGAACATAAATCACCATGAATATCAAAGCGATTGCATTCAGAACAGAAATCAACTATTATATCTCGTGGTAGGGACATATATCACTATTATATTCCCTGACAGGGCCAGAGGTTACTATTGTATCCTGTGACAGGGCCAAATGTCACTATTATATCCCGTGACAAGGCCACATATCAGAGCAAAACAAAATCATAATCACTATATCAGAATCAGAATCAGAGTCAGAACAGAATTAGAAAGTCATGCCAAAGATTCTCAGAGGCCAAATAATATCAAAACAGAGTGCTGAAATTCAGATCATTCTCACATACTGAAAATAAAAGTCGGAGCATCTTTCTAAATCAATGCACAATTTTTCGTATTCTCAATATCGTTCTTTTTTAGATTTCAGAGACAAAATGACAAAATTAGGTCATGTTTACACAATACATGTCAGAAAATATTTTCCTTTTTTCGTACAGATTTCATGAGTAATGCAAATAAACGACCGATGTTGGATTTTTCCAAGTTTTCATTTCATCACAAAATATGCAAAGTTTTCAAAACGTTAACCTCGATCTTAATAATTCGTATAAATCCTAGCATAGGAACCCCGCTTACCTATACTTCTTAACTTATTCTTAAATTCTCCACAATAGTACCTAACAATTGTCAATCGCCACCTATAAAAAATTTATGTAACTTAAATAAATCTCTAGTGAACAGATAAATCTCATATTACATCTGAAGTATCTATTTTAATTCCTCAATACTTAAAATTCTCTTAACTCTAAATATCATCCATTTCTAAATTCATCAATATCCACCATAACTAACCTTAAACTCAAAACACCAATATTTAAACCAGAAATAAGCAACCAGACTGTAAAAGATTTGTTAGTGCAAAAATATATTTAAATCTCAAGAAATTCTTTAGGAAATTACTTACAATGCTAAAATATAATTTTTGAATAATCACAGAGGTGCAAGAGGCGGCACAGCCACACAACAGTGCAAAATGCACCATGGCCGTGGGTTTCAAAATGCTAGATTATGAACAGGGACAAACAAAGACTTAAGATTACTAGGAAATGACTTAGATGTGTTGATGAAACTAATGGTGGCGGTAGTTGGTCATGGGTGGCGGCGTAAACGGCGGTTGGAGGCCAAAAAAGTCAAATAGAAAATGGAGATGGATGGACTTCACCGGTGGCAGATTAGGGCTGAGGTAGAGTGGGTTAGGTAGCTGGGAGGCCGCCGGTACTATGGTGAAAATATGGTGGCCGATGGTGGCGTGGCGACGGCGCTAGAGCACAAAAACCGCTTGGCTTGAAGCCGTGCGTGGAGGTTAATGGCGACTACGGAGGAGTTGGAAATAGAGGGGGTTGGTCGCCTGCTGAAGGGGAAGAAAATGGGATGGGTGGTGACAACCACGGACGGCGCATGGCAGCGCTTGGGCTGACGAAGCAAACAAACAAGGGGGAGAGGGGAGGGAGCTTGCGCACACGGGAGGAAGAAGCAGAGGAAAAATGAGGAGAAAAGGAAAGAGAAGCAGGAAAAGAAAAAGAGGGAAAAAGGAAAAGGAAAAGGAAAAAGTAAGGGAAATAAATGAGATCCAATCCTCACAATTTAGGTCACAAAAATGATCCAATGAAAAGAATTTCAAAATAGTAAATTGAATTAAATAATTTAAACTAGAGACTAGTTAAAATAAAATAATAATAAAAATCCAACAATACAATAATTTTAAAGTCCAACATTAAATTAATTTAAAGTAAAGAACAATTTAAATGCAAAACAATAATTAATACTAAGAAAGCACATCATAATAAATTTCACAACTTAAAAATCATAAAATAAATCTAACGAAAGATCCAATAAATTCAAAACAAGAGAACCAATATTTAAATTAATTAAAAATAATTCTTCAATTAAAATATACTAAAATATGGGATATCACATACCATTTGTATAGAGCTTGGATATCCATAAGGATTAATTATGGCATGTTTCCATTCATGTTGTCGTTCAATATTCAGTAGTAATTAAAGGAACTTCTAAAAAATTTAAGTTCTTCTTAAACAAAGTAGTACCAGTTTTGGATGCAAATTGCAAAACCCTTGATATTTTGAAGGTTCAAAATATACTTTATTATGTGTTGATTTTGGTATTATTTGTGTATATATGGAAATATACCCAGAAAGATACCATTCACAAAACAAAAGGACGAAGCTAAGATTGTGATAAGAGCACCATTAGCAAAGTGATCATAAAAAAGTGAGTGAGAAAAAAAGTGTTCAGTGCCTAATTAAGAAATTAAGAGGCATATCATGAAAAAGTCACAAGAACAAAAAGTTCAAAGATTCAACTCAAGCAAATATATGATTTAAATTATATACAAAATCTTTGGAGAATATTAACGTGCATGCTTCATGTTATGGACAACGCGTTCTCAAACAACCTGTGATCAATAAGCCTGTCCTTAAACAAGCGAACGAATGAACGATAGCATGGAGGGAATATTATTTGCAGAAATTGAGGAACGGCTGAGGAAAATGGCTTTGGGGATGGAGAGCCTCGAATGCCAGAAAGAGGCTCGAAAACGAAGAAGTGCCGGTTCGAGAGAGGACACCGCACCAAGCCATAATGAATTAACCGAAGCAGAGTCTCAAAGCTCAGGCAGACCAACAAATCAATAGAAGATACATATAAACTCCTAAATAGGAAATATTTTTATTGTCTTTATAACATATATAACGTCCTTCTTCGCTTATTAAAATAAAGAATGTCGAAGAACTATAGAGATCAATAGATCAAGATACATGAAGTGTTCCAATTAAACTTTTGAAATTTTTATTGAGTACATGCATGATAACTTACATTTCTTTCCATAAAATAATAATAATAATAATAAATAAATAAATAAATAAAATTTATAGTTATTTAACATGACGAAAATAAATAATGTGTCATAAATAGATAGATGCCATAACGCTGTTGTTTTATTGACGCATTTTGGGGTTAGGAGGTTGCAAAATCTTTCTGTCATGTATGTATGTGTCACGCTGAGAACTAAAACTACCCATTTCAGGATAATTATACGAACATCATCAATATTTCCGTTTCCTATATATGATCATCTCGTTTTTATGGCTAGCGGTTCGAGGGTACCGTACCGTTTGATTACCCCAAACAGCTTCTGAATTTGGTACAACAAGAGCATGCAATTCTGTTACTGGATAGCGAATGTGAATCGTATGAAAAGCCATGAGATCATGATGCATATTGATATAATGAGCTAAATTTTGTCCCCAAGGCTAGGAATTTAATTAGTTTCATATATAACTGCAGGTACTTACCCCTAAATAGGCAATAGCTAGAATCTGGTTTATTCTTAGTTTGTACGTTAGAGAACACAGACTTTCTGGGAAAAAAATTAGAAAGAAAGAAAGAATTAAGAAAAGAATCGGCCTGAATTTCCTTGTCAATCCACCTTTTGCATTTCTTTTTTTCTACCCCATTTTTTTGTGTGTGAAGAAAGTAAAGACCAAGACACCAGCATGATACTGTCGCTAGATCTTGCAACTTCATTTCATAATTCAAGCATCATCACCATAACCGAATGTATTAATCCTCCCTATAGGGTCGATTCACAAGGCCTATGGAACTACCTTCATTCTGGGAATATGTCTGCATTGCCACAGCTTGAGCTGCAGATGATGATTATTTTTGCAATCACGCATGCCTCCCATTACATTCTTAAGCCATATGGAGTCCCTCAATTCACCTCCCAAATTATTGTATGTATAAGTACTGCTGATCTCTTGATCCATTTCGATATTTCATGTCTGTCTTGAACATATGTTTTCACTCACAGTACATATTAAGTGTGTGTGTGTGTGTGTGTAAGACTACGTACGTACGAGACTAATGAATCGAAGATTCTTCGTGTGAATCAGGCGGGCATAATCCTCGGTCCATCACTACTTGGGCGCCTCGAACCATTCAAGATCTTGTTTGACGTTAGAAGTCAAGAAATAATTGGTATACTGGCTGCCTTTGGTTACACAGTGTTTTTGTTTTTGAGCGGAGTGAAAATGGATATGGAAGTGTTAAAAAGGACGGGAAGAAAAGCCTTATATACTGGTACTGCCTGCATATTGTTCCCTTTGATAATTGGCTTGTCACTTGGACTGTCCCTTAAAAGATCTTGGCTCACCAAAGAAGAAGCATATAGTCTTCCATTTCTGACAGCATTTCATAGTTTAACTCCATTTCCGGTGGTCGTTTACCTTCTCGAGAAACTCAAGATCTTGAACTCTGAACTTGGTCAATTAGGCCTATCTGCAGCATTGGTTTCCGACTCGATTGGCTTATTTCTTCTTGTTCTTGCCACATGGAGTAGGGTTGCCAGGGAGAACCCGGCGAAGGGTAATTTTCATGTTATTTTTGTTGGAGCTTCAAGCATTAGCTATCTCTTAACAGTTGTATTTGTTTTTCGACCCACAATGGTTTGGATAGTCAAGCAAACACCCAAAGGAAGGCCTGTCAAAACCGTATACATTCACATGATCATGCTGCTGATGCTTGTGTCTGGCTTGCTTTCTCGTTCGTTTAATTTTAATTTTGTCACTGGACCCTTTTTTCTCGGTTTGGCGGTACCAGATGGACCGCCTTTAGGATCTGCCATTGTTAACAAGTTCAACTGCTTCACTGAACATGTGCTTCTTCCACTCTTTGTAACTATATGTGCTATGAAGGCAGATCTAGGTTTAATCAGCCTCGGTAGCAACTTGCTGGCCTTCTATATAATCCTCCTCATTGCGACTTCTGCTGCCAAAATGGTGGCCTGTTTGATTCCCCTCTTTTACTCCAAAATGCCCATAAATGATGCTATAGCACTCGCTCTCATTTTGAGTTTCAAAGGTGAAGTTCAGCTCAGCTTATATTCATACTACGGAGATGACCAGGTGACTTATATATCTTTATTTTCTCCTCTGCTTTTATACTAGAAAAATGGATTCTTTTTCTAACCAAACAATAATAAACAAAACTAGGTCCAACTTATACTAGACAAGGCGCTTTCTTTATCGATAGTTACGATCCTAATTAATGCAACTATTGCACCAATCTTGGTGAAGTACCTGTACGATCCTTCAAGGAAATATGCAGGTTACAAGGAAAGGGATATCATGCATAACAGAAGCAATGCAGAGCTTCGGATCTTGGTGTGCATTCACAAACCCGACAACATTCCTGCGGTTATCAAACTACTGGAAGCTTCAGGCCCGACAAGACAAAGACCCCTTACTGTTTATGTTCTTCACCTTATCAAACTGATTGGCCGAGCCTCCCCCGTTTTTATCTCCCACCAAATGCAGAAAAAGACTCTCTCCAAAACTTGCTATTCAGAGAATGTGATTATCGCATTTAATCGCTTCAAACAAGACAATCTGGATGGCATATCACTGTTGCATGTTTTCACTGCCATCTCTCCACCAAAGTACATGCACGAAGACGTATGCACTCTTGCAATGGACAAGCTCGCGTCCCTCATATTACTCCCATTCCACCGGAAATGGTCCCTTGATGGGTTTGTTGAATCGGAGGAATGTGCTATAAGGACTCTGAACTGCGGTGTCCTTGAACTAGCACCTTGCTCCGTGGGGATCCTTGTTGATCGTGGCCGATCAACTATTCCAGCAGATTCATCTTATTCTGTTGCAATGATCTTCTTAGGAGGGAGTGACGATCAAGAGGCATTAACATTGGCGAAACGCATGGTCAATGATCTGATGAACATCAATTTGACTGTGGTTCACTTTGTTGCATCTGGGAGTGAAGAGATTAGAGATTGGGACGATAATTTGCTGGACCATGAGGTGCTCAAGGATGTTAAACTTAACAATGTGAGTGGTGGATATGTGACGTATATAGAGGAGATGGTGGAAGATGGACCTCAGACGGCATTGATAATTCATTCAATGATAGACGAGTACGACCTTACTATAGTTGGGAGGCGGCACAATGTAGTGTCCCCTCAAACATCAGGGCTTGCAGAATGGAGTGAATTCCCAGAGCTGGGTATCATCGGAGATCTTCTTGCCTCCACAGAAAACAACACCAGGACATCGGTTTTGGTGGTGCAGCAGCAACAACGACGACCGAAAAATTTATGAAGCGGTGCACTCTGAGCGGTATTGCAGCACCGCTCATCTTCTATTTACCAAAATCCTTTAGACCAGATGGATAAGGTCTGGTCTCCAAATGGGAGAATCAGGTTCAAAGCCCCCACCCCCTGTATCAAAAAAAAAAAAACTCTAATCTTTTATTCAAAATTTATGCTTAATGCTTCGAGTAATTAAATTGTTACTCTAATAAATAATAAAAAATCAATTCGAGAAACGTAAGTATTATCTCATTGACAAAATTGGTATATTTGGGTAATAAGATTATATGAAAATTTTGTAAATATTAGTGAAAGAGTTTGTGAATAGTAGTAAAAGCAACAACACAATTACCCTAATCTTTTATTCAAAATTTATGCTTAATGCTTCAGTAAGATTGTTACTCTAATAAATAATCAAAAATCAATTCAAGAAACGTAATTATATCTCAGTGACAAAACTGGTATATTTGGATAATGAGATAAAATGAGAATTTTATGAATAGTATTGAAATGATTGGTGAATAATAATGAAAGCGTTTGAGTTAAGATGTTTTATTGGATTGTAAAAAATGAAAGAGAAAAAATTAAATAAATATATTATAAAATTAAAATATTGTTTGAATATTATTTTTGAATATTATTTTTGTTTTGAAATTTGAAAATTTTGAATTTTTTTTTATTTTGTTTGAAAGTTTTGGAAAATTGTAATAATTAAATAAAAAAATTAAAAATTTGAAATTAAAAAATATTTATATTTAAGTGATGTTTGAGAATAAAATTTTAAAAAATTTTGAAATAAACAGACGAGATGAAATGTGTTTCCAAAGACCAAAGTATCCAAACATGACTTAAAACAAAAGGAGGGTTGTGGTCCAAATATTAAAAAATTGTTGGGGGTGTAGGTAGTTATAATTAAGCTAGTATAATATATGTGGGAGAGAGAAACGAGGGAATCCATGTGAAGACAGAAGTTACACAAAACGAAATATATGTTCAACAAGATTTGCCAGCTTGCATTCGTTTATTTTATATATATATATATATATATATATATATATATATATGTTGGGCGGAAATGACACTATTATTTTTTTTAATATAAAACTAACTGTATTTATTAATAACAAATATTATAACTTTGATTTGAAATATTCATTACAAGTCAATTATAATATTAATAGCTCTCTAGTATACAAGCGTGACTAATATGATCTAGTCTATACTGTAAATCTCTCTCAGATCACCTGAGAGACAGCACAACTATGTCCAAGACAAAGTTAACAAACTCCATACTCTGTCTAAGACGGAATAGAGGACACATAACTCTATGGACAAAAGTCCTTGAGACGATATGCTTTTTTTTTTTTTTTTTTCTAAAACAAAAGATGTAACAGAAATTAAAGATACATGAGAAAAAATGAATTACATATTTAAAAGATATAGATCTGCATTTTTAATATTGGAGAAAAAGTTACAAACAAAGTGATTGTGATGGTGCGTGAGAGCCACACACCACCCTAGGAGTATGGCAGTCAGTCAGGTCTAAAGTAACTGGTGGCCCTGGATCCAGAAAAACTGCGCGTGGCGACAGAAGAGAACCCTTAGTGTGGCACATAGATTTCACACGCCTACTTTGGACCACGCATGTGGATCACGCACAATTCCATTTGGTGGAATACTTCACCCATCTGACTCATTGGTGCTTTGGGAAACCTATGGTAGGGTGCGTGTGTGGTCGTCAAACATCAGAGAGTAGCAAATCGGCCTTCCGCCATACTTTATCTTGAAAAAATAACTAAAAAAAGAAATGAAAAAAAGAAAAATTAGAGAGAAGAGGAAGTAGGGATAAATGAGAAATGAGAGAGGGAGGAGCCAAAGCTTTTGGTGGTGGTTTGTAGAGAGGAGAGGAGGAGTCTCTCTCTTTAAAGTAGGGCCGTCTCTCGAGATGTCGCTATCTAATTGAGAACTTGGATTTATGCTAATTAAAATATCCAGCGAATAATGACAAATATAGCTTGGAGAGAGCTCTCTTGTAAATTAATCAAGGCTAACAATTTTTTTTACAGTGCCACTGATCACAATTTGGATACGAACCCTATATAAAATTGACGAATTATGGACGTTGATGCATGCATGGATCAAATAATTCATTTAATGATCAAATGGGTTCTAGGCTTCTGATCGTTATGGTACTTGATCCATCGATCGATCGATATAAGTTCTAAATTTAATATGACAAAACTCAAACTCATTATATATATATATATATATATATATAGCATTTAAAACTGGTAGTTTTTTTTTTTTTTTTTTTAATTTGCGAACTCAGTACGAATCCAATACAAAATTAACAAGTTAGAGTTATTAATGAATCTGCTGATTCAATATTTAAGTAAATTAATAAATCGAATTATGGAATTAAGATCAACTCAATCCAAATCCAAAACAATGACAACACCAATATTATATCAGCTTTCGGTAAACCCATCATCAATATATATATAGCAATTCCAAAAGAAAAATGTGAGTTTTACCTAATTAATTTGTGTCTAACAGTACTAGTGGATCGATCAACGTCGAAATTGCTAGAGAGCTCATTAATTAAAGCTTCGATGATCATTTTGATCATGAATGGAATCATTAATTTCATGATCATGTTGTTAGGAAGTTCAGAGATCAGTTTTCCCATGATCTCAATTATCTCAAAACTTGAGGATTAAAAAATATTACAAATTCATTTCGGTACATGAAATATTTATCTGGCCTAGTTTTTCTTGAGAATTAAATGGATGTATAATTACCACCTCATAGAAAAACAATTAACCTTGATCGTCACCGGCGGTATTGCAATCGGATCCCGGCACTAGTAAAACACAGAAGAAGTTGTTAGTTCTCGGAGATGCTCTCAAGATGTGGCCGCCATACTCCAACTCGACCAGTACCAGTCCTACGATTCCGACTTGAGGATTCCTTTTCGGAAAAGAAATCCGGCTCTGGATAACGAACAAAGCCACCTGAGACATCAGTGCTGCAGCACTTTTTGCTCCTCTTGGAGGATTTGTTGGGGTTGTTACCACTTTGTTTTTTCTCGGGCAGGGAGGAAACCGGGATCAAGAAGTATATGCTTCCTCTCTTGAGCTCAGAATCCGGCGAGACGATCAAGATTTTACGTACAACGCCTTGAGAACAGGGTTTGGTCAGGACGTGATTTGGGTTAGCCCGAAGGATCTCACCGGCCGTGATTGGTCCAGCAATCTCTTCAACGTTGCCGTTCAAATGGACGATACGGATCAAGTCTAAGGCTCCACAGGGAAGAACACAAGCCAAGCAACACCTTAGGCTGTTACCCATTTCTGATCAGCCTAGCTATATATGTATAGAGAGAGATATGGATTGAATTCTCTAATTTGTATAAAGGTTTTGGAACTATTTCTGAGTACTGGATGATCTCCTGAACTCCTGGTACTATACAAATCATGAGTGTGACAAAAGCTACGGGATGGAAAATGCGTTATATAGGAACAGCCGTACACAGACGAACAAATTACAGAACGTATTATTATTATTATTATTATTATTATTATTATTATTATTATTATTATTATTATTATTGTTGTTGGTTGAAAATGATGACAGTGTAGTCCTATCTGGTGATTCTCAAAGTTTACTAATTATTTAGGATTTGCTATTTCGAATATGAGCAATGCTACACAACCTCACATCTTCTATATATCATATTTTTTTAAAAATTTTAAAATTTTTAATATTTTTTTAAATTTTTTTTGAATTTATTCTTTTTAAACTAATTCAATTTTTTTATTCATTATTCATATATTAAATATTTGATAAAAGAAAAAAATAATAAAAATGAAAAAAAAATGTGGTGTGTGGAGATTGTGTGAATAGTAGGAAGTTGTGTAGATTTTTTATTCGAATATATATAATGTTGTCCTTTCTTTTAGAGTAATAATATGTACACAATATATTGCATAACATATTGTATAACAATATTATAAAATTAGAGTATTTTTATAAAATAATGTTATTTTTATAAAATATTTTACAAAAATACCCATCATTTAAAATATTATTATGTAAAATATTGTAAAAAATTATTATGTTTAAATCATTTTCTAAATTATAATACATTTTTCATTCAAGTGGGGTTATTTTCTTTTGTATTTATAAATCAATTAGGACAACAAATTCGAGGCATGGCTAGCTATATATGGCAGCTCATGATAATTAAGTACTCTAGATCTAGATGGGCTAGCTGTACTCATGCTGCATGTTACTAACGTACGTACGTACGTGTAGAACAAATTTCTAGGATTAAGGTACGTAGTACTATATATATATACAACACATGATGATTTAGGTGACATTTTTGTTTTGGTATCCGAATTTATACTCATATATATGTTGGTATATATTCCATTAAATCATTCGGCCAATCTACAAAATAACATTTCGATCCCATACATTGACACATTATTATTATTAGTATTATTATTATTATTATTATTATTATTATTATTAAGTACTGAAACAAAATATGGGAATTGAATTAATGTAATTAAGTATATAACTGACGAGATTTGATGTATATTATGAATGTGTGTATATATATCATGTATATATATAAAGGTTGATTATAATTAGCTAGGATATATATATAATTAAAGCCAATAAAATAGTTCATCATGATCATCTCACTACAAGAAACAAGATCTTTCTCGGTGCTTAAATTTGCTGCAAATAATCTCAAAAATTGCTGTAAATAAGTATTTGCAGCGACTTCTATTGTACCGAACTTTCGTCGCAATTGTAGAGCCTTTTAAAAAATTAGCCAGTAAAATACAAAATTCGTCGCTAAAAATTTTTATTTACAGCGATTTGTTTCGCTACTAATATTATTAATTTCGCCGCAAATTAACAGATCTGCAGGTAAAATAGTATGTGACTATGGATCAACAGAAAACTCATTGATCTACACGTGTGCTTGACTGTATATATGCAGTGTAATACGTACCACCGTACAAATTTGGAGACGAAGCTTCGTGGTTGCATGAGGAAGGTGGTTTCGGGCACCGACCGCAGCAGAGGAAAGCTCAAACTAAGTTTTAATCAAGACACAAAATAACAATTATGGCAAAGGAAACGTCGTTCGTTCCACAAACTAGATTCCTATACAAAACAGCTAGCAGATTGAAACTGTATATATATCCATATATATTTTATAATTGAACAACGTGGGCTGAGTCTGCATGTCTCAACACTATGGCCAAGGTGCATGGAAGCTTGCATGATTAGTTTATCTATAGTTCATAGCAATTGATCATGTACTAATTAAGTCTAATTTATTCATCGAATTAAGTTATCCAATTATATCTTATAAACATCTCAATATTAAATAATTTTCATATAGAATCTATAGTACTGCATGCATGATCAAGAACTTATACAGACAAATATTAAATACTATATATAAAGACTACTACATGATATATATGTCTCTCTCTCTTTAGAATTACTTCGTTAAACTCGATTATAACGTAAAATATTTTGATAATTAAGCTCATAAAATATCATCTCTTAATTACATGCATTAGAGTACTAGTACTATTGATGAGGGAAACTGTATATATTTATATATACATGCATAAATGTACGTGATTTTTAACTATAAGAAAAATAAGTATTTGTGATGAATTATTTACAACGACAATGACTATTTACGACGAAAACATATTATTTTTATTAAGAAATAATCATTTTCATAAGAAATAATTAGATATAAATAAATAATTTTCTTGTAATGCATCTACATACCGCACTAGTACTTATATGAGTACTAGATCTATCTAATCTTCTAAAAATTAAAAAAGAAAAAAGAAATTAAGGAGTATTTATCTCCATGATTAAATTAATGGATCATAGTTTTGATTAGGGGTGGGCTCCGACTCCGACGGAGTCGGAGTTGTCATTTCCGACCTCCGACTCCGACAAAAGTCGGAGCCAAAGTTCCCCTCCGACTCTAACTCCGAACGTAGTCGGAGTCCGATTCCGATCGGAGGTCGGAGCTCCGACTCCGAACTCAATTTCAGATTTTTTTTTATTATTATTATTTAAATTTTGTTGTTCAATTTCGTTTCAGATAGTGGGCAACATATATTTTTTTTTTAAAAGTGAACTATCTACAAATATTTGGTTTATTCAAGAGTTTTCAATAATTTAAATATTCGTTCTGATTTTGTTACTGAATTTTGATTATATCTTTAATTTGTTTTATATCCGCCTGAAATTTAGTATTAAAAGTGTTCATGACTCATGAGTTGAAAATTACACAAATTTAAAATTTTATAGAAAAGAATGATGGTACGAATTTGTATAATTCGATTAATTTCAGTTGGATAATAAATTATAAACTTTTGAGAGAGGATGGATAAGTACTAATAGAAATTATAGAATAAAGAGTATTTATCCCACGTATTTGCTCGGGATATAAGTACATAAATATAACTATATAAATAGTTTAAAAAGTAAATAACATGTATGATGTAGCCATAAGTTATAACAGTCTCATTTATAACGTAATAACAATATGACTCAGTCTTGAAATTTAACTACATAAAAATTAAACACGGGTTTCACTCAAACCCCAATGTTCCATTGGTCACGCCTGAAATGAAGATAGAAAGTAGCAATCAATAGATGAAAAAAAATTGATAATAAAAAATTATATACGGTAAAAGAATAATTTGATTCTTACCAAGAAAGGAGGTTCTCTCAACTCCATCCCAACTCTCAAGTAGCGTCCGTTCCAAACTCTCAATCATCGGTAATTATGTTAGGGTTCACAATTAGATCTATAAAATCATAAAAAGTAGAAGTTAGAAACATTAAAAATAATTAAATCATCATTTAAAAGCATATAAACTTACCCGATTCAAGCCTATAACTCTCGGCATCAACGCCAACGGTATCTAGTCCAATGGGCGTTTCATTTATCCAATTTTGTGTGCAAACGAGGGCCTCCACGGTTGACGGTGACAATGAACTCCGATAAGCATCCAACACGCGACCTCCAGTGCTAAATGCCGACTCTGAGGCAACCGTAGTGACAGGAATGGCTAGCACATCTCGGGCCACACGGGAAAGGACTGGATACTTGGTGGAATTAACTTTCCACCAAGTTAATAACTGAAATACATCACTAGGTGCCTCGACAGCTTCCATAAAATATCGTTCAACCTCAGATGTACAATGCATAATATTCCTTGTTGACATGAGTTGATGATACTGCCGTATGACACGATTGCCTCTAACCCCTATAGATGGGTCAGTATCACCTGAGGAAACTGTCGATCCTGTCAGCCTCGAATGTGAGGAGCTACCAACTGCGGATGAAGGCTGAGCACTAGTACTGTAGTGATGATATAAGCCATCAACATCACTTTTTAGCAATCTAATAAACTCTCCAGCCTTCACTGCCCCGAGGACAGAATTTATCCAAAATTCTAGAACGGCCAACTTAACTCGGGGGTCAAGGATCACAGCCACAAATAGCAATCTATTTATCTTCTTAATATTCCCCCAATATTTATCATATTTGATCTTCATCCTCGTAGCCATATCAGATAACAATCCAGCAGAGTCAGTACAACTATTTTCCAACTGGAAGTGAAGCTCCGAGAGCTCACTGAAAAATGAGTTCGCAGTCGTATATTTGGATCCAGATAGTCGCATGGTTATCTCATAAAAAGTTCTTAAAAATTCAACAAAATAACTCACACTGGTCCAATCATGTGCGTCTGGCGCACCGAGCCCCTGTCCTGCTGGCTCCAACAAAGCATACCTCAGGCCCCCATCCTCGACCTCCATCCGCTCGAATGCTTTTTGGTACTTCTGTGCCACATCCAACATCATGTATGTAGAATTTCATCGAGTCGGAACGTCCAAGCACAGCATACTAGAACATTCAATCTTCAAATCTTCTGCTATTGCCTTAAACTTGGCAAGCCTTTGAGGGAAACCCCTCACATATCGTACAATATTGCGGACTCGGGTTATGGAATCATGAACCTCTTTTAATCCCTCAACAACTATGAGATTAATGATATGAGCACAGCATCGAACGTGAATAAACTCGTGGGCCCGAATGACATCATCTCTCACCGTCGTGTTCCGCTTAAACCAATCAATTGCTGTTTCATTCGCACTGGCATTGTCAACTGTAATACACAGCACTTTTCGAATTCCCCAGTCCTTTAAACAATCATCCATCTTCGCCCCAATGGATGCACCTTTATGATCCACAATTTCTTTAAAACCAATAATTTTTTTATGCAAAATCCACTCACTGTCAATGTAGTGTGCTGTGATACACATGTAGCAGACGTTCTGTATGGAAGTCCATGTGTCAGTCGTAAAAGACACTCTCTGGCCAGTGGTAATAAACATCTTCCTCATCTCCTCCTTGTCCTTCGCATGCCTCTTCATACAATCTCGCATCACTGTATACCGTGATGGAATGGGAAATCGTGGCTCAACAAAATTTAGAAACTTTCGAAAGCCTCTTTTCTCGACTGTGGTAAATGGCATCTCATCAGTAATTATCATCTCTGCAAGCATGTCCCTCAACATCTTCTCACTGTATTGAGGGATGACCAATTTCTTAGTCTGTGTACCATCAGTGGCTGTAGAAGTTTGGTAACTGAGGTTGGTCTGATCAGTAGCTTGCAATCCCTTCGCTATCTTATATTGTTGGCAACCATTTAGATGTGCTATTAACACACTGGTACCTTACTTCTTCGAATGGCATCCACAAAGTGATCCACAGTAATGGCATCTTGCCACTGGGTTCGCAATTTCACCAGGAATTTTGGTGAAATGCTCCCATGTCCACGACCTCTTTTTAGAAGGTCGTGGTGGTTGATCTTGCTCAATGGGCATCTCCTCTTCCTCGTTGAACATATCTTCATCCTCTATATCAACTGGGAGTGGGAGTCGACTACTCGCACAAGATGTAGCTGCTCTAGATGTAGCTGCCCTAGATGTATGTGGCTCTAGGGGTGGAAGTACCCACCGGTGTAGGAGTTGTAGCATTGGCATCCGCCACATCCCCTTGTGGACGATCATCTCCACTATGTCTAGGATCCATATCACAATCAATGAAGCTGAAAAAATTAAATTAGAAGCAAAAAATTAGTTTAAAAATAAACTAGGCTATTGTATTATACAATAGGACATGTATTATTGTATCATAATAATACATGTATCGATGTATTATTACATTGAGGTTCGGTTGATGTGCGCTTGACTCAGACGAACCCATCCAGATGGGTTCGCTCGACGTGCGCTCGACGTGCGCTCGAGCAGAAGCAATACAGAGAGGTTCGCTCGACGTGCACTCGACATAGTGCTCGAGCAGAACCCATCCAGAAAGGTTCGATCGATGTGCGCTCGAAGTGGAGCTCGAGCAGAATCCATCCAAAGAGGTTCGCTCGACGTGCGCTCAACGTGGCGCTCGAGCATAATCCATACAGAGAGGATCGCTCGACCTGCGCTCGACGTCGCGCTCGAGCAGAATCAATACAGAGAGTTTCGCTCGATGAGCGCTCGACGTAGCTCTCGAGCAGAACTCTTCCAGAGAGGTTTGTTTGACTTCCGCTCGACATATCGCTCGAGCCAATGTTCAATACAACGTGCGCTCGACTTGCGCTCGACACCTCGCTCGAGCGCAAGTTTTCAAAACAATGTAAAATTCATGTTTTTGAGCGCCGTGTTGGGGACTATATTGAATATTCAATACACAAGAATCACAACTGCTGGCTCCAATTCATAAGAGACGTGCTTGAATTAAATTTAGGGCTCATAAATTTAGGGCTCACCGTAGGTGGAAGGCTGGAAGCTGAACAGAGGGACGGCGGCAGGGAGGAGCAACGACGAATGGTGTTCTGAACTTCACTGGTTCACTGGTTCAGTCACTGGGACGGGAGACGCGAGAGAGAAGTGAAGGAGGAAGAAGAAGTGAAGAAGGAAGAAGGAAGAAGAAGAAGTGAAAAGGAAGAGGAAGTGAGGAACGAGCGAACGACGTGAAGAAGAAGCCCCTTCAAGAAGGAACTTCCGAACGACGCCGTTCCATATTAAGTGGAACGGTGTCGTTCAATAATTTTTTTTTTAAACCCAGCTCCAAAACGACGTCGTTTTGGAGCTGGGTTTAAAAAAAAATTCGGAGTTGACTCCGACTCCGAATAATTATTCGGAGCTACTCCGAATTCCGACTCCGATTTCCGACAACTCCGACTCTGTTGGAGTCGGCATCGGAGCGGAGGTCGGGCGGAGTCGGAATTCTGCACACTCCTAGTTTTGATTGGTTATTATCTCTAGGTCATAAAAGACAAAAGAAAGTGGTTATTATCTCTAGGTACAGTACTAATCTAGGATATCATGTCAAGTACATGACTACTTGGTCTTAGAGCTTTATATATAAGATTTGTCCTAATTATATATAGTTGTCAGTACCGTGAGATCGCTGCTCAAAGCTAATTAATTTGATATGTATACATGATACAACTCATGATATTTAATTAGGAGCTTCAACTGAACACCAATATTTCAGTGTATCTAAGTATATGTTGTCCAATAACCAGTAAATAGAATATTCTGATCAATTAAGTCATTAACGATTAACATGTCCAAATTAACATTTCCTTAATTGCATGCTTAGTACTGGTTTAAAATTATTCCAGTTAATGCACTATTATTCTCCAAAAGAATCAATTAGAAACTAAAAAAAAAAAAATTGAAATTCAATAGATCGATCACTTTATATGCCTACAAAACATTCAACACGTGATAATTCAAGAAAGAATCCAATATGAGAAATGATTTGTACAAGTTGCATGCAAGCCCTTATCAAAAAGTAGACTCTACCTTAAAAAAATGTAAGAAAAAAAAATCATATTTATTAGTGAAACTTACTTTTTTATAAAACAATTGTATGTTACTTGTCTATTTGAAAATTGTGCTTAGTATTACTCATCCAATAATAGGCCGTCATGCATGATTACAGAAAAATATGATATAATTTGTAAAACATAGGTCTATTGCTTGAATGATGAAAATTGTTTTTCTTATCAAATTAGAGAAGGGTTATAGCTATAAAGAGATTCTACAAAAATAAATCGACAAACTAACGTGATCTGATGTAGTATGTTAGATCTATTTTATAATAAAATTAGTTTTACAATCTGATATACCACATCAAATCACGTCAATTTGTAGATTTCCTTTTATAGAATTTCTTTGCGGTTAAATCACTTCTCATTCGTTGATCAACCAGCTAGCCTTACCCCATCTGTTATTCTTGAGTACTACTATGTGTCTACGTCCACAAAATAATTATACAAAATAATCTCACAAACTGACATGGCTTCATATGATTTATTAGATTTATTTTACAATCTGACGAATCACATCAAGGTACATTAGTTTGTGAAATTATTTTTGTATAATCTCATTGTGGCTAAAGTATTTTCCTATTATTTTTGGTTCTCTAAAAGGAAGTATTCTCACAATATCAACCACATTGTTGTAAGCTTGAAACACTACAACAAATTCATTTTTAGAGCCGAAATTTATTAGGGACGAATTCAATTTCATCCCGAAAAATACTTTTGGGAAGAAATTTAAATTTTATCTCAAAACATAGATGAGGTTCTCAAGGCATTCGAATGGATAAATATCCGTTCAAACTAGATCTTCTATGACAAAATATATCATCTCAAAATTAGAAATATGTTCGAATGGGTAAAAATATGTTTGAATAAAGAGTTAACGTTTGTTCGAATGGTTTAGTCACTGTTCAAATAATAATCTTGGCGGGAAAGTACATATAATTTTTTTGGGGGAAGTTCAAAACCGTTCAATCTGAAATTTTATGTTCGAACGGGCCTTTTTTGGTGGAAAAATCTGGAGGGATGGTTGCAAGACAGTTCGAACTCAAAGAAATTGGGTTTGAACTAATTCAAACACCACATTTATTCATTCAAACGACTTGTTTGGTTGGAAATTATAAATAAAATAAAAAATTTAAAAAAAAAATGGGCGAGGATTTGATTCAATATTTTTCAAACGGAAGTGTTCGGTTTGAATGGTATGAACTTAGTTTGAACCCAAAATAAATGTTCGAACGGGATTGTTTAATTATAATAATTTATTGAAAGGCATCCAAAATACCTTAAAAATAAATGTCATTAGTTATCATTTTCAAAATATAAAAAATATAGATATATTATATAATATTATTGATGGTGAATTAAAATATTTCATAAATTAAATTAATTTTATGTAATTAATTTAAAAATATTTTAATGAGTTCTTTTATGTTAAATAAGATTTTTAGTTAAATAAATATTACTTTAGTAAAATAAGAAAAAATATTTTTGACAACAAACAAGCTAGCAAACACCAAAAATAAAAAAATTATACACTAATTACATCCCAAAAATATAATGTTCGATACAACATAAAAAAGTGAAATAAAAACTAAAACTATCTATCTCATAAGTAACTCAAAATCCTCCTGTAAGGAATATATGCGTTCCTCCATCTCCTGAAGCTTCCCCATGATCGGCTCAATGATCTCCTTGATCAAAAGTCGGCGATGCTCCTCGAGCAGAGATCGTGCCTCATCCAAAGTAGCCCCAGCAAGTTGTCTCTGAACACCGACAGGAGTATAAGCTGGATCACTCGTCGTGTCACTATCTTGTGTTGCTGGAATATTAGCTCGAGTCTTCTGCAAGTAGCTCTCGCTCCTACTACATGTCATCATGTTAAGGGATTTGATCTATGGCTGCCTCCTCTCAGTCATTTGCACATTAACCCCCAATCAGACTAGGAGGTTAGAGATCATCAGTGCAAGTGGTAAATTGTCTTCACTTGAATAGTGTGACTCAGATCGAATGAGGAGGAAGAAATATAATGGCAGATCAATCGGCTTTCCTCAAGATATTCGTAACATAAATCTAGCTCACTCGATGCCGAAATCTATCTTATGTTTCCTCCAATCGACGTTAGTGGAAAAAATTAAATTTAGCATTCTTATAAATGTTGTACAATCTACTTGTCTGTGACACCGTCATCTGCTGGAGCTTTGTCCTCACTATCACCCTCACCATCTATCCCTACATCTGGCGCAGCCGGTGTAATCGGTGTAGGGTATGCGCCAATCATGCATGGGATACCAATAAAATAAAAAATAACAGAGGGGGAGATAGTAATACTCACTCCCCAAACGGTAAAGGTGAAGGTATCCACATCAGCCTAGGACTGAGCTCCGACTCTGTTGGAGTCGGAGGAGTCGTTTCAGACCTCTGACTCCAACTCTGAGTGGGGTCGGAGGCCAAAATGTGCTCCGACTCGAACTCATAAGGGAGTCGGAGTTCAACTCCAATCGATGGTCGGAACTTGGAGCATGGAGCTCGGAGCCCCAACTCGGAGCAGCACACAGTATTCGATGTTACTTCCAGATTCAAAAATCAAACAAAAACATGTAAAAAAAAATGTTAGGCAGAAATAGAAAATGTATTGCATGTTACAAAAGGAAAAAAGAAAATGTATGGATTAAAGGGAGAGAGAGAGAGAGAGAGAGAGAGAGAGAGAGAGAGAGAGAGAGGGTCGAAATGTTAGAAAAAATAAATCCTTGCAAGTCCTGGCCTTGGACTCGAAGTGGTGCTCCTCATCAGACTGTAACACACAACAGCACCAATTTAAAGAAGAAGTGAAGAACATTGAAGAAGAAGAAGTGAAGATCGGCATGAGACAAGAGGAAGAAGTGAGAAACAGAGAAAGATGTCTCGTGGGGTCTAGGAAAATTGAGGATGAGTGAGTACGTTGTCATTTAATTAAAAGGCCTAAAAAAAAAATTGCTCTCTTTGGGAGGGGGGCTCAAACTCCATTACTGAAGTTTAATAAAAAGGTCAACAACCATTAGGCCAACGGAGCTACTTTTATTTATTTTGTAATATTAAATATATCTATCGAAGTCGGATTCGGAGTCAGAGTCTTGTTCAACTCCGAACTCTGACTCTAACAGAGTCAGAATCAGAGCGAATGTCGACTGGAGTCGGAGTCGGAGTCGCCTGAGTTTTTGCCCACCCTACATCAGCCTCCATCTCACCCATAGTACAGTAGAACTCACCGACCATGTCCGGATAGGCAACACCCCTCTGCTGACAGATCGGTGTCCATCCCCGGTCGGTGATGATGGAGTATATGCTTTGTCCATCCCACACAATATCATAGAAGTCATCTAGAATGATCTCTCAGTTGACCAATATCGGCCTTTGCTGCTAAGCACTTGCTTCTCCGCTAGGTTGGCCGGCTTCTCTCCCACGTTTTCATCCAGTAGTTGCCATTAGTTCACTGTTGATCATAAAACCACAACAAATATTAATAAGATTATAATCATATTATATTAAAGAAATATGTTTGAATTGAATAGAAACAATCCGTTCAAGCAGAAAATATTATGTTTGAATTAACAATAATTACAATCTAAAAGCTAATCACTATGTTCGAACTAAACACACATATGTTCGAACGGAATAGAGTCTCATTCGAATAGTATTAAATCTTCATTGTTTGGCCAAAAGGACATATAAGTTTGAACATAAATTATATATGTTCGAACGCTTCTTAACGTAAATCATAAGCGTTCGAACGGGTACTATCATATTCTAACACTACAATTACAGTTTGGAAATTAAGCGTTCGAATGGCCTTGAAGTCGTTCGAACGCAAACTTGCCAAACAGCCATGGCTGAGTCAACTCAGCACCGAACGTGAAAACCACATAAACCGAAGCAATGCTTGGTTTAAATCGGTAGAAATGATTAAGGAGTGAAGCTCATCATTTCTACCGATTAAGAGCCGTGCGTAGCGGCATTAAAAACACCAAAATGGGGTCGGATTGATTTGAAATCCAACCCCTTCACAGAACTCAAATTAAATTAAAAATGAACCTCTTTGTAGTAGATCATCAAGGGCATACCTCTTAGAACAGTTAGGGCTTTGAATGGCGAAGTTGGTGCGGCGACGGCGAGCAACGGCTTCGAGAGTTCGAACTGGGTTTAGGAGATTTGAGTTTCTGCCATTCGATATTCAAACTGGTATTTGTATTAAACAGTTTCATTCAAACTGAAAATGGCGAGTTTGAAAAGCTGTCGTATGCATTAAGTACGTTCGAGCAGACAAGATGGTAGTTCGAACGGGGTAATATATACTATTCGTAGTATATATATTGTACTAATTTGAATATTATATAGTATATAATATTATATAGTATACATATATTACTAATATGAATATTATATATAGTATAGTATAATATTTGTATAGTGTTAGTATATACACTAAGAATAGTATATTATTTATTATATATATATATTATATAGTATAATATATATGTTTGAATGGATAGGGTTCTTGTTCGAACAGACTAGTATGGTGTTCGAACAGTTAGTATAGTGCATTAGTATTTGTTCGAACAAAATTTTCTCGTAGAATGTGTTTGACGGGAAACTTGGTGTCAAATCCATGGAATATACATCCATTCGAATAGAATATGCATCCATTCGAACGGATATGTGGCATACGAAATTGATAGTGAATTCTTTATCTGTCTTCATTAAAGGAATATGCTGGGAAATATTCTTAACTTCTCATTCGAATACTTGTGATGTTCGTTCGAACAGTTAAAGGTTGAATCAAAATCCACGGAATTTAGGCACCATTGGCAAATTTTCACCTTCAAACGGTACATTACAAACTTAGAAACCTATACTTTCCGTCATATTTCACGCGGATTCTCCTCATTTCTTCATTCGGCCGTGGAGTACTTCACAGAGAGAGAGAGAGAAGGCAACGACGAAAGATTGAGAGGAGAGGTTCTAGAGAGATAGAAGAGGTTCAAAAGAGAGAGAAGTTGCTTTGTAGTCGAGATAAGGATTGTTTTTTGTGGTTTTGTTTTGTATTTCGAATTTATATGTAGTTGTTTATTGGATTTGATTTATTGTTTTTCTCATAACGATTTATGTACATGTAGGTATTGGTAATTTGTGGAGATTTATTGGATTGCACAAATTTGAGGTAAGGTTTCTAAATTAGTGTAAGAAAGTTATGGTGAATTTTAGTAAGAAAGTTTGTTATGTTAATGTTAATGTAATATTGTCTACGATTTTGTGTGTTAGTGTGATTTGGGGATGAATATTGTTAATGTTTTTAGTATGTCAGTGTGATTTGGGAAAGAATATTGTTAATGTTTTTAGTATGTTAGTGTGATTTGGAGATGAATAATTTGGTATTTGTGACAACAATTAGTGTAATGTACTTGGGTATTGATGTATTTATATATATTGTGTGATTTGTGAAAATAATTAATGTGTGATTTGTGAATGAATTAGTGTAATATTGTTATTGTTGTTAGTATGTTATTGTGATTTGGGGATGAATAATATGGTGATCTGTGATATTGTTGGTTTGTGAAATGAATTTGTTAATTTGTGATATTGATTTGTTAAACATTCAAATAATATAAATTATTTCCATAAAATACCCAAAATAAAAAAATATGATTATTTTCATAAAATACCCAAATTAAAATAATATTTGGGTATTTCCATAAAATACTCAAATTAAAAAAATATAAACCAACAAACCAATTACCTATAAATTAAACACCCAAATAATATGAGTTATTTTCATAAAAATACCCAAAAGAAAAAAAAAAAACGATTATTTTCATAAAATACCCAAATTAAAATAATATTTGGGTATTTCCATAAAATACTCAAATTAAAAAAAATATATAAACCAACAAACCAATTACCTATAAATTAAACACCCAAATAATATGAATTTTTTCCATAAAATACCCAAAAGAAAAAAAAATACGATGACTTTTCATAAAATACTCAAATTAAAATAATATAAGCTAACAAACCAATTACATTTAAAATAAACACCCAAATATTATTTTAATATTTCCATAGAATAGTTTATGTTTGAATTATTACATACGATTATGTTTTATATAATAGTGGCTTGGTTTACTAGTTAGGACTATAATGTTAGTATTATTTTCATATGCGATTGAACCTTAGACTCGTTCGAGAGTTGTGGCCAAATATTCTCGTAAAGAATGTTTGTGTACAACTCTTGAATTGTCCAAAGTTGACAGTTTGAGATTCTATCATCTATATGATAGATATATTCAGTCTAAACTCTTGTGTTAGTTTTAAAAATTTTGGTTCAATATTTTCTTACATTCTTTGGGTGTGTGGTCTGTAAGTTGTTCGGCCCATGGGTAAGGTCGAAGACTTTTCGCGACTAGTATACTTAGAGAATTGTAGGAAAATGCTGTCGAAATTTTAACTAATATGAGAGTTTTGGATTAAGTATACAAGTGATATAGATAATAGTCTCTCGAATGGTATATGACCAACTACCTTATCAAAATAGAAGCAGTGAATATGAAAAAACCCTTGATAGTGTTTATCCATGAATTAGGTTTTTTTAAATGACAGTCGACGAGTAACGAAAATACAATGGATAAGAGTTGGATGCTGTTGGGAGATAGACTTGGTCATGATTATAAGGAGTATGCACAAGGGGTGAAATTTTTTATAGAATTTGCTCGCAGGGATGTTGACGATGGAGGATTTATAAGATATCCATGCAAGAAGTGCAAAAATGTTAGTTATTATAACTTGGTAGTAGTGGAGGAGCATTTATATGTAAATAGAATTGATCATAAATACTCATATTGGGTCTAGAGATTAGTGATGAATCTCCATATCAATATAGGTTTAAGTTCATGGAATATAATATAATATAAATTGATACAAATTAATAGTTAACTTGAACATGCGCAGCAAATATATGCACTGATGGCTACATTCTCCTAGGTTAAAGTTTCTCAAGATGTGAAAGACCACATCAAAAATCGTTGCTTGGTAATAATTTACTTAGTAAAAATTTAAGTATAACATGTTAATTTATAATTAGTTTGTATTTATACTAACTGTTTATAATTTTTTTAAAGACGAGTTTGAACTTAATTTTGGTCAGCGAGAGAATAGACTAACGATTGAGGAGTTGATATCCAATGCATTTCGAAAGTACAAAGGTCGATGTCATACACACTATCAAAAAGTACTGCAACAGAGACGCGTCAAAATCCATTCCAAACAATGTCACCAAACGAATAGGAAAAGGTTTGTGATATGTTTGAAGATCCTACTTATCAGGTAATTATCTTTTTTATAGTATATGATAAATATATTAAACATATAGACATAATGTTTTTCCTTCTTTTTTAGCAACGGAGTATTGCGAACAAATTAAATAAATCAAATTTAACGATACATCATTATGCGGGTTCTCGATCTTTTCATCGTTTATCTAAAAAAATAGTAACGTTATATTAGTCCCTGTTAAATGTTAACATATATACTTTTCTGATTTAAGTTCTAATATAGATTGTCCTTTTGCAGCAAGAAGAAAGTCCTACTGACTATAATCTGACCTAATTATATGCTAAAATACATAAAAATTGTGATGGTGTTTGGACCAGTCCCAAAGTAGAAGCAAATTATGTAAATTTAAATTTTTTTTAATTCAATTGTCTAATACTATTTTTTTTTACTTATACTAATTTTAAATTTTTTTTTTTTTTTTGTAGGACAAGATGATATCATTTAAGAAAACTGCTACAGATCCATCTGATGAATCATTTGTCAACGATGCTCAGATATTTTCTCAAGTTCTTGGACCACGTTCTGGATATTTGAGGAGCTTAGGACGTTGTGTGAAGTCATCATCAACATCATCATTCTCTTCTCAAGTCAGACTGAATGACAAAACTCAAGAATTAGAGGAAGCAAGGCCTGAGATAGAACATTTGAGATCCAAGGAAAAAGAGTTGTTGACCCGATTAGATTAAACAGCGGAATTAAAGGCGAGATTAGAAGAAAACATGCAGAAGAAGCTGGAGGTTCAATCCCAGAAAATGTTTGAACAATGGCAATCAATGATGTCCCAAAACTCTATGTCACCACCACAATCCTATAACTTATTTTTTTTTTAATTGTCTTTTTATTATTCTATCCCAGAACATTTGAACAAATGTGATGTTTCAATTATATTATTTAATATTAATATCATATTTTTAATTAAAATCAATTATGTACAATGAGTACCGTTCAAACGGAAAATACTCAGTTCGAACGGTAAATCTTTTTACCTTGTGTTTGAACCGGAAAATAAAACCATTCGAACAACCTGAGAAAAATCCAGTCGATCTGTTCGAACTGCAAAACCTAGAGTTCGAACGAACTCCCGTTCAAATAGTCATTTTATATTTAAACTGGCAGCAATTGTTCATATTAATTGTGTTCAAACACTCTGTTAGTTCGAACATGATCAAATCTATTCGATCATTTGAATCAAGTTTCTATATAGTTTGAACAGTTCAGGTTGGTGATTCCATTCGAATGTGTTTCTGGGACGAAAATGTTACGTCTTAGAAAAAAATTCTTATTCGAACTAATTCGACTAGTTCCGGCAAATTTTGTCCCCAAAAGTATTTTTTTGAGATGAAAATCAAATTTCATCCCAAAAGACCTTTTGAGACGGCTTTTTGAGACAACTTAGAGACGAATTGTTTTTTTTTTCAAAAAATTTTTTGAGATGAAAATGGGGTCTTTTGAGACGAAATATAAAGTAATTAATTGATCTACACCAGCAATGCAATGAAATACACTACAGTTTTTCCTCCTCGCTCAGCCAAAGTTTTTATGATCCTTCTAATAATATATTGGTGAGAATTAATAGCACTAAATCATCAACCAGAACTTTTTGGACCAGCACATATGATCTGTTTTGTTAATTCAAGCTTTTTACAAGCCATTTCTATTCGTACGAGCATAGACAACAAAACTTGTCATGATTTTATTTTCAGATTTGTAGCAAATTTTTATAAGATTTTTCAATCGCGAAATCTATGGTAGGTGAGATATATATCAATATATATATATATATATATATATATATTTTATAGGGTTTAAAATTATAATTTTATATTTTGGTTTATGTTTCCGGACATCAAATAGGATCTCCCAAGAGATTTTTCCACGATAAAATTTGTTAGCTAGCAATTATATGTTAAAAGAAAAAAACAAAAGTGTACCCGTGACTCGAGCTGTATTAATATCATATATATATAATTGAATTAAATATTTAAGCACATAGTCCTAGATTATTAATTTTGGTGTGGCTTCAAATACAATATTAGAGGCAGCTAGGAGATATAGATGATTAGCACAACCACCGCAGGGCTAAGTCGATCGAGTAGAGATTGCTCGAAGTTTTATACTTTTATAGATGAAAGAGATGCATGCAATCTTAGGCTGATTTTGGGCTTATTGAAATTTTAAGAACATATAAAAGTTCCCTAAAAGACAACAATATTTTTTTTTCCCCAAAAAATATTAACAGCCATAATTTAAGACTTTAAGGCCAGGTTGGTGTCGGATGACGGATCCCTACGAGAGTGGTCGCATGAATAGGGTCCGGTCTTATGGAGGTGGCTTGCGAGGATCCAACCCCTCTGATCCGGTGGTAGATAAGTTTGAGGAGTAAGACGATATAAAATGAAAATTTTGTGAATGGTAATGAGATAGTTTATTAATAGTAATGAAATAATTTGAGTTAATATTTTATGAAATTTTGAGAAAGAAGAGAAAAAAGTTGAATAAAAAAATATTACAAAGTTAAAATATTGTTAGAATATAATTTTTTAATATTATTTTTATTTTTAGATTTAAAATTTTTGAATTATTTTTTATTTTTTGTTTGAAAGTTTAGGAAAATTGTAGTGATTAGTTTAAAAAATTTGTTATGATTAGTTTGAAAATATTTGTGTTTGAGTAATGTTTGAGAAAGAGATACATAGAATAAGAATTTTGGGATTGAAACTTTTTTCAAACAAACCGGCCTTAGACTCTCACTTTGTTTTTTTATTTTTGAAAAATTATATTTGTAAGTCGGTGTATAAAGCACACACCTTCCATGTGGTTGACATTACAAAATTTGATTTACAAATAAATAACTTTCTTACAAATAAAATTTGTGTACTTTACATACTAGCTTACAAATAGGATAAATCTTTTTTACTTTATTTTTTAAAGATCATGAGGGGTTGCTAGTGTGAAGTGACATTTAAATGTACGTACTCAATATTTATGTACATTGATATATAAGATTTGATATCAATTTTTTTGTGACATAGCTTGTGCTCATGTCCATTTGCTATTGACTTCATGTGTGTGTTTTTTTTTAGGATTAAGTCCATGTGGTATTAAATAATTTAATTTGGAAGTGATCGAGCTTCAAAATGGCACCAGACCGGCCCGTCCCAGTTCTAATTTGTAATTTTTGAATATCTTTCAGATTGAATATAATGAGCGGGTCATCACATAGTATATTTTAAATTTTGGCCATTGGTTACACAGATGAGATGAGATGAGATGAGATAAAAATTGAAAGTTGAATAAAATATTATTAAAATATTATTTTTTAATATTATTTTTATTTTAGAATTTGAAAAAATTGAATTGTTTATTATATTTTATATTGTAGTTTAAGAAAGTTATAATGACGATATGAGATGAGACAGTTTGGTTTGTGTAACCAAACGAGATGATCTTATGGTTTGATTAAAATCTACATGCTACTAATTATTTGTACATTGGGATGAATTTTGTTATATATGTTCCTAATTTTTTTTAAGGAAAACTGTCATCATTCATTTATCAGAGAAACTTACATTCATAACCGGATTCTGGGATATCCCCATATCACACATGACATTATAAACTAAAATAATGCATTTGAAATTCCACTAGTACACTATTTCCTTTTATGATTGGTCTGGTCTTCACTATTGTTGATACTCTTTACATACAAACGTCCAAGAGACAACACTCTTTGCCTAAACAGAGAGTCAATCTCACTCTTTATAGAAAGAAATGACTCAACTTCTACAAACAAACGTCGGAGAGACAAACTTTTTTCTTTAATTAACAATAAGGAAACGAAAAAGGAATGAGTAAGCTAGATGCAAAAAGAACGGATTACAGTTTTGACCAACTCCAATAGACTTTAGAATTTGTGACAGCTTATGAAGACAACACACTTATCTCTTTTCAGCCACAAAGGTCATATCTAAAATATCTAGTGATGGCGAGTCTGGTGATCTAGTACGTGTGTCAAGAAAAGCTGTTGAAAGGGGTAGCACGTGAGAACCAAGCGCGGTAATTTTTGCAAAACCACTACTTTCCTCCGAACAATTTTCGACCTATGAATCTGCTTATACCGTACGTGTCTCTTGGGAGTTGACGGAAAATTGTTGATCTATCTGTTTCAACATTGAAGAAAGTAAAATAAAACTAAGCAAAATAAACCTTAATAGACAAGGTGGAGGTGAATGGAAGAAGGAAGGAAGGAAGAAGATGGAGAAGGGGGAGGAAACTGATGCCTCCTCCCCCTCCGGACGAAAATCAAATTTGAAACTCTTGATTTTTTACAAGAGATAGGAGGTGCTTAGGATTTTTTCTTTTTTTTTTTTCTTTTTTTTTTTTTTTTTTTTTTTTTATAACAACCAACATCTTCATTGAGATAAAAATGATTACAAACATTTATCAAATCATAAGGTTTGATAAAGAAATTGTTTTCTTTGTTATATATGTTCCTAATTAGTTGCTTATTATCTGTACATTGGGATCTCAGCTTTATCTACGTACGTAGGTGAAAATTTAAATAATCTCGTATTTTGTAGCAAGATTTGAGAGAGAGATATGGCATGATTTGGGTCGAACAAATATTAGAGTCATTTTAGCTCACCCCTTAATTTAAGTATGTATGTATGTAATTTCTTATACTTTTCAATTTATTCCAAGAATTCATTACTAAATCTGATGATCATTAGCTTAATTCGTAAAGGACACACACACACATATATAGGTGATTTGACAGCTGGATTTATGAGCAGATTTTTTTCACTCATTTTGGAAATTCTTTCAGTACAAAATCTAGAAAGAAAAAGGTTTGAATTTTCTATGTGCGCACTCATTTCGGAAATTCTTTCAGTACAAAATCTAGAAGGGAAGAGGTTTGAATTTCTATATTTGAACCATAAATAAGCAAAGGGTGGGTATGCTACTTCGTGGGAAAGCAATATATTGCCTAGCTAATACAAAAAAGTTAAAGCATGTTAATGTGAAAATATTGCCACTTGTCTAAAAAAATAACTTAATTTTATATGTTAACACTCACCTCACGTATGGTCCAAGTCACTAATGCAAAGTCAAATCAGCAGCTTGAACATTTCTACTTTGATTTATATGTATCATGTAAAATCATCACATATATATCTAAAAATTTAAGTTGATGGAAAAATATAAATTTTATATATGATTAAATTTATATCTTAACAAATTGATGAACTAAAGGGGAAAAGAATTCAATCTAATGATCTAATATTTAATGATCTTTCAAAGAAGTGTGTATATATATATATATATGTCACGATAAAAAACCTCGTTCTAGAACCGATTGACCCGTCATATATTGTCAATAATATTGAAGGTTTGCAACTAAATATATATTAGTTTTCAAAGATTTAATTCCAAGTCATGAAATAGCTAGACATATATGTCTATATATATATATATATGCATGGAATGTTCCTGAGCGCAGCCAGCTAGCTAACCCATGCACTAAGTGATATACGTACGTACAGATCTTGTATATGCAGATGATCTTGACTGTCTGTTTGACTATTTTCAATGGCCAATTAAGTACCTGGAGGTTAGTTGGTGCCATAACCTGTACTTGCCCCAAAAATAGCTAGGCCTGCCTTTCGGGGGTCGAGTTTATTGATATTCTTAGTTCGTGCATGCATGCATGGAGTAATAGATCATAGAGTTTTGCTTTTTTTATTTGTTTCTTTCGTTCTCAACCCCATTTTTTTTTTCACAATCAATTGATTTGTGGGAGGGAAGAAGGAGAGCTGCTAGCAAGATGAGATAAGAAGAATTAGATCAAACCCAGTACGCCCCCGGCCGCATGCATGGCAGGACAAATGTTAGCTCCACCGCCGTCCAGCTTTGGATCGCCCTTATTATCTTTTAATATAAGCAGCCCTATCACCTTAAAAGAATGCGTTGAGGTTCCCTGCAAGGTGAATTCAGCAGGTTTCAGGACCGACTTTTCTTTCGGGACAATGCAATTTTCATTGCCACAGCTTGAGCTGCAGATTATTCTTATTTTTGCCATCACGCAAACCTCCCATTACATTCTCAAGCCTCTTGGAGTCCCTCCATTCACCTCACAACTTATTGTAAGTATTTTGATCTTCCACTTCCTGATCATCTCCGTATTTATAATATATATTTATATGTTTGATCCAATTGAAGTGAATATATATATATATATATATATATATATATACACTAGCAATGAATGACGTGCAATGCACGTTTTCCTAATGACTAATATCCACAAAATATAAAAATAATATGTTTTTTAAATAAAATTAATTAGTCAATAATTTAATGTACAGGAGTAGAAAAATAAATTTTAACAAGCATCATAATGATAACAAAATGTTACAGTAGTATGAGTAATATGAAAATTAAAAGATTTTGGATATTTTAGCAATAGTTTTCTTAACAAAATATATGAATTGTAGAATTTAATCACACTACTCAATGACTCATAGAGCACTAAAAAATCATTTTATTTAAATGATTTTAGTTAATGAAGAATATTATGAGATTTAAATTATATTAAAAACTCTAATTATTTATATGATTTTATTCTCTTAAAAATATTTAACAAAACTCTATTTTTTATTTAATGATAAAATATTAGTATTTTATAAATTAAAGTTGAATTTATATTTTAATTATCTATTTTAAGTTTGTTTATTTTTAATGTTTTAACCTCTATTATTGGATCAATTCTGGAGATTCAAGATGAAGGGTTGAGATTTAAAGTTTCAAATCTTAATTTTTCCAATTATTGTTCATTACTGTCGGCTTTTAACGTGAACAATAATAACTATTCATTACTATCGGCTTTTAAACAGTAATAATTGTTCATTACTGTTGGCTTTTAACATGAACAGTACTTACTTTTTATTACTATTCACATTATAAATGCTTTTAAGATATAGGAAGATATTATATATATATATATATAAAATGTGAATTAATGATCTGCAGGCTGGCATAATCCTCGGTCCATCCCTCCTGGGGCGCTTCAAAATATTCGAGGCTTTGTTTTCCATTAGAAGTCAAGAAGCACTTGGCGTGCTGGCTTTCTTTGGTCACACACTCTTTTTTTTCCTAAGTGGGGTGAAAATGGATATGAGAGTGATAAATAGAATGGGAAGAAAAGCGTTGTGGATCGGTATTGCTAGCATGTTGGTGCCTTTGCTAATTGGCTGGTCAATGCAAATAAGATTCAGTAGATCATGGCTAACAGATGAAGAAGCGTTCACCCTTCCATCTCTAACAACAATACATTGTATGACTCCATTTCCGGTTGTTGCTTACCTTCTGGAGCACCTCAAGATCCTAAATTCTGAGCTTGGTCAATTAGCCCTATCTTCAGCATTGGTCAGCGACCTGTTAAGCATGTTTCTTATTGTTGTTTCCACAGTGACATCTGCTAGCAAGGAGACGGGTATCTATCTCGCTTTTATCGGTATTGGATCGAGCATTCTCTATATTTTGATCGTTACTTATGCCTTAAGACCAGCAATGTTTTGGGTTGTGCGCCAGACACCGAAAGGTAGGCCTGTCAAAGGCATATACATTCTCGTCATCGTGCTGATAATGTTTGGATCCGGATTGCTTTCTCATTTATATCAGATGTCCTTCTTCTTTGGACCTTTTGTTATGGGTTTGGCAATTCCAGATGGACCTCCTTTGGGGTCAGCTCTTGTTCACAAATTTCACAGCTTCACTGAAAATGTGTTGCATCCACTCTTTGTGACTACGTGCGGGATGAGAACGGATCTTCGTTTAATCACCAATTCCATTGGCAACTTCATGACACCCAATGTTGCCATAATTGTTGCTACTTTTGTGGGCAAAATGGTGGTGTGTTTTGTTCCTCACGTCTGCTATAAAATGCCCCTAAAGGATGCTCTTGCACTCACTCTCGTTATGTGTTCCAAAGGTGTTGTCCAGCTGTCCTTCTATGCTGCATTCAGAGATAACCTGCAGGTAATTATTATTTACCGCATTTCCAATCTTTATTAATTGTCACCGTTGTTTTTATCCTAGAAAATTTGGAAATTCCCCTTCTCTTCTAATTGAATTCAGTGTAGATATAAGTTAGGGCAGGTTTGGGGTACAAGATAAAATATAAAATTTTTATATCATCTCATATTATTATTACACATTTTTCAAATTCTCATATAAAATATAATAAATAATTTAACTTTTTCAAATCTTAATACATTTTTTTTAAATCTCAAAATAATAATAATATTAAAACATATTATTTTAAACTTCAAAACAAAATACAAAATTCTCATCTCACATTCCAAACCTATCCTTAGTCTACGTATAGTATCTATTTAGAAATTATTCATGTAAATTCATATAGTTATATTTAAAAAAAATTAAAATTACAATAATATTCTTTTTCAAATGATATTTTTTTTCATTTTAGTCTTATTCATCAATGAGACTACACAATCCCCTACTTAAGACTATAAATAAAATTTCTCGTGTACATATATACCTCATATATCTACGCACTTAATTACGAATCATAAATATTATATACAGTAGTTTAGATAGTTTGAATGTGTAATATTATGACAGTAGTTTTGATAGTTTCATGCGAAGCAAATTAATGTAAGAACCAAATTAATTAGAGGTAAGAACCAAATTAATTAGAGGTGCAATTGCAGATAAAAATTTAAAAATTTAAAAAAAAAAAGTGTACGTATTTCTTCCAATATTTTTGAAGTATACAACCACAGCATTGCCGTATTTCAACTTTGCTTTTTTCTTTCTTTGGCCAATATGATGATGATTTGATCGATTTTTATCATGGGTAATTAGCTAGGAGCGTATTAAATGTAGAGAAATTATTTGTACTATTCTAGAGTGTGTAAGTCTCTCTCATTTCATTTAAAAAAATTTTGTAAAATCTGAGACTTGTATGAAAAAATTTAATAGTGAATTCTACTTTTTTTTTTTTAAAAAAAAAAATGAGTGCACAGGATTATTTATATACTATATGACTGTATTACTCTTAATTAATGTAAGATATACGGGAAGAACTAGTAGTAGTACTCAAACGAAACATCGATCCTATAGAAACATGATGAGTATATATGTATATATATATATATATATTGATATTGCACAGTAGATGCTTGTAGGACATGATCGATCATATTTAGCAGTAGACTAGACTCGCATGCATGCATGCATGTTCTCTTGAAAAAAGCAAAGCCGATGATTTTATTTTTATTTTATTTTAGGTGGAAACCGTGTCAGACCGAGAATTCTCTATGTCGACTATTTCGATCCTATTGAATGTAATTATTGTGCCAATTTTGGTGAAACACATCTACGATCCTTCAAGAAAATATGCAAGTTACCAAGATCGAGATATTATACATTGCAGAAACGATGGGGTCCTTCGAATCCAAGTATGCATTCACAGACCTGATAATGTTGCTGCCATAATCAAGCTACTAGAAGCTTCGAGCCCATCTTCAGAAAAGCCCCTTAGCATTGATGTGCTTCACCTCATCGAACTGATTGGCCGAGCATTCCCGATATTTTTCTCCCACCAAATGCAGAAAAAGAGTCTTCCCAAAGCATCCTACTCAGAGAATGTTGTTCTCGCTTTCAATAACTTCGAACATCAGTACAAGCCTTGTGCTCTATCGGTAGACGTTTTCACAGCAATCACTCCACCCAAGTTCATGTACGAAGACATATGCAGCTTTGCATTGGAAAGACTCACATCCTTCATAATACTTCCCTTCCACAGAAAATGGAACATTGACGGCTCTTTGGAATCGGAGGACAGTGCCATAAGGACCTTCAATTGCAGTGTCCTTGAACTGGCTCCCTGCTCCGTCGGGATCCTGGTCGATTGCGGCCATTTAGGCGAGAGCTTAGTGGTTTCAGCAGAGTTGTCGCCATCTTTTTCTGTTGGCATGATCTTCCTCGGAGGCAATGATGATCGAGAGGCATTAACTTTTGCCAAACGCATGGCCAACAACTCCAGCATCAGCCTCACTGTGATTAACTTTGTTGCCCAAAGCAACGAGGAGAGTGGTGCTTCTGCTCCCCATGCTTGGGACGAAATGGCTGATTCTGAAGTGCTGAGGGATGTCAAACTTAACAATGTAGGCAAAGAATATGTGATATTCATGGAGGAGGTTGTGAAAGATGGGCCTCAGACGGCTTTGATGATTCGTTCTATGGTGGAGGACTACGACCTTATTATAGTTGGTAGACGATACAACATAAACTCCCCTCAGACTTCAGGGCTTGTGGAATGGAGTGAGTTCCCAGAGTTGGGGATAATCGGAGACTTGCTCACCTCCACAGATCTCGACAGTAAAGCTTCTGTTTTGGTGGTGCAACAACAACAAAAGAGGACTTAGGAGTCTAGTCTTTATTGACCGGGAAAGCTCGGTTTTCGCCTCCTTTTAGTCTTTCACAATATATGCTCCAAATGTGTATTCCATCTTCTCAAGGTTATTTTTTTGGCAATAGTATAAAAAGATCAATTAAATGCGTTAGAAGTTCTGATTGTATTTGAATTTTGAGTATGAAAATATGGCTTCCCATAAATTGTGCACCTTCTTATTTCTTAAATTAAAGAAATATCAAGCATGGCATTCGGCGAGTCATTCATGGAAGCCTCGGGATTGTGTATTGGTAGTACAATCGCTTCAAGATTCGAAGCTCTGCAACTGGAAAGGAGAATCTATCCTATTATCCTCCAGAGACCAGAGCATCAGCAATGCTCTGGGAGAGAAGCTCAGAGAGAGAGAGAGAGAGAGAGAGAGAGGAGATGAAATCGGTCATAGGTGGCCCAAGTTTAACGGCCCAAGTGGGGTCAATGGGATCGAGTGGTTTTGGGCTATGCTCATATTATTAATTGAAAAACAAGCAACCCCTCCACTCCCAATAACAATAGCTTGAAATTTCGACTGCCATAACTTGGATTTAAAGACCCAACTAGAAGTACAACTCAGAAACAATGCTGTACAAATTCAATGCTGCACATCACAAATGACATTGCTTCTCTTAAATATAAGAATGAGTTAAATAACTTGACATATATAGCTCAAATCTCACAGTACTTAAGATATGTTCTCCAAACTAAAAATGGTAAAAAATTGAGTGCTCTATTCTTTTTAAAGCATATATATGCTAAGCTATATACCAAGGTTATTCGTACCCATTAAAAATGAAACTCTTGTCAGCTTCTTCTCTCTTCATTATATTCCTAGAGGTTCTAACCATCATCGGCAACACATGCAGAGCCTCAACCCCACCAAAATTCCCAGCCATTCTAATATTTGGTGATTCAACGGTGGATACGGGTAATAACAACTATGTTGTCACCCTTTTCAGGGGGAACCATTACCCATATGGTCAAGACTTTCCCAATCATGTTCCCACAGGGAGGTTTTCTAATGGAAAACTCATTCCTGACTCGGTGGCAAGCTTCCTAGGGATCAAGGAGAATGTTCCTCCCTATCTAGATCCAAACCTTTCAAATGATGAACTCCGCACCGGTGTTTGTTTTGCATCGGCCGGATCAGGGTACGATGATCTGACAAGTGCTGCATCTGGGGTCATCCCAGTGTCAAAGCAGATTGATTACTTCAGAAATTATATTGAAAGACTTAAAGGGTTTGCAGGGGAAGCCGAAGTTATGAAGATAATTAGTGGTTCTTTAGTCATGATTAGTGCGGGAACTAACGACTTTGGTTTCAACTTCTATGATATACCCACAAGGAGGAACCAGTTCAGCATCAGTCAGTACCAGGATTTTCTGCAGCAAAGAATTCAAAAGTTTGTGCAGGTAAAACATGCATCCTCCTCTTCATCCATGTAACCAAGGAACACGTGTTTTGCAGATGAATATTATACTGATGCTAACAACTAAATCTTTGTACTTAAATCTATAGGAACTGTACCAGCTGGGATTGCGTATAATGGTTATAGCTGGGCTTCCTCCAATTGGTTGTCTGCCCGTTCAAATAACTGCAAAATTTGGGAATCCCCATGATAGAACATGCTTGCAAGAACAGAATTCAGATGCTCAATCTTACAATCAGAAGCTCGCAAAACTGTTACCTACGTTGCAGGAATCACTTCCGGGAAGCAAAATCGTCTACGCAGACATATATAAGCCGCTGATCGACATGATCAACAATCCACAAAAATATGGTAAGGCCCCCCTCGTAGGGTTTTCACTAGGTTTCCTGGAAGTGTAATTTGGGGAAACTAATAATTTTGTTGTTGTGGTGTAACAGGCTTTGTGGAAACAAACAGAGGGTGCTGTGGAACTGGGTTTGTGGAAGCGGGTCCACTATGTAATCACAAATCTCTAATGTGTGCAAATGATTCCCAATTCTTGTTTTGGGACTGCATTCATCCGAGCCAAGCGGCATACCAGTATATCCAAAAGTACCTAGAGGAGACAGTCCTTCCCGGCCTAACAAATTATCAGAGCCCTTGATCTAATCAATGATACAAATCAAATCACTCATTTCATGGAAAACCTTAATTTCGTTTCTTCGGTGTCAAACAGATTTTAAAGGGGAAAATATAGAGAGCTCATTTCCTTTCCCAAAAAATTTAGTTTAATAAGTAACTTTCTTCTTGGCGGAGATTCCTCTCTATTGAATGTAGGATGTACCAATGGAAAGAAGAAGCAAGCAATCTCCTTCAACCTTCAATAACTTTTAAATTGCAAATCCTTTCGGCTTTGCATTATCTCTTTCTTTAATTGTTAAATGCCATAAAGCACAAACCAAGATCCATAATACGAAACCGATCGCAGTCTATCAAATTTGACTTAAAATGGGCAGCAAAACCTTATTGTATCTACTTCAAATTAATGAGCACGCAACATACTTCGTTAAAATCTTAACTGGTAATATGAGACTCTGTAACCTATATTCCTCCGACTACCGTTTAAGTTCCTACTCTAATATGATCATCTAGTAAAACTTATAAATGTAGATATCCATTTGGACTACACCCTTAGGCCTAAAAATTCTCACAAAAAACATATTAATTTCCTCGCGGATAAGATCTTATATGATTTTAACCATCTTACAAATCAAGAAATCAGATAAATTCCCAACATACTAATATAAACACCTATTTAGAACACAAACTTACAGCCTAATTTCAGAACAACTCATATCAATGTGGCAAGCATCAATGATTTTCATTAACATATGGTACAAACTTCTGGTATAAGGAAGACAAATAATTCGATCACCATTCATACAACATAAGCATTCGTAGACACCAACACAAAGATGCTACATACAGGTGGTGGCTTACCTTCACTTCCGGCGACCTGCTGATCCAGTGTTTCCCTGAAACAGGCCGTTAATGCGAGCCTCAATTTCCTCTGCGCCAAACTTAATATGCCTCTCCACATGCTTCCGTAGCTCGGGGACATTCCGGAGCCTTCCAATAAAGCTACCATATGCTGGCAACAAGAGCTTCACCACCGAGATCCTTAACTCTTCCCTCATCTGATCATCGTAAACTACCCAGCCAGATTGAACATCACATATCTCCTCAAAGGAGGTGTTGAACAACTTAATTCTATCTTTCATGGTGCTTGCAGCAACATTGGCAGCTTGCGAGCCAGTTTCTAGCTTCAGCACTCCTAGAACCTTATTCCACGAGCTTCGCTGGTAATTGGCGTGGCATTGCCGGATTTTGGCCGTGTGTTTCCGAATCCAATCATCGCCTAACAGCAAGGCGAGCTCACTATCCTTGACCTTATGAACTATATACCTCCCATTGTTCATCATGAATAAATAGGACAAGGCAGAGTCCTTGTAAATCTTCGACTTGGCCTCCAAATTGCTCTCCAGTAGCTCCATAATCCATGCCATCTGAACCGACAATGAAGACGATGAAGATCCTCCTCGATTGTTGTTAAGCTTCGAAGGCGGTGGAGGTGGAACCACATTCTCGTCGAAAACTTGCTCGAGAGATCGGCGCGATCGACAGGCAGCCCGAAGATAATTCATCACGTACCGAGTTATTGGATGGAGCCCGCCGCCGGGAACTGGTGCCTTTGCAGGGTCCCGACGGATCAAATTCTCCAATTCCATTAAAATAGCTCTGATTGCTTCTCCTAATCTCTTCCAAATCGTTATGGCTTCGTTACGAAGAACCAGACAGTACTGATCAGAAAACACCAACTCGAACTCGGGCATTAGGTCTTTCAAATTCTCGAACACGTCCAGAACTCTGAACAACCGCTCTGGCGATCGACTCCGGATGGCGACCGCGTCGGCGAAATTCAGCAGCTGAATCGTTGATCCTCGGCATACCTCCATGAAGGAGAGGTCAGCGGCGGAGGAGAGCCCAACAAAGACACGGTCGCAGAGCCGTCGCTCGCTGGGGAAGAGGATACGGAGCGAGACATTAACGGCCTTGATCCACCGTTCGATCTCGTCCTCGAGGTCTGGCCATGGCATCTTGTGAACTTCCTCGGTGCTCAGCTTTTGCAAACCTAACCTGGACAGGCTTTCCTCCAGGAACTCGCGCCTGCAGCTACTGTACACGTGCGAGCACTCCTTGCCGAACCCTGCTGCCACCATACGCTTAGCTATCTCGTGGAGATCCTTGATCGTACCGGAGGGGAGCGCGTCAATGACTATTTCATAGTCGGTGATTGGGTGCGCTACAGGGATTTCGTTGTCCACACCGTTTCCGATATCTCCTTCGTCGTCGTCTTCTGAATCAAAGGACAGGTTTCCAGTGGACTCACCGTTTCGGTAATCGCGACTCAGTTCAAAGGACTCGCCACCGCTTTCCATCAAGGACCTGAACTCGTCCTCCGCACGAAACATGGCTTGCTGCATCAGGTCCTGGGCGCGTACCAGGCACGCGCCGACGGCCTTCTGCCTAGAGACAAGGGTCCACTCCCTGATGGTGGCGATCAACTCGTCGATGGTGTCGAGAAAAGCCGCGGAATCAGCGGAGTCGGCCCAGATCGGGTGGTCAGCCTCCACGTAACGGGAGATCTGACGGTCGAGGGACTTGAGAGTGAGCTCGAGCGCGGCGACGGAGCCCCTGGGATGGTCGTCATGGTGATCGTGGTCGTCCACAATATTATCGGAAAGCTTCTCGCGAGAAAACCTGCCGTCGAAGTTGGAGAAGATCTGCAAGATATCGTCGGCCATGGTTTCGTTGTGGCCCAGCGTCTTGGCGATGTGCCGCGCCACAGCCAATAATTTTTCCTCACCATTATCCTCCATGGTGTCGAGGTTGGATTAATGATTACCAGTACTTGAAATCAAGGTTTCGTGAATTCGAGGAAAGGTAGGGTAAAGATTAGGGTTGGGAAAATGAAGCAATAATAATAGACTATACGAGGGGATGAAGACGAAGAAAGAAGAGGAGCGAGGAATTCAATTGAGTGGACAGTTTTTGAAAGAGATATTACGGAAAAGTCCCTCGGGAAACGCGGTTTGTGGGGGGAATAAAGGAGGAAAAAAAAGAAAAAGAAAAGGAAAAGCAGAAGAGGGGACGTGGGAGGAAGGGAGGGAGAAGGAAGAAGATGCAGCAGAGCAGACAAAGAAAGGAAGATAAAAGTCAGCGGTCGTCGAGTTAAAGACTAAAGACATAACTGACTAAGCTTAAGCGGTGTGGATTCAGTCTTTGACAGGGACAGGACAACGTGGAAAAAGCTTAAGCGGGCTGCGCGAGTGGCTTTTCTTTGTAATTAAATATATATATATATTTGATTTTTTTTTTCTAAACAAATTTATTGTTATTTAAATTTTTATTTTTCCTAAGCAATCGTAAATGTAACATATTTTTTCTCTTTTCGATCATGCACTAATTATTTAAGAAGAATAATTCAAAATGTAATGAATAGTATCACTATCACCGTCGTAAAATAATAAGAATAAAACCGCGATATAATATATAAAATTATATTTTTCAAATCACAATTATTAGTATGGCATATTTTGAATAAATATTTAAAAGTTAACTTATTAAATTATTTAAGTCTTATTTATTTTTATAAATGAGATGAGATGAGTTAAGATAAAAATTTAAAATTAAATATAATATTATTAAAAAAATCTAATTCTACCGTTAAAAATCTAATTTTAAATCTAATTCTACCGTTATAGTAGAATATAAGGCCGAAGGGGCTAGTCTTTCAACTTTTGGGCTATTGATCAAATGCAAGTGCCAAGTGCTGTAGCAATTCTTTTATGAGGGGGAAGCCGACGAATATTACGGGCTTCTGTCCATAATTTTGGGAGTCCCAACAAAAGCAAACTTACTTTGTTCTTCCTCTTCCCTGGTTCCTTGCCTTACAGTCTCGTTGTTCCTCACCTATTTGGGCCTTCCTTCGCAGGCCTTGGAACACTTCGAATTGGATCCCCTACCCATTAGTCACACCAGATTTTACATCCATACACACTCGCAAAGTTCTTTTCTCCACCTCTTCACAAAGTACACATTCAATTAGGGCTGATGACTCCCGACTCTATCGGAGGACTCCGATTCCGAGTTGCATAGCTTTCAATAAAAAGAAAAGAACTTTTTTAACCTATTTAAAATTTTAATTTAATAATCTCTGACTCTTATTAATCAGATTTAGACTTCTAAATTTCAATTTTTTTAAAATATTTTTTCAATTTCAATTTTATTAAAATATAACCAAAATTAAAAAAATAAATCATTGTACGAATTATTGCCATTGTACATGTTATTATATGTTAATATTTATACATTAGTATTACATGTTATTATATATTAGTTTTTATATATTAATTGTTATTATACATTAGTGTTACATGGTAATAATAGTTAATAGTATTGTTTTTATATATACTAAACTATTATTAGTGAATTTAGTCTATTTATATTATAGTATAAGCATATTATTTTATAATAATTTGTTCATACTAATATATTATTGAATTTAATTATCTATATAAGTTATAGTTATATAAAATATATATGATTAATATATAAAAATACATATATTTTTATAAAATATGTATAATATCAAAGTCGGAGTCAGAATAGAGTCAATACATCGCCACCTCCGATTCTGACTTTTTTTATTAAAAACACTCCAATTCCGACGAAGTTAGAGACGGAATCGGATTTTCGAATTTTTGCTCAGCCCTACATTCAATCACTCACCTTTAAATGATAGATACATCACAATTATTTCACACATGTTGATGTAGTATGTTTCAAATTGCTGCTTCATCCTGCAGCCACTTAAATGTCGACTATTTAAAATATATGACATAATATAAGTGTGACTGAGGATGACAAAATTTAAAATCAAGAACAACATTGTTCTAACAAAAGTTTCTGATTTCTTTTGGAAATTCTACTGCAATTACTTATTCGCTATCTCGTGTTTATAAGAAAATCGCTCCCTTAGTCCTGATTGACTCGGGGTGTGACCCAACATCACCAACTCAAGAGTTGCCTAGAATAAAATAGGTAACAATCAATGTACAACATGAAATCTGGCTTTTAAGGCCTGTAAACAACCTTTATCATAGATACAACTTGGGGGAAGTCAATTTTTCAGAACCTACTAGTGCTCCCTTTCCTTCATTGTTATGAATGTTAATGCTATTTCCTGAAATTTGAAAATCAATATTTGATTTTTTGGTAAGTGGAAATCAATCAAATATCGAGAAACGAGAACAAAAAAGCCAAAGATTCAAATTTACAGCCGCTTGGTTCAAGAATTCTCTTTCGCATAACAGCTAGTCTCCTCCACAACCTTTGTCCACACGTTGGCAATTTTCTCCATATATCCCACCTATCAATTGACAATAGAGCCTTAAACATAAGGAGCTGTAAGGAGCAAAGATCTTAAAGAGAAATAGCTAAATCTTGATAGACAGAATTGCACTTGGGAAGCCATTAGAGAATACACATAATTTGAGCCAGCAGATTACACATAAGTTAGAAGGAGTAACTTTACGATCCACCTTCTCAACAGACAATGGTTTCACTGGCTTGAGTTTTTATAAGTGCAGCAGTTTGGTTAATTCATTTTTTTTTTTTTTTATTTCAAAGAAATCTGCAGGTCGAGTTGATGCTATATTAGAGACTGATCAGATTTAGAGCAGCAAATCCACTTTCAAGCAAATCGAGAGTAACAGAAATAGTTCAAAGAATTGCTCCAGTCAAAAGAGACAAACACCCCAAAATGATTTTGAATATCAACTTGATGCTACCTGGTTGCTCAATTTGAAACACAAACATTCAATCGATTTTATATTCTGTTACTCAATATGCTTTCTCACTTGAAGCGTGACATTTCACAATATCATAGAGGCTATAATGATAACACTCAAAATACCATAATACCCAGCTATCAAGTAATGCACTTGCTTCAAACCCCCCCCCCCCCCCCCAACAAAGGCAACTCTTGACCAAGCAGAACATCCCTTTACAACGAACATGCTCTTGTGATTTAATGAAGCTCAAAAATCTCTAATGACAAGCTAATTGTATCAAGAAGTCTATGATTAACATACTTACTGGAAAAAAAAAAAAGGATATCTATGATTACATGTCACCAGTTCATAGTTATCTAATCAACATCTTTTAAAAAAAGTGTCATATGAACAGGGAAGAGAAAAAGACCACAATTTCCCAAAAACTGGCTTGAATTTCTCTCAACCATTTTTTTCATCCCCCTGACTATGCAACCCAGATCAACTCAAGTAAGAACAGCACTAGATCACATAGTGAAGCATAAAGGAGGAAAGAAAGAAAGAAAATAATTTGAAAAAAGGCCATGGTAAAGGAGACAATATGTTCTTAGCTCAATCCTACAATATTGACAAAAGAAGATTCATTTTACCTGATTATGCACAAAACCTTTTAACATGTTCAATAAGTCAGCTTCTCTCTCTTTGTCAAGCCTTTCAAGCTCACTCCTGTTGTTTTCCTGCATTTATATAAGCATTAAACCATGATAAGTAGTTAATGCACTTATCAACAATGGAAAACATGAATTTTACAAAATTTAAATATCATGTCACTTAAAAATGGTAAGGCAACTAAACATAGACATCTCGAACAAATTTGGCAAAAGGATATCCAACATAAATGAAAATAAAAAGAAATTTTAGGACCTTTGGAATGATCTCCTAACCATACAACTTTCAAGGCATCCACAATTTGGAATTCTATGACCATGAGAAATTATAGCTACAAGATATAGTCAAGTACTTATCTATTGATGCAGGAAAAATCGCACAGCAAGCTGGAATGAGAGAAATAGTCATTCCCGGCCCATTAGTCGACTTGAGCCTTGATTGTTGTTGTTTGAAGCCCCCGGCAGTGTTTCGGTGCAGTTGTACGGTGTCGATGCATACGTCCATGGTGGTAAATGGAAAACAAGTGCAGAGAAAATAAGAGAAATGGACACACAAATTTACGTGGTTCGACATGTTGCCTACATCCACGGGCGTTTGGGAAGGAAAAATCCAGTATAATATACTTGTTTACTCTCATTCCTCTCATTTCTCACTATACAAAAAAAGATGGAGATCTTCTTGCTGGAGAAGATGTCTCCCTCAAGAGGTTGAAGAAGAAGAGAGTCTGGTTAGTCATCTAGTCCCTTGCCTTTATCTCACCCCACCTTCTTGTGCGTGCCTGCCTGCCATGATATGACTGGTCCCTTTGCATGTCTGTTAGCGAAGGTGAGATCTGACCCTTGGCGTGTCTGAGCATCCATTCATTTTCCCACTTCCTTCTGACATCCTTCTCTTACACCTCCTGCACCTATGGTCACTTCTTGTCTCCTACTCCCTTCCTCTCCATTTTGTCCTCTAGTGTGGCTTGGTGGGCGGGGTCTAACATTCAACAAGCCAGGTATTTTATCCTCCACAGATGTCCGTGATTCTTAAGGGCAACTCGATCCAACAAATTTCTTGAGAATCCTTAAAATAAAATATGCAACAGAGGTCGTTAGTAAGAAAATAAATTCAGAAAATAAATTTCAGAAACGGGTTCTTCATTCTCCATTCTGCTTGTGTTAAGCGATAAATGCCTACGGGGGCGAATTTAGGCGAGAGGTGCGTGCAGCTGCTTACAATGCAAGTGCGGATGTGGCAGGAGGTGGACTCGATCGCGTGAGATGCGAGCACGGAGCTCAAATGTGGCGGGAGGTATACTCAACCGCATATGATGCCAGCACGAAGCTCGAACATGGCAGGAGGTGGACTCGACTGCGTGTGATGCGAGCGCGAGCTCGAATGTTTCTCGTTATTGAGAAGTGTATGTTCGTTCGATGTTTTTGTTTTCAATTTACTGTTAGTGTTGGAGTTTGTGTGAAGTAACCCACGCAAAGCGGTCAGAGGGCCCATCGACACCTTGGGTCCACCTTAGGCGGTTGCCGAGCTCGTCGACTCGTTCCCGAAAGTAACCCGCACAAAGCAGTTGTGGAGTTCAGAGGCCCGTTAACTCTAAAGGCTCGTTCCCGAAGGTAACCTACTAGCAGCTGTTATGGCTCGAGTGTGACACTTGGCTTGATGGCACGAAAGTCAGCAAGTCTAGGGACTTGTGTTAGACTGGTCGTGTGGGTGAGCCCTGGGGCTCTAGCCCGACCAATACATTGTCGTGAGTTTAGAGACTCAGCTTGTACACCAAAGTCGGCAAGTCAAGGGACTTATGTTCGACTAGCTGTCTATAGAGCAGAGCTCGGAAGGCCCTGGCCCTATGCATCGTGGCAAGTCTAGAGACTCGACTTGTAGCACCAAGGTCAGCAAGTCAAGGGACTTATGTCCGACTAACTGTCTATGGGGCAGAGCTCGGAAAGTCCTAACCCTAGCCAATGCATCATGGCGAGTCCAGAGACTGGACTTGTAGCATGAAGGTCAGCAAGTCAGGAAACTTGTGTTCGACTGGCTGTCGATGGGGCAGAGCTCGAAAGACCCAGGTCCTAGCCAATGCATCATGGCTAGGGTCGACAAATCTAGGAACTTGTGCTCGACCGTTGTGTCGCGGCAAGTCTAGGGACTCGGCTTTGCTAGCGCGAGGGTCGACAAATCTAAGAATTTGTGTTCGACCTTTGTGTCGTAGCGAGTCAGTGTAAATGACCCAAATCACAAAGTGGGGTAGCAAACCTGAATTGCTCTGCCGAAGTGCAGCAAAGGTTGGAGATGTGCCATTGTTGAGGCTTGTGGGTTGTCATGTTTCGGTGATGAAGAAGATTTGGGTGCTTGCGATGCCAGTCAGCTTGTTCGGAGAGTAAAGGTTGCTATAATCGATTATTACTTGACTGAAATCATTCAAGCAGACTTGGGCAAGCAAGTTGGTAGAGCACGTTGCATGGGCCATGCAACACCGGTTGTTAGCTGTCGAGAAGTTGCATGCCAAGTGAAGTGATCTTGCCCGCATGTGCGTTAGTGCCAAACAATTTGTCCCGATAGAGTTATATTGGGACGTCTGGGCTGCACCCGTGCCAGGTTACGTGGCCGGTGTTCCACATCACAAGAATCAGTTTTGTCAATAGAAATAAATTCAAACCAATTTTGAGAGAGACAACCCGGGGAGTTTTTAGTCACTGTAGTCAATTTTTGCTTGAACGAAAATTGCCTGCAGCTGATTGCAATTTCTTCACCTTCTCTTTTTTTTTTTTTTTTAGAACCCGTGCAGCGCGGTATAACTTTCTTGCACTACAAGCCTTGGCCACATGGGTGACTGTGCAATGGCCCGATGAGTCCCGTGCAGCCAAGGTACTACACCTGATCAGATGGGTCCCGTGCATCTAAGGAATTGCTTCTTGCAAGTGAGTCCCGCGTAGATGGGTCCCGAGCAAAGGAGATCCCATGCAAAGGAGAGCTTGTGCAATTGAGTCCCAAGCAGAGGAGATCCCGTATAGTTAAGGTACCACACCTGATCATATGGGTCTCGTGCGGTTGAGTCTCGAGAAGAGGAGAGCCCCATGCAGGTTGACGTGTTGCCCTCCATAGGGTGGCCGAGGAGGGTCATGAGCATTGGAAGGCGCCATGCGGTTGAGTCCCGAGTAGAAGAGAGCCCCATGTAGGTTGACGCGTTGCCCACCATGGGGTGGCCGAGGAGGGCCATGAGCAAAGGAGGGCCCCGTGCAGTTGAGTCCAAAGCAAAGGAGAGCCCCGTGCTGGTTGACATGTTGCCCGTTGTGGGGTGGCCGAAGAGTGCAGTGAGCAGAGGGCCTCGTGCGGTTGAGTCCCGAAAAGAGGAGAGAGCCCCACACGGTTGAGGTGGTTAACTGCCATGGGCTGGCCGATGAAGGTTGTGAGTCTCTCAGGTGCACAGTGTTAGGCACACCGTGCTCAGTCCCCGATGGCAGGGATGAGCCAATTCGAGAAAAAAAGTACCGGCGGATCACGTGGTGGCCACCAGCAGGTTCATTGGACCGGTGGTTGCTCTCCTCGCGCCTCACATCTCGTGCCACAGCAAGCAAGGCACGGCGTCGGGCTCGACTCGCTCACCGTTCACGAGAGGTGGCCAACTAGAAACAGAAACTTCCGGCAGCCCAAGTAGTGGCCGCTGGAGAGGGGGGCTCACGGCCCAACCGCCGTGAGCCTCTCGAGTGCACCCGGGTTAATGCTCAACAGTTGCCCGCCATGCACAGGCATCATCTCAAGTGACCACCATAGTCGCAGCAGACAATGCCGATGGCATCCATGGTGGCTAGGAGTTTTCTCTGATGGGCTCACAATGTGTGCTCGAGGTGGGTCTCGGGTGCACTAGACGTGCACCCGTCATGCATGGCCATCAACTCCGGTGACCACCACAACCGCGGTAGACAATGTCAACAGCCTCCATGGTGGCCGGGAGCTTTCTCAAGTGGGCTCACGAAGTGTGCCTGTGATGGATCTTCAGTGCACTGCCATGCATGGCATTGTGTGTGCCATGCATGGCCAGTACGTGCATGGTGCCCCTGTGCATGATATTGTGCACTTAAGTGTACAATATCGTGGCGTGCGCAATGCATTGTGCTAACGGCTCGAGAAGTATATATGCCTAGGCAGAGTGCCTCTTATGTGAATAGTGCTCGTCATGTACCCCCTCTTCGCACAGTGCATCCGAAGTGTACAAAGTGCAATGGCAAGGAGCTTGGGTTCCTACCTGGGAGAGAAAAAGATCACTCACGCATTTTTGCAGCAATGTTTTTCATAAATATAAAAGTTGAAAAATTAATAACACTTATCTGGGAGAATGTTGTATGCTTGTCTTGTAATTATTCAGCGTGCCAGAAAATCATTATTCTCTCACCTCCAGCGTAAAGAGTAAATCAGATCCCACAGACGACGCCACTGTTGATGCGGTAAAAATCACACAACAGACAGAAAGGAGAGAGAGTCATTCCCGGCCCATTGGTAGACTTGGGCCTTGATCGGTGTTGTTTGAAGCTCCCAACAGTGTTCCAGTGCGGTTGTATAGTGTCGATACATACATCTATGGCGGTGAATGGAAAACAAGTGCAAAGAAAATAAGAAAAAGGGACACGCAGATTTACATGATTCGGCATGTTGCCTATGTCCACAGGCATTTGAGGAGGGAAAATCTACTATAATATACTTGTTTACTCTCATTTCTCACTTACAAAGAAAGCTGGAGATCTTCTTGTTGGAGAAGATGTCTCCCTCGAGAGGTTGAAGAAAAAGAGAGCCCTGTTGGTCACTTGGTCCCTTACTTTTATCTCACCCCCCTTGAGCGTGCATGCCTGCCATGATGTGACCGGTCCTTTTGCGTGTCTGTCAGCTGAAGTGAGGTCTGACCCTTGGCATGTCTAAACATCCCTTCCTTTTCTCACTTCCTTCTGACACCCTCCTCTTACACCTCCTGCACCTATGGTCACTTCTTGTCTCATACTCCCTTCCTATCCATTTTGTCCTCTAGTATAACTTGGTGGGCTGGGTCTAGCCTTCAACAGGCCGGGTATTTTATCCACCACATTATCCACACTACAAACCACGATAAACGCAATAAAATGTTTGCCAGAGCTCTCAATGAGTCACAAAGAACTCAAAGCTTCCAAAAACAAGTGTTAAAAAAATCAGTACCCTAGAAGATTAAAAAACAAATCGTGAGATAGCTAGCCATAAGGCTTGGATGTCTTGTTTTCCAGCCAAAGCTTGAGAATTTTATTGGGTGTAATTTACAAGACTAAAGCTACTTATGTGAGTACAATTTGCCCAAATTGGTCAAATACAGAAGATGGAAAAAGGTAACTACTAATTTCTAATCGGTAACAAGAACTAGATAATAACTCTGGAAATCAAGGCACAACATGAGTATAAAGACACCATAATTCAGATAAACCCTACCCAATAAGTAAAGGGCCAGATGGGCGGATGGCTCTCATCAACTATATTGGATCAAATGTTGGCAGTGTCAGGAACTAAAAAAAGATCCAAGGTTTCTTCCATTCCCCTCATTTCTCCAATGTCAATTTCTTTTTTTCATAGGTTAAAAAAAGTAGTAGTAACACAAATAACTAACCACAAGCATTGCCAAACATATATGCCCCACCAGTAAGCCCTTTTTTTTTTATAAGTAAGAAAACTATATTGTTCAAAGAATAGGCCTAGCCCAGTATATACAATAGAAAGCCTTGACTAAGAGGGCGCTAGAGAGACTAGAAAATCATGCAGGGTCATGCCATTAAAATCAACAGCAATGGCCCAAATACAAAGTATGCTATAAAATAATGCTAACAATTCCTCTAACGTTCTCTCATTGTCCTCAAACGTCCTCGCATTACATTCTTACCACAAGCACCACATGATACACATTGGAATCATCCTCCAAACTGCTTTGATCTAATTCATACCTCCAATGTTTGGCCAGCTGGCCAGTGTTGCCACCACATTCTCCAGCATAACCCAAGCCAGCTCTACTATACTCAATACCTCATACCATAAAGCCCTTGCAGTCTCACAATGCAATAGGAGATGGTCTACCGACTCTCCCCCTCCCCTGCACATACAATACCAATCTACTATGATAACCCTCCACTTCCTCAAATTATTGGTAGTGAATATCCTGCCCAATGCTGTTGTCCACACAAAGAAAGCAACTTTGGAAGGCGCATTGTGCTTCCAAAGTCGTTTCCACGAAAACTAAGTATTAGGCTCTTGGGTGAGAGCCTTATAATATGAACGGACCGAGAAAACACTTCTCCAGGAGGGTAACCACCCCAAACCATCTTTTGTTGATTACTTGGCTTCACAGAATACAAGAGGCTATAAAAATCAACAAAATTGTCCATCTCCCAATCTTGTGCTGCCCTATTAAAGCTAATATCCCAATGAACTTGTCTACCCACCATCCCCATTACATCCGCCACTAAAGCCTCTTTAGCACAAGCAATATGGAATAGTGAGGGAAAACGGTCTTGTAAAGCATTATCGTCACACCATATATCTTTCCAGAATTTAATCTTGGACCCATCACCCAACTAAATACGAGTGTACCTAAGAAAAACCCCCCAACCTCTTCTAATATGTTTCCACAGGCCCACTCCATTAGTACCTCTAACTTCTTTGGTGCTCCAACCCCCCCCCCCAATTTGTCTCCATATTTGCACCCAATCACCCCTCTCCACAACGCATTGGGTTCCTTCCCATATCTCCAAAGCCACTTGCCAAGTAACGCCCAATTGAAAATCCTTACATTTCTAATGCCCAAACCACCATTGGATGTAGGACGACATACTATCTCCCACTTGCCCAAGTGAAATTTGAACTCCTCCCCCAAACCTCCCCACAAAAAATCACGTTGAAGTTTTTCGATTATGTGTGCCACACTAGCTGGTATAGGAAATAATGAGAGAAAATAGGTTAGTAAGTTAGAAAGTGTACTCTTTATCAAAGTGAGCCTACCACCTTTCGACAAATACATCATTTTCCAACTTGCTAATCTCTTTTCGATCTTCTCAATCACTGGCTCCCATAAAGAGAGTGACCGTGCTCTTGCCCCCAACGGAAGTCCCAGATACGTCAAAGGGAGGGAAGCTATCTTACAACCCAACGTATTGGCCAGCTGTCGAACATTTGGCACCACTCCAATTAGCACCAATTCGGATTTGTCAAAATTCACTTTTAACCCAGAAACTACTTCAAAGCACAACAACAACGTCTTTAGCGCACGCACCTGACTTAAATCTGGTTCGCAAAACACAAGAGTATCATCTGCGAACAATAGGTGAGAAATGTCAATGATCCCCCTATCCGAGGTTCCCACGGAGAAACCCTCCATAAAGCCATGATGTGCCAAGGCCAAAATCATCCTACTTAACCCTTCCATCACAATAACAAACAACAAAGGAGACAGCGGATCTTCTTGTCTTAGACCACGTGTACTATGGAAGAAACCCGATGGGCTACCATTAATCAAGACACAAAATTTCCCTATTGAAAAACACCAACGGATCCATGTTCTTCACTTTTCTCCAAAACCACATCTCCCAAGAAGGTAGAGAAGGAAATCCCAATTGACATGATCGTACACATTTTCCATATCTAGTTTGCAAATGATCCTTGTTGTGCCTCCCTTCAGCCTGCTATCAAGACATTCATTAGCAATAAGTACAACATTTAGGATTTGCCTACCTTTTATAAAGGCATTTTGGGGCTTGGTAATGATCTTCCCCACCACCTCACTTAACCGATTTGCTAAGAATTTGGAAATGATCTTGTAAACTCCACTCACCAAGCTAATGGGACGGAACTCCGTTACCTCGTTTGCCCCCACCTTCTTTGAAATCAATGCAAGGAATGTGGTATTTAGGCTTCTCTCGAATTTTTCAACTATGAAGAGTTCTTGAAACACCTTCATGATGTCTTCATTCACAATGTCACAGCAGTCTTAGAAGAAACCCATAGAGAACCCATTCGGCCCTGGCGCCTTGTCTTTAGCCATTTTCATCACTACTTCAACAACCTCCTCTTCCTCAAAGGCCCTCTCCAACCACGACACGTCACTCGGTCCAATAGAGTCAAATGCCAAGCCATCTAGAGACGGTTGCCAATTTTCAGGTTCAGTTAGGAGTTGCTCATAAAAGCCAACTACATGGTCACGAATAGCATGTTCTTCTCTACACTCAAACACCTGCAATTTTCATCATCTCTATATTGTTGTTTCTCCTATGAAAATTTGCTACTCGGTGGAAGAACTTCATGCTTCGATCACCCTCCCTGAGCCACAATGCTCTTGACTTTTGCCGCCAAAAAGTCTCTTCAGATAAGATAATTCTCTCTAACTCTGCATCCAACCGAATCTTCCAAGCTACTTCATCCGAGGTGAGAGGTCTGGTCTCTTGGAACCTCTCAAGTTCCTAAATCTCCATCAACTTACCTTTCTTAGTTTCCCCTAAATCACCAAAAGATTGCCTGTTCCACAGCTTCAAATCTCTTTTCAACATTCTCAATTTACCGGCAAGGATGAAACTAGGGGTACCCTGAAGTTGATATGATGACCACCACTGCCTTACTCTTTCAACAAAGCCATCAGATTTTAACCACATGTTTTCAAATTTAAAGTACCTTCGACCTCCTCTAATGCCACCACAGTCTAGCAAAATAGGCCAATGATCCGACCCAATACGCGGCATGCGCTTTTGCCATACATCTGGAAAGTGACTTTCCCACTCTAGCGAAATTAAGAAATGATCCAACCGAGACCAATATTGATTGTAAGCCCACGTGACAGGGCTCCCAGCAAGAGGCAAATCTATCAAATCCAAATCAGAGATGCATGCATAGAATTCCACCATAGCTGGCTGCCCTCTTCTATTTCCGGAGGACTCGCTCGGAAATCTGGTAGCATTGAAATCTCCCCCTATACACCATGGGAGGTTCCACCAACTGTGGACTCCGGCTAATTCTTCCCACAACAAGAATCTATTACTATCTAAGTTTGGGCCGTATACACCTGCAAAAGCCCACAAAAAGTTATCTGACACACTCTTAAAAGAGCACGCTATCGTGTACCTTCCTATGAATTCCTCCAATTTCTCCATCACTCATCTATCTCACATCACCACTATACCTCCTGACGCCCCGTTGGAGGTCATATAGACCCAATCCACGTGTGCACAACTCCATAGGCTTCTCACAATTCGCCTATTAATCAGCTTCAACTTTGTCTCCTGTAAACAAACGATGTCTGCCTTCCACTCACGGAGCAGGTTTCTTATCTGAAGACATTTGTTGACCTCGTTAAGCCCATAGACATTCCACGACACAATTTTGAGTTTCATTTGGTAAAGGTCAACCCCTTCCCTTTCGACCTGCCCCTACTGGAGCAACCCTCAGTGTTTAGCGACCACGTCAACCTGTTGAGTTCCCGCTGTTTTTTCAACTCAGACTTCCTCTGTGGTTTGTGCCCCACCTCAATGACCGTAAGTAAGGCCATAAACTGATCTTCATACCCTCCGTACTCCAATCCCACAACTTTGTGGACTTCCTTCACCATCTAAAGAGCCCAATCTGACACACCAGTATGCAAGGGAAACATAAAATTTAAGGGGACTGGTTCACCCTCCCTATTGTCCATCGGATTATCTCAAGTCTCCTCCACCACCGTAGCATCCTCCATATCTACTATGGCCTGGACATTTTCTTCATCAGAAGACACCCCATCAACAGTATCGGAAAGTGCCCCATCTACTTCACAGTCAGAATACTCGTCATTCTTCTCCAAGTCCTCAGGTAGTTGCTTTGAGGGATTCATCGGACACGCGAGCACCTCCTTAACTTTCATCAGCACTATCTGGCCCTCAGACGACGGAGACAACACCCCCACGCAAGTCGCAGAACCCTTTGCAATAACAGACACTTCCTCCCGCGCATCCCACAATTGTGAGCCGTCATCGGAGAGTGCTACTGTCTTCATCGGCAATCTTTGGGTGTCTGCCGACGTCTCCCCCTGCGGCGACGACTGTCGCGGCGTAACTTGCGTGCCAAACGGGGCAGTGGGAAAAGCCCTAGGGTTATCTTCGGGTGGTTTCTGGGCCCTGAACTGCCCCCCAATCTCAATTCCCTCCCTTGGGCCATTGGGCTGGGGCCCAATAGTGTGACCCGTCACTTTCGGCCCAGAAACTCTCCTCCACCTAAAGCCATTATTCTGTTTACTGGACTGAGTGGGCTTATTAGGCTATACAGCCCAGCCCAAACCCTTCGACCCCTTCCCCTTACAAATATTGCATTCCTTATTTCGCCCAACCACTCTGCGCAACTCTTCCATTTCTCTCTACAGATTCCTCATTTGGCCATGCAAGTCCTCCATCAAGCAGCGTAGTTCCTGCTCCTCCTCTCTACCATACACAACCTTTCGTACCCCACAAAGGGCTCGAGGCACGCGTTTGTCAGTGGTCCAGCCCCCAACTCCTTCTCCATTCACCTCTCGTTGCGATCTCGACCGGAGCAAAGCCTCCTTATACGAATGCGCAGACTCCAACTAGGGCCTCTGCTGAGCTCCACCACTGTGTCCACCCCTCAAACTCCCCTCCTGCACAATCTCCCCCAACGCCTGCTTCATACTTTTCCATCCTCTCCCCTCCTCGCCTTCCGGAATGAAGATAAAACTTCCCCTTCCCCCCTCCCTGTATTCAGCCACCACTACATAACATCATCTGTTATTAGAACATTTATGTGCTAAATAACTACAATAACCCTCTCTAATGGTGCTATAAAAATCCCGCTTCACCCCACTTGAACAGACATCCAGTGACTTAACAAGCCATTGAGCTGTGCTCTGCTCCACCGGAAGTTCCTGCTTCCTCTTCCAACCCCCTCTCTGTTATGCGAAAAGAACCAGCTTCCTTAGCTATAGTGAATAATTTAGACTCAATCGCCACTTCCCGTATGAGTCCCATCAGAACCACTTCAACGTTGGTTTCGTCCGGGAAACTTTTTTTTTTTTTTTCACTATCGCCAAGTGTATAGAGAGAGAGAGAGAGAGAGAGAGAGAAGATCCTAAAGTTTCACAACACCAATAAACCCTAAGTGACACAAAATGCTGGACAGCATTCATCCTATTGCCTGAAAAGTGATGGTCACATGAAACTGAGGATGCACGTATTCTTTTGCACCGACCACCAAGCTCCAACTAGTTTAAAGCACCAGATAAATCATCCGGCCAAGGAAGCATAAATGTCCTCCTAGGACCTACACATCAATCCTGACCATCTTATCCAATTAATTTGGCTCATTCTAGCATTTTTTCAAGGATTGTCTCCACAATTTTTAAGGTTAGGCTCAACTACTCATCAACCAGCACCCTGAAACATACTTCAATGAAAGAGAATTCATGCTATCATATTTTTCTACAGCCACTAAAAAAAGGATAAAAAAGAAGCTACTAAGTCACCAAGTCAAACCCTATCTTCTAAGATGTGTTTACTATGGAGACGTTTAGATTCGCAACTCATCTCAACTCATCTCACTACTATTCATTACTATTCAACAACTTTAACTCACAAATCTCACTACTATTCACAACTCCTCTCATTACTATTCACAATCCATCTCAACTCATCTCAAGTCATCTTCGAATCCAAACGTCTCCTAAGTTATTGCATTAAACCCCTATTTTTTAAGATGTGCTTTCACTTTCCACTAGTTTAGTATTGGATTTACCAAGTGCAGCAAATGTCATCACAAGTTTAGTTTCCCCTTGATCACAACAGGAAATTGTAAATTAAAATTGTTGATGGATGCATGAGAATTCGAAAGGTCTGGTCTGAAAATCTAAACCATGATGAATGGAACGTACAGAACTGAAGTCAAAATGAACATATTCTTAATTTCCACAAACTTGAAGACATAAACCACAATCATGATATGTTGAAAATCTTTCATGATGCGAGAAAGGTTTAGGTCTGCTGATACCTTGATCCGCTGATATTCTCTAATTGCAATATTTTTGGCATCCTCTGTGGCTCTTATTGTCTCTTTCAAGTCCTCCATCTTGCGATTCCTTGATTTTCCAGCACCAAATACTTTAGATGATGTAGCCTCGAGTTTCTCAGCCCTTGATTCCAATGAACTCAATTCTGATAGAAGAGTCTGCACTGTCAGCAAAGCACTTGAGCGATCCGAGAACGCACTATGGACAACTAACATTAGCCCAAGATATTCGTGAATTGTATCCTGCAATACATACAAAATAAATATCATTAGGAAAGTGGAAGACTTTCTAAGGAGTGGAATGACATTAAACAAAAATGTTTAGGTATGCTCGTAAAGTCATGAATGAGTTGAGCTAGTGCAAGCACAACCACCTCCTCACACAATTGGCAAGCTTTCCATCGGAGGAACATCCACGTACACTTTAATATATATACATATATATATATATTATTTATTATATTTCAAAGCATAGTCTACCACAAAGGTTCGGTGATTTACCAAATGCTCGACAGTCTGAGCATTTAACTCCCGATAGAATCTACTTGCTTTGACAGCAGCAGTTGCAAAACCTTTCATGTCATGGGCCCGTGCTCTCTGAGAGTTAAACATGGCCTCCTCGTTCTCAAATTTTGTCAGTTTAATAAATGCCAGCCCTAATTCACCCATTGTATCTCCCATATCTTGCTGAGCCTTGACAAGTGATTCAGCCTAACATACCATTCAGAACATGAGAAACAATCGAAAAATCACTTGTAGAGAAATAGATCACTGCAAGCATACATATTTTACTTGCGTATTTTCAAAACCTGTAGATACCATGGTACATCAATGGCACATACCTTCGTATATGTTCTCCCAAAAGATATCCATACCACCACATACTAAATCAACCATATTCTTATACCATAGTACATACAAATATGCATTAAGATTCGGAGAATAGGATTGCTAAAAAAAACACCAAGAATGAGCTTAACATATACATAACCTGCTTAGAAACATTGCTGAGTTGTTGCTCGAGATCATTAATTTTCTCTTTCTTTTCCAAAAACTCCTTATCTTCCTCTACCACGAGAGGTCTCGACCCTCCCCAATCATTGGCAACCGACTGCTTCAACTCCTTGAACAGCCTCAACAAGTCTCTGCCTCCTTTTGCAGGCTGCACCACCTCATGCGGTGCCACCACCACGCTGCTATCCCCCAGCAACTGCTTGGGCAACTTCACCGCCCCGTCGAGCATCCTTGAAGCCACGTCCGTCGTAGTCGCCAGCGGCAGTTTCCCTTGAACCTGTAAGAACACCTTGAGCTCATCGCTCCGCTTGATCACCGGGTGCGCCACCAGTCTCCGCAGGTACTTCTCCAGGGCCACCCTTCTCAGCTCCACGAACTCCTGCTTATGCATCACCTGACTCTCTACCACGCTCTTGTCTGGCCGAGGCGGTATGAAGAGCCCTCTGTACGACTCTGCCAACCGATCTGATAACGTGACCACGTCTCGGAACCGTCTCCGGACGCTGAATTCGACTCCTCCGAATTCCGGGACGTTCGTTCTCGTCGTAATTAAATACGTCACGTAATTTCCACCGCCCGGCACGATCGAATTCGAAGCTTCCTGCTCTTTCTGCGGATTCGACACAGTGATTTTCACATACTCCGAGTCCGAACTCGAAGACGTAGACCATGATGCGGATCTTGAAAATCTCCCGAAATTATCCAAATTCAGGCTATGGTTTTCGACTCCGTTGACGTCGCCGACATTATCCCCAAACGGGGGAGGCTCGATGTAAGAGCTCTCCGTCGGGGAGTTATGGTATAGGTGATCGCGGTAGGGTGGTGGCGAGAGGATAGGATCCGAATCAGCAGGGGTGACGAGGATCGACGGCGCAAGAGGGTGGGATGTATCGGAGATCGCCGACGACATAGCGCTTCGGTAGTTTGAATATGAATTGCTATCGTTCAACGGATTGTCGAGGACGAGATTTTCCATTTCCTCCTTGGAGGCGTAAAGATGGGCTTCTTCGAACCCTTCGTTCTCCGAGCCCATCATTTCGTCGCCCAAAAAAAAAATCTAAAACTGAAGCTTTTACGGTGTAAGAAGTTCACCAAGACCTAGCCAAGCTGGGAGATGAGACGGAGAAAGAGCGCCCAGCACGTGGCTTGAGATGCATAGCAGTGAGAGGGAGAGAAGGAAGAGCCGAAGAAGAAAATGATGGGTGGGAATCGTGGGATTGGCAATTTGGCACTGTGGATTTTTAGTTGGGAGCTCTGAAGTCTGAAGGTTCTTTGGTCGCTTTTTGTTGTTTTGTTGGGATAAAAAATTTAAAAAAATTAGAGATACAGAGGTAGTTCTTAAAATCTTTGTGCGGAGTTCTCAGCTTAACATTGAGCTGAGTTGGTACCACTTATCTATTCTGAAAAATTTTATCGGAATATGGTTTATGAGTTCAAATAACCTTCCTCATGTGATACGTTATTTATTATAAAATAAAACTACAAGCACAACAAAGTAGCTAATATATATATTTTTAAATTCTACCAACTATAATTTTATTTTAATATTTATCTCGCTTTAATGAGGTTGTATATTAACAATTTAGTTTAAAGTTTTTTTTATAATAACAAATTTAAAGCCATGAATAATGATATATCACTGTAATAAAATAAAATTAGATAAAAATAAAATATATAACATATTCCTTTAAAATACGAAATCATATAATTGAATATCTTTAGAGCATCATCCATTACGGCTGTAATTGAGTCAAATAAAGTCGGTCTTTAACTTGCCGAACTCGGCTCGACTCAAAATACTTGAGTTCGAGCTTGAGCCCGAACTTAATATTTTCTTTTATTCTTTGTTCAAGCTCGACTCAATAGCATAAACTCTCAACTCGAGCTCGTCCCATAAACGAATTCGAGTAGAGCCGAGTTGAATCTTGAGCTCGAATTGTTTATTTTTTTAATAAGATTTAATAATTAACAAATTAAATAAATAAATAATAAAGTATCTAATATTAAATTTATACAACTAACAAGTATAATTTTTATTGAATTATAAAATTTTATAAAATTTATAAATAATTAATATCTAACTAGTTTATATTTATCCAAAATAACAATATATTATATGTCTACATATATTATTAATACATACATTTAATAGTTAATATAATAACATATATCTATTTCATATATGATTCCTACATACAAGTATATGACATTATTAAATTTTATCTACTAATTATTATACAAATTATAAAATATACCTATGAAGCATATTCACTATATAGACATAAGTAATTAAATTATATATTATATATTTAATTATAAAAATTGTATGCTTATATTATTAGCTAATACATATATATATATATGTATATATTTATCAATATATGAATAGATTTTAATCGAGTAAAACTAATGAGTCAACTCAAGCATAAACGAACGGGCCTTGACGAGCCTTAGCAAAGTTGAGTCAAGTTTTGTTGGGTATGTGTCATTTACAAATCGAGCGGATATCTGCTTTCACAAACGAGTTTTTTTTTTCACAAGTCAAGTTCGATTCGAGTTTAACCGAGCGAGTACTAAACAGTCTATCAAACAGACTGGTTCATTTACATCTCAACCATTCATTGAGTATTTGGCTATTAGAGAATAAAATAAAATCACAATGAATTAGCTAAATTCTAAATAATTGGACTTTAACTACAGTGAATTTCAAAATATTTTTCAAATTTAAAAATTATTGTAGATAGACCAAATATATATTTATCAATTATTTATCTTTCCTCTTTCTTATCTACTTCATATGAAACAACATTAATTTAATTAGAATATGATTACTAATTCACATATAATAGGCAGAATGATAAAATATGATTAAATTAAATAAATTAATAATTAAAAAAATTAAATACTTTTTAAAGTAATATTATTTTATTACTATATAATGAATAAATGAATAATCAAATGTGAGAATTTGATGTGAATGGAATAGCTAAAATCAAATTCATCTCATATTATTTAATTGTTATATAATGAAAAAAATAATTATTTCAATGTGGAGATTGGAATAGTCAAAGTCAAATTCATCTCACATTAGCTAAAAATGTCATTTAAATTTGGTTAATCCATTAAGTGTACTATTAAGTATGCGAAAAAATAAATATTAATATGTTTCACGATCGCGTTGTTGATCTTTCTTTGCTTTTATTAATTAAATAATATGTTGTTTATAATTTAATAATGGTTATATTAATCATTGACCTGACTAATTTTAAGATAGTGGTTGAGGACCGAAGTGATTCAATTGAGGTGCTATTGGCGGAGGCTGTCAGTCAACCCCGCCGAGAATTATGATTATGTTCAGTTGGAACTGTCGAGAGCTTAAGAATCCTCGGACAGTTCATGACCTTTCACTAATAGTGAAAGATAAGTCTCACAATGTAGTGTTTCTCATGCAGACATTGCTTGTAGCCTTTAAAATGGGTTAGATTAGAAGAAAATTGGGTTTTGATTGTTGCTTTTATGTAGATCCACTGGGAAGAAGTGAGGGTATTGCTATATTATGGCAAGAGAATTTAGGGTTTATAATTCATAATTTTTCATTAAGACATATTAGTGGATGGGTTACTGGGTTGGATCAGATGGAGAAGGTCATGCTTACTAGTTTCTATGGGGATCCTCAGACAAGTAGAAGGGTTCAATCTTGGAATTTGTTAAAGAGATTGAATCCAAGTCCTTATCCCTGGTGCTTATTTGAGGACTTTAATGAGATTTTATTCTCTTCTGAGAATGTGGGGGGCAGAGATAGATCTGAGTTGCAAATGAGAAGGTTTTCAGCAGCTATGGATCAAAACAGTTTGATAGATGTGGGGTGTCGTGGCAATCCCTTTACTTGGAGTAATAGGCATTCAGACAAGATTTTCACTAAGGAAAGGCTAGACAGGGTGTTTATAAACAAAATGTGGCAGGATCAAGGTGTTAGACTAGTGGTGGATACAGTGGTGGCTAGATGTTCTGACCATACTCCCATGTTGGTTTCTTTGGTTTCAAAAGGTGGGGGTATGGGTAAGAAAATCAAAACTTTTATGTTTGAGGCTTGTTGGTCAAAAGAAGAGAAATGTGGTCGAGTTATAGCAGAAGCTTGGAGGGGCAGTTCTGAGAGGGGTTCTACTTAAGATAAATTACAAGCTTCTTTAAAGCAGTGCAATGTAGAGTTGGATAACTAGAACATATCCAAGAGTTCAGAAGTTGAGAAATTGATTGCTGAGAAAAGTGCTCATTTGAAGAGATTACAAGACAGAGAAGGGGCAGATAATGTGGATGCTATCAGAGTTTTACATAAAGAGGTTGGTTTTCTTTTAGAGAACGAATATTTGAGATGGAAACAAAGGGTTAAAGTAAACTGGTATAAGGCAGGTGACAGAAGCACTAGGTTTTTTCACTTGTGTGTTACTCAGAGAGGGAGAAGGAATCAAATTATGGAGGTCAGAGATTCAAATGTTGTCTTAAGGACATGTCGGGTTAGTATTTCAAAGGCTTTTGAGAATCATTTTGCTAGTGTTTTCTATTCAACTAACCTATATGATGCGATAATTAAGGAAGGTCTAGCTGATCTTAGTTGTAAAATAACTAGTGAAATGCTCCATACTCTGGATACACCTTTTGACAGATTGGAGGTTGAATTGGCTTTATCTCAAATGGCTCCTTTTAAGTCTCAATGCACATATGGTTATAGCCATTGTTTTTACCAAGATTATTGGAGTATAGTGGGTGATAGAGTTGTGGAAGCGGTTCTGAACTTCTTGAATTCTGGTATTTTTTAGGAGGAAATGAATAAGACCAATTTGGTTTTGATTTCTAAGATGGATAGACCTAAAATTGTTGGTGATTTTAGACTGATTAATTTATGTAATGTAATTTTTAAACTAATGGCTAAGATACTAGCAAACAGGTTAAAAAATATTTTACCTAAAATTATTTCTTACAATCAAAATGCCTTGATTCCGGGTTGTTTAATTTATGATAACATTATGATTGCTTATGAAGCTATTCATATAATGAGAACTAGATTAAAGGGGAAAATAAGGAGCGTGACTATTAAATTGGACATGTCTAAGACATCTGATAGGGTGGAATGACCTTATTTAAAAGTTGTTTATGTTAAGAATGAGTTTCAACAAGAAATAGGTTGACAAAATTATGGTCTGTGTTTCTACTGTTAAGTATTCAATTTTAGTGAATGGCCATAGCAGCAATTTGATACATTCTTCTAGAGGTTTGAGACAAGGGGATCCACTATCCCCTTATCTCTTCTTATTATGTGCAGAAGGCATATCTTCAATGTTACATAATGCTGAGGCAAGAGAGGTCCTGAAAGGGGTAGAGGTTAGTAAGGGGGCATTAGTATTAATCACTTGCTATTTGTCAATGATTGCTTTATCTTTTATAAGGCTGAAATGGATCAATGGTTAGTTTTGGAAGGTCTTTTGCATACCTATGAAATGGTTTATGGCCAGAAATTAAATTTGGAAAAAACTTATTTGTTCTTTAGTTCAAACACAAAAAAAGGAGGGGCATGAGGGTTTAACTCAGATTGTTGGGACTCGAATTTGTGGAGATGCTAAAAAATATCTAAGGATGCCCTTAATGGTGGGTAGATCTAGATATAAAGCTTTTAGTAGCATCATTGAGAAAGTGAATAAGCGAACCAATAATTGGCATAATAATTTCTTTCTCGGGCTGGTAGGGAAGTACTAATAAAATCTGTTTTGCAAGCATTACATACATATGCTATGAGTGTTTTCAAGTTACCCCTGAAACTGTGTTTACAGATTTCTCAATTGATAGTCAAATTTTGGTGGGGTCACATGACAAACCATAACAAGATTCAATGGAAACAGTGGAATAAGGTCAGTTTATCTAAGGATTATGGGGGTATGGGGTTTCGAGATATGGTCAGCTTTAATCAAGCTTTATTAACAAAACAATATTGGAGACTTTTGACCAAGCCTCATTCTCTGGTTGCTAAAATAATGAAAGATAAATATTATAAAAGTGAGGATATTCTAAGTGAAAAAACTGGTACTGTCTCTACTTTGATTTGGAGGAGTATTAATGGTATTGCTGGGTTAGTGAAGGATGATATGCATTGGAGGGTGGGTAATGGTCAAAAAATAAGGATTTGGTTGGACAAGTGGCTGCCAATCCCTAACACTCATATTGTTCAGTCACTTATTCATTGTTTACAGAGGGGGATATAGTGGACAAATTACTTCTATCTGGAGATTCTTGGAATGTCTCTCTTATTGATAAGGTTTTTTTGGTGGAAAAAGCTAAAGTGATCAAAAGTTTGACTGTAAGTAGGAGGGGTTCTGAAGATAAGCTGTATTGGGGTTCTACTAACAGTGGCCTATTTTTTGTTATATCAGCCTATCATTTGCAGTGCCAGAGAAAACAAAATTTAATGGGTGAGTGTTCTAATCATCAACACTTTTTTAAGCTTTGGAATAAGGTATGGGCTTTAAAGGTTCCAAATGCAGTTAAAGTTTTTCTATGGAGGGCAGTTAATGAGGCTCTTCCTACTAGAAGTAATCTTTATAGAATGAAGATTACTGAGAATGCAGCTTGCCCTACTTGTAACTAGCAAGTTGAGACAGGTAACCGCGTCTTGTGATCTTGTGGGGTTGCAATGGATGTTTGGGCTGATTCATAGAGTTTTCTTCATAAATCTAAGACTATTGAGATTGATTTTGTTTTCACTTGGAAGCACTTGTCTGAATGTCTAACTGTTTTTGAACTTGAACTTACAGCTTGTGTGTTGGTTGAGAAGGCATAGGTGGATGTTTGAGGATCTATTTGATAATCCCAAGAAACTGTGGCAGGGTCAAGATTAGAACTAGATGAATTCCAAGCAGCTCAAGCTTCAACTCTTATGATTAGTGAAGGTCAGACTGAAAGTAGAAGATTGGTCAAGTGGTGCAGACCATAAAGAGATTGGATAAAAGCTAATTGGGATGTTGCCTTTCATGACAACAGTAAAAGGATGGGAAGGGGATGTGTTTTCAAAGATCACAATGGGAGTTATTAGCAGCAGCAGCTTGGTCTAGAGATTTTATTGCTTCTCCTTTACAGGCTGAAGTTGTGGCTTTAGAAAGGGCTATTGATTTGTGTGTTGAACTGGGGTTTAATAAGGTAGTGTTTGAAGGGAATTCCTTGTCTTTGGTTACTGATATTCAGAATATAGCATAGAATTGCTCCTGGTATGGCCAAATTGTGGAAGATTTGAAGGTAGTTTTTGGACAACCAGATCGAAGGAAGCTGTAGTTTGTTCCACGACAAGGAAACCAGGTGTCTCACATTCTAGCCAAGTTGGCCTTACAAAATAATAAGGAAATTGTTTGGATTGAAGAAGGACCTATTGAAATTCTACATTTTGTTGTACATGATCGAACTATTTCCATTATTAATTAATGAGATTCTTATTGTTTTTTTATATATAAGAATATAAACTCTATTTATGGAAATTAATCTTCAGCACATCAGATGAATGATCTCAACTCCGTCTTTGTATTATGATATACTTATTAAACTACAAGTCAACCTATATGGATTATGATGATTGACATCAATTCAAATGAATTAAAGTTATTTCGAGCAAAAATATAATAAAGAATTTGGTCATCTTATAAAAAAAAAAAGGAAAATAGCTTTATTTAATACATATATGTTCATTTTTTTGAAATAGAAATATGCAACAATAATAATTTCATTTATTCCTTTGTTTTTTTTAGATATTCCATTAAGTTCATAAACTTTTAAAACTCTATTAGAATCTGTCACTTTAAAATAAAAAATTTGCCACTTATAGCCTCTAATGTCAGTAATTTTTAAATAAAATAATAAAAATAATAAATCTCATATTAGTTTGTGGTATGGAGATGATAAGTAATACTTTTCTTGTTTAAAAGAATATAAATTACTTCGTTTGTTTACACAGATTAGATGAGATGAGATGAGAGTTAAATAAAATATTGTTAGAATATAATTTTTTAATATAATTTTTGTTTTCAGATTTGAAAAAATTGAATTATTTATTATAGTTAGTGTTAGAAACTTGAAAAAATCGTAATAATTAAATAAGATGAGATAAAATAAGATATTTGTAAAAACAAACGAGTTGGAAATGTAAGGGTGAGTTTGGTTGTCAAACTCATCTCAACTCATCTCAACTCATCATTACAACTTTTTCAAATTTCAATACAAAATATAATAAACAATTCAACTTTTTCAAATTCTAAAATAATAATAATATTAAAAAATAATATTCTAACAATATTTTATCATCTCAACTCAACTCAACTCAACTCAACTCAACTCACTTCAACATCCAAACACAACCTTAGTTGAGAGCCTCCAAAACTTCCGTCACTGTTTTACTACACACTTTTTATTTTTTATTATTTTTAATTTTATGTCACATCTAAGTATCACTCTCTTTTTTTTTAGGGTGAGTTTGGTTGCCAAACTCATCTCAATTCATCATTACAACTTTTTCAAATCTCAATGCAAAATATAATAAACAATTTAACTTTTTCAAATCTTAAAATAATAATAATATTAAAAAATAATATTCTAACAATATTTTATTATCTCAACTCAACTCAACTCACTTCAACATCCAAACACAACCTAACTCTTTGCAGCCTTGCTCCAAACAGGGAATGTTTTCAATTCGGGTCAGGTGTACAATCGTTTCCAGGAAGTGTATACACTTCAACCGTTTACAAACACTCGTTTTTTTTTTTTGTCCCCTGAAAGCAACCCAAGATTAGGTTTGTTTTCATTTTTCTTTTTGTCCAAAGTCCAAACCCTCCTAACATCCCCCGGTCTGTAACTCTCATCCTTCGTCACAGAAGAGCCACCAAGTGTTACAAAAGCCGAAGAGAGAGTATCGTTTCTTCCTTGATCTCGAACCCTGACACCGACCTCTAATGGCGTCCAAGTTTGGCTTGGCCGGTGGAATACCGGAGCGACGGGTCCGGCCCATTTGGGACGCTATCGATTCGCGGCAGTTCAAGAACGCTCTCAAGCTCTCCGCCTCGCTTCTTGCCAAATACCCCAGCTCACCTTACGCTCTCGTAAGATCATTTTCACAGCTATCATTATCTTTTTTCCTTGTACTATCATTGTTGTATCATCTTTCAGAATTTGCTTGCATTTTCCTTTCTTGAGCATTTCTCGTAAGAACCAAAGAGAGCGTCTTGAAGTATAAAAGCTACTGTATAATATGGATAAATGCACATATATCTATTTATGTATGCTTACGCTTGTTTCAATGTTACAACTTATACTTGAAGGGTTGGATTGATAAGTAATGTGTATTTTTTTGAGTTAATTATGCTCTCAATGGCTTTTAGTTTGAATTCATTCCTTTTTGCTTTTCGTTTGGGAGTATTAATGCTTGAATTTATCTCATTTCATTATTTTCCATCCTGAGACGACAACAGAAAAATTATCTTTTGGGGGGGGGAGGGGGAACATCGTTTTATTTTCTTGGGGTGGAAGGTAATTTTTGGAGGAAGATGGGTGAAAATACCAAAAATCCCATATTTTTTCATGTTCTTCAGACTTCTGGGAGACCCTAGCCTCCCTCCCCATGGTGCCGTCCCTGATTCCATATATGCCCTTATTTCTCTTCTTGTTAAGCTCAACTCTGGATTTCAATATTGCAGACACTGCCTTTTTTGATAAATATTCGACATCAAATAGTTGGAAATATTTTTAGCAAACGATGGTCGCATGGGCTGAGGTGATGATAACATAGTAAAAACTATCTATATTCCCTAGTGTGTTCTAATAGAAAGACCAATAAATTTAGGACCACACCCCTGGTGAAAAATCAGTGATTTAACCAGTTCCGTGTAGGGAAACTTCCGAGAGTGCGGTGCACGAGACCGGGGTTTACTCTTCAGGGGTGGGTCTGAGGTTCCCCGACATTAAAAAATATATACATATAGGATGCAAAGAGCTAAATTTATAGTATGCCATTAGTCTATATATCTTTTGAAGCTGTTTTGATTAATATTATCTTCATAGAAAATAACAATGTTTGAAGGTGGTTTGTAGCAATCTTATTTTCTTTGGCATGTTCTACAGGCACTTAAAGCTCTCATCTTGGAGAGGATGGGGAAACCTGAGGAAGCACTATCTGTTTGCTCAAGTGCCAAAGAGCTGTTGTATAAGAACGACACATTTTTGATGGATGATCTCACTCTAAGCACGCTGCAGATTGTTTTCCAACGACTTGATCACTGTCAGTGTTTCTTTTGATGCTTGGAAGTAACCTATATTATATGTATATCAGTGTCAGACATGTCTCATAATTCCTATATAATCAGTGGACTTGGCTAGAAGCTGTTATGAATATGCTTGTGGGAAATTCCCAAACAATTTGGAACTAATGATGGGGCTTTTCAACTGCTATGTCCGTGAATACTCATTCGTGAAGCAGCAACAGGTTGGTTTTTTTTGTAATGTTTACATTATATTTACATATACATTTTTGTACTGTTCCATTTGGTTTGTTTGGGGGACAATTAGATAACTTTGTCTTCTGGCAGACAGCTATCAAAATGTATAAGCTTGTTGGTGAAGAAAGATTTTTGCTCTGGGCTGTTTGTAGCATTCAATTACAGGTTCTACCAGTTTTCTCTTTTGTTTTTTGTCAATTGATAGGTACATTATCAATGGCCAATTTTTGAAATGATTGCCAGCATAACATGGAAATGTACCATATAATATCCACCCCTCCCCCATTGCCAAAAAAAATATTCTGGCAAGAGCACAATTAATCTACTAGATTTTATACTAATTGTATGTTGCGTTTCTAAATGAGTAATTTTTTTCTATTTATTGATCCATGGGGTCTGACCTTCTGGTAGGTGTTTTGTGGTAACGGTGGAGAGAAGTTATTACTCTTAGCCGAAGGTTTACTCAAGAAGCATGTTGCCTCCCATAGCTTGCATGAACCTGAAGGTGCACTTAAAATTTTTCCTATCATATCTATCTTGGACAACAATCAATAGGCCTCTTGTGATGAGAATGGTTGGTATCCTTACCAAATGTTTGGAATCTATTGCAGCTCTTATTGTCTACATTTCTGTACTTGAGCAGCAAGCTAAGTATGGTGATGCTTTAGAAATTCTCTCTGGAAAATTAGGATCACTTTTTGTGATTGAGGTTGATAGGCTGCGCATACAGGTACTTTCTTAAGCTTTAACTTCTTAGTATTAACATTCATTGATAATATCATGTCTATCTATACATTTTTTTTATATAAGTAGTCTATCTATACGTTAAATGTTTATGTGTATGTACTTGTGTTTTTTCTTCCATGTTTGTGTTTTTCTTCTTTTGGGGATGAGGGTGTGTAATGCCCTAAGGGAGGCCCAAACCACATATGAGCCTATACTCCAAAAGACATAGTCAATGATACAATTGAAGTCCTGTTGAAACATTATAAAGAGCAATAACTTCTCTTTCCCAAGCAATATGAGATCGCATATACCATATACCCTTATCACTTATCAGAATGAGCTATCACAATCTCCTTCCCTTATATTCCCAACGTTCTTGTCGGGCTAGTTCGTCGTAGGCTACATGCCTCAAGTTCTATATTTCTGGTTGGATAGGCTCTAATACAATTTTTAACAACTTACTAACACCCCAAGGGAGGCCCAAACCACAAATGGGCCTACAATTCAAAAGGACTAGTGGATAGAATTGGAGTCCCATTGGAACATTATAAATAGCAAGAATTTCTCATTCCCAAGCAATGTAAGATCCATATATCACAAGGTGAGAAACAAAACTTCATCGAGAAAATAGGTAAACTAAATTTGAACTTGTATGGGCATGGGGTGTCTTTAAGGACGGCTTCATGAGAAGAAAATTAGGAAACCGAAAAATATGTTAAAAAACTATTAAATACAAAGTCTATAAGGGAATATGCACCCTTCTAGATGCCCAATGATTTTAGGAAGATAATGTGAGATGTCATCCTTATGAATGAACTCCATTGATCTGCGTAACACCCAAATTTGTTCTCTTTATGGTCTTGACAATAAAGGGGGACTTTTTTTCTATGCATTATTACTTAAGAATGGGACACATGCTAATGAATTGATGTTTTTTCCAACCGAAATGAATATTTTTTATTCTATGAGGAGTTATTTTTTGTAATGGAATTTGCTTGCAGCCATGACAAAATAGAGGAGATTTTTTTTTTTATAAGTAAGAAATAATATGATTGAAATGAATGAAATAAGCATAGCCCATGTACACTGGAAGTATACAGAATAACACCTAAAAACATTCTAAGGACGATAAATTAAAGACAAGAAATCATGAACATTGTCCCCATTTAGTACAATAGCGGAAAACCAAAGCATTAAGGTGTCGAGAAAGAAATTCTTCAGCTCAATTATTGGGCGTTCCTTATCTTCAAAGCAACATGCATTCCTTTCCATCCAAATACACCACATGATGCACAACAGAATCATCTTCCACATTGCTGCCACTTGCTGACAGCCTTGCATCTTCCTTCAACAACCCAACAAATCCACCACACTCAAAGGCATAACCCAAGCAACATTAACCCTTTGGAAAATCTCATCCCACAACACCCTTGTTACTTCACAGTGTAGTAGAGATGGTCCATAGATTCTCCATTCTTTTTACACATGCAACACCAATTCATCACTACACATCCTCTCTTCCGTAGATTGTTCGTGGTCAAGATCTTCCCAAGAGCGGTGTTCCATACAAAAAAATGCTACTTTAGAAGGCACTCAAGACCTCCAAATATTCTTCCTGGGGAATGGATTATGATCCTGTGTAACCAAAATCTTATAATACGTCTTAACAGTACATTTTTTGTGATTATTAGACCTCCACTTCAAACTATCACACTGTGCCAGAGGAGTCCCCATGGAATATAGTAGACTGAAAAATCTGAGACAATAAATAGTTCCCAATCATGAAAATTCCTATTAAAAAGAATATTTCACTGATGAACATATAACCGCATATCCGCCACTAAAGCCTCCCAATTAGCTACAATATGATAGAGAGTCGGAAAAACCCTTTCCAATGCATGATCACCACACTACGCATCCCGCCAAAAACTGATACGATTGCCCTCACCGGCTACAAAACGAATCTGTTTTTCGAAACAAGGCCAGCCCTTCCTTATAAACTTCCATAAACCCACACCATACCCCCTTCTCATTTCATTGGAACACCAACCACCTCAAGCAGCACCATATCTAGCGTCTGTAATTTCCTTCCACAATGGTCCTCCCTCCGAGTAATATCTCCATAGCCATTTCTCAATAAAGCTTTATTAAAAGTTTTCAAACTACACACTCCCAACCCCTATTTACAACTGGGGCACATATTGTCTTTCAACTAACCAAATGAAACTTCTTCTCCTCCTCCTAGGGGTGCTACCTTCCTCCTGCGGGGTGAGGGCACCCCTTCCCCTCACCCTTGTGGGGGGTGGGGTTTTCACCCCCGCCCCCGGGATGCAGAGGCGGGGGCTGGGGCGGGGTGCGGGGTGGATTCCCAATCCGTCCCGCCCCCTTCTACTTAAAAAAAAACATTACATTTTATTTGATTTAAAATTATTTCTAAGTGTAAAAGTAATTAAAAATATATATTTTTAGACCAAAATTATAAATTTAAATTTTGTAAATATGACTATTTTAAAAAATATTTAATTTTTAAATTTGCTTGTGCATATTTTGTATAAATTGTAGTGTATTAATTTTTAAATTATATAGTTTTTAAATTTACCAATGCATATTTTGTGAACAAGTCTAACAAATTGTAAGAGCATCCTCATTGGCTTGGCTAAAGTCCAATGATATCTAAACTTTAGCCAATATGTGCCAAAAAACCACCACATTTGATTGAGTATCTCTATAAAATTTTAGACTTCTGCTACAGTGATTCTCCAAATTTGTAGGTGAACAGTAGGTTAGCCAAACATTAAAATATTCAATTCTCACTTTGCTCACAAAATATGTAGGTATTTTTTGTAATTAAGAAATTTGGTTCGATTTATTATTATTAAATATAAAATGTGATAAAAATAAATTAATTAGTTAATATTAATTAGAATATTAATTATTAAGTTAATTATAATATATTTATTATTAATATTAATATTTAATATTAATTTAATATTTAATAAATGTGATAAATATTAATATTAAGTAGAATTATAAAATGTGATACAAATAAATTAAATAAAAAATTATTAAATTAATAATATTTTATTATTATATAGAGAGTAAATGACTAATCCAATATGGAGATTGAATTTAAATGGAATAGGCAAATACAAAAAAGTGTGATATTGGTTAAATTTTGAAGATGAATTTGGTCAAGCCAATGATGATGCTTTAATATATATTTATATATACACAATTTGTAAAATATAGATATATATTTATGTTTATATATATAATATATATAAGTTTCTCGATTCTATTCACCACCCCTACAGGCATAGGAAACAGAGATAAGAAATATGTGGGAAAGTTAGTAAGGGTACTCTTGATAAGAGTGAGACGACCCCCTTTCGATAAATACACCCGTTTCCACCCATCCAACTTTTTCTCTACCTTTTTCACCCATATAACTCTAGCCTTGAAAGTTGCACCCAACGGAAGACCCAAATATTTCATTGGTAAAGAGGACACCTTTATGGGTGCCCTAATGAACTTATGCATAGAAGAGAAATTTTAACGGTTATGGATAAATTTATGCATTAGTTACATTTTCTCCTAATGAACTATCGTCTCCGTTACTAATCAAAAGCTATCATCTCAAATAAATGAGGTCAAGCTTCCAACATCCTAAATAAAAAGTAAAAAGATGTTCGGTGTTTCACATAATGCAAATAGTCATAGTTTTGCATGGACTACTTCCCGTGAATTGACTACTTCAAATAAAATAAAAAAGATAAATGGACTGCTTCCATTTTTTCTAGTTTTATTTCATTATGCTGCCACCCTTTCGTGAATTGAATTAGATGAAACGAGTTGAGTGGAATTCATTGGTTTAGCGGCACTTCTTCACCATGCAAAATTTCAAATATGTTTAATGTGATTTTGGGTTTATGTGGATTTTTTTAAATTTGTGTAGTTCCTTTTTGCTTTCCTTAATCAACTAGTGCAATTTCACTCTAAGTTGACAGGGGAGGCTTCTTGCTCGGGCAGGTGACTACTCTGATGCTGCCAATATATTTCAGAAAATCCTAGAATTGAGGTATGCTTGTGTAAAGTTGCATAATCCCCAAAGTCATAGTCTAAGCTGTTCAAGACAAAAGGGTCTTAGCCTAGCTTTTTTTTTTTTATTATTTTTTTAAAGTAGCAAAGTTTGTGAGTTAGTGGCACAATTAATGTTTGGGGAAGCTAGAAATAAAAGATCAGAAAGAGCCCTCTGCATGGCTTGCTGGGATTTTCTTTATGATATGATAGTGTGAAAAATACTTAGGAATTATGTTTTTTTAGTTCGTAATTTGCTAAATAAGTATTTGAGAATTTGTTTTGGTTCTCCTTGTGTATGGCCTTTTTATTATTGTATGTTGTAGTATTTTAATAGTAAGGTATTCTCTCTCCCCGACTTGCTTGGAAAAAACACAGGGTTGACGGTAGAGAGGTGAGCCGCCACCTCTATCTCTCTCTACCTCCATAGACAAACCCTGCAAGTCATTCACCATTTCAGGAAATGTTTTGTGGTGGTTACTAATTTGACTCTGAAGAAAAATATTCTCTCTCCTAACATATTTTCTCTCCATACACTTTTTCACCTCTGGTTGATGAAGTGGTTCATGGGAGACTGAGTGTGTGATTCTTCAAAGTGTGGGGAAGAATATGGGTACGTTGAATGTTGTTAGTATTGATTTTAAGAATTTTGAGGTAGTAAGGAAGGGAAGATGGGTGCATATTACTGAGAGGGGATGGAAGTGGGTTAAGAATCTTCATTTGGAGTTAGCCACGGCATGGTGGTTCACAAAAGCATTGGAGGATTGCTTGAAGTCAGGGAGAAAGGAATTTTATTCAGCACACAGAGAAGGTGACAGTGGCTTCATAGCTCAGAGAAGTTCTAATGCACAAGGGGTGTTCATGGCCCTGGTGGAATACAAACAGGGGGGCCGGCACAACTGCATTATCATTCCTGAAGATAGAGAGGGGAAGGGGTGGAGGAAAATGGTGGAGGTTTTGAAGGAGGAGGGTAGAGGAGGCCGTCATGTTGGGGTGGCATCAATGAAGATGGCAGTGATGTCGGCAGCTCAACCTTCGTCGTAGTCATATAAGGAGGCTCTACAGAAACCCAAACCGACTCCTGTTGCTAACCCTAGAATGCGTGAGGTTGCCATCTCTGCAGAGGCACAACATAGAGGGGGTGATGGTAGGGGAATTGTTTGCCCAAATAAAGAAGTACTTCGGGCGCTAGCAGAGATGCAGGCTCAAGTGGGAGAGTTGCAGAGTCAGATGTTTGGTTTAATTCGGTATATAGAGGAGGATAAAGAGGAGGGAATGAAACGGTGCGGAGTGGAGGGCAGGGGGCAGGGATCAAAACGGTGTGGATCATTAAATTATATTGGCGTGGGATGGGGTGGGCTTGGGCCAAGTGTAAGGCCCGTTGGAGGGGTGTTTAAGGGGAAGGGAGTTGGGTTGTTGGAAGGTCCGGACATGGAGGAAGGCTTGAATCGGGTTTGGAAACCTAAAAGCCAAAATGATATCGGCGTTTCAGGAGGGCTTCACACGACGACGCCAACGCACACGACAGAGCCACCACCTACACAGAAAGTTTCGCCGGCCCTTGGGGAGTCATTTGGTGGCACGTCAGAGCCGATGCCTCATCGGAGGAAGAAGAAGAAAAAAATAGTAATCCGATAGTCTGTGGTGGTTTTGTAGGCGCTGGAAATGGAAGAGGGGGAATTTTTGGGGAGTAAGGTAGGAGGTGAAAGAAGGGATCATTAAATTATATTGGCGTGGGATGGGGTGGGCTTGGGCCAAGTGTAAGGCCCGTTGGAGGGGTGTTTAAGGGGAAGGGAGTTGGGTTGTTGGAAGGTCCGGACATGGAGGAAGGCTTGAATCGGGTTTGGAAACCTAAAAGCCAAAATGATATCGGCGTTTCAGGAGGGCTTCACACGACGACGCCAACGCACACGACAGAGCCACCACCTACACAGAAAGTTTCGCCGGCCCTTGGGGAGTCATTTGGTGGCGCGTCAGAGCCGATGCCTCATCGGAGGAAGAAGAAGAAAAAAATAGTAATCCGATAGTCTGTGGTGGTTTTGCAGGCGCTGGAAATGGAAGAGGGGGAATTTTTGGGGAGTAAGGTAGGAGGTGAAAGAAGGGATAATGCTGGTGAAACATCACATGAGTCGCAGATCATTGGAGAGCCAGAGAATCTTGGGCCAACATAGAACACGCTGAGGGAGGGTGAGAAATGGTCTGATAGTGAAGATATGGGAGCATTGGTGAATGTGAAAGAGAAGGAGCAGAGGGAGGGGGAAGGTGAAGGTGAAGGCTCCTTAGTTTTGTTCAATGCTGAATCCAAGGCTGAAGAGCTTGCAGGGGAGGATCCTCTCCAATAAGAATTATGCATCCTTTACCGGTAGACTGGGTTTTGAAAATGGTGGAAGAACTACAGAGTTGTGTGGGGATTTCCTGTGTGGGATATGCAGATGAGTTTAGGGTATTGCTAACAGCCATTGAGGCAGGCCATTTTCAACAGGAAGCAAGGCCAAAAAGAAATAGAGAACTGCAGCGGCTGGATTGGTCTATTAATTATGACAATAAGGAGGGGAGTGCAAGTCGTGGTAGGAATAAAGTGAGGACTGGTGTGGTTGGTAAATGAAGCCAAAAATTCTGATATAGAATGTAAGAGGGTTGAATGAGATTAACAAACGCCTCCAAATAAGATCCTTGTTAAGACAATGGAAGATGGACATTATTTGTTTGCAATAAACGAAGTTGAAGCTTATTGCAAGAAAAACCATACAGAGTATTTGGAGTTGTCAGTATGTAGGATGGTCATACTTACCTTCGCAAGGGGCTTCGGGTGGTATATTGGTTATGTGGGACAAAAGGATGGTGGAAAATATAAAAGAATTTGTGGGAGAATATTCGGTGAGGTGTTCTTTTAAAAATTCTGTTGATGGTTTTGTATGGGCCTTTGCTGGGGTGTATGGACCTAACTTAGATTGCAAAAGACGTTTGCTTTGAGATGAGCTGGTTGGTTTATGTTCTTGTTGGGAGGTTCCTTGGTGCACTGGTGAAGACTTTAATGTGACAAGGTTTCCCAGCGAAAGATCCGGGGAGGGGAGACATAATCATGCAATTGTGGAATTTTCTGATTTAATATCTGAGCTAGAACTTATGGACCTTCCTCTTATGGGAGGTGATTATACATGGTCTAATAACCAAGCTTGGTCAAGGCTGAATAGATTCCTCATATCTCTCTTATGGGATACGCAATTTCCAGATGTATGCCAAAAGAGACTTCCATGGGTATGTTCTGATCACTTTCCTATAATGTTAGACTGTGGAGGAATTCCGGGGGGGAGAAGACCTTTTAAATTTGAGAATATGTGGTTAAAGACGGAAGGGTTTGTGGAATTGGTTAGGCAATGGTGGAATTCATATCAACTATAGGGCACTCCAAGTAAGATATTGGCTGGAAAATTGAAAGTTTTGAAAGTGGATTTAAAGACATGGAATGAACAGACTTGTGGAAATGTAATATTACAAAAAAGAAAATCTCCTACAAGAACTACAAAGTTTGGAGGGTGTTGAAGATGAGAATGAACGCAAAGACCAAGTATTATCTGAGAAGGTTGATATTAATGGAGGAAATCTCGTTGAGGCAAAAGTCAAGAGCTTTGTGGCTCAAGGAGGGGGATAGATGTACAAAATTCTTTCATCGAGTTGCAAACTCACACATGAGGTTTGATGCCATAGAGTCCATGACTATAGATGAAGGTATATCCACTGATCAAGCAGTAAATAAAGATCACGTTGCTGTACATTTTGAACAATTGTTGACAGAACCCTATGAATGGAGGCCAAAAGTGGATGGTCTAGTTTTTAAGGCCATTGATCAAAACAACATGACTTGGTCTGAGAGACCATTTGAAGAGGAAGAGGTAATGAACAAGGACAAAGTGCCAAGTCCAGACAGCTTTATTATGACACTTTTTAAACTTGCTGGGAGGTGGTGGGAGGAGATGTCATGCAGGTGTTTCAGGAATTTTTCTTGTTTGGAAAATTCGAGAAAAGATTAAATGCTACTTTTATTACACTTGTCCCTAAAAAGGTGGGTGCCATAGAGGTGCAAGACCCAAGGTACTTGCCAATAGGATGAGCACAGTAATGGATAAGATCATTTCTAAGTCTCAAAATGCCTTTGTGAGAGGTAGACAAATATTGGATTCAGTTCTTATAGCCAATGAATGCCTAGACAACATGCTTAAGTCAGGGGTACTAGGTATTTTATGTAAGCTGGACATGGAGAAGGCCTATGACCATGTCAATTGGGATTTTCTGTTTTATTTGTTGGGTCGATGTGGATTCGGGGAAAGATGGAAGGGGTGGATGATGCATTGTGTTGACGGCTCGTTTTTCGGTTTGGTAAATGGTGATCCGGTGGGCTTCTTTAATAGTTCGTGGGGACTACGACAAGGAGATCCACTTTCACCACTCTTATTTGTCCTCGTGATGGAGGCACTTAGTAGAATGGTGTCAGCGGTTGTAGAGGGGGGGTTTTTCTCAGGTTTTTCAGCGGGGGCTTCTAACCATAGCTCCATAACTATTTCTCATCTCTTGTTTGTTGATAATACGTTGCTGTTTTGTGAGAATAATGCAGGACATATTCAATCTCTAAAAGCTATCTTACTTTGTTTTGAAGCGGTATCCGGGTTAAAGATCAATCTTGCTAAAACGGAGATGGTTGCGGTGAGTGCAATGAGAAATATTAGTGGGTTGGCCAGCTTATTGGGATGTCTGGTCTTCTCGTTGTCGTTAAAGTATCTTGGTCTTCCGTTGGGTGCAAATTTTAAAGCCACGACAATTTGGGAGGAGGTGTTAGAGAAATTAGAGCGTAGGCTGGCCGGGTGGAAAATGTTATACTTATCGAAAGGGGGAAAGATCACACTTATCAAGAGCACGCTATCTAACATTCTCACATATTTCTTGTCTTTATTTCTCCTCCCGGTAAGCATTGCATCTAGAATTGAGAAATTCCAATGTGACTTTTTGTGGAGTGGACTAGGGGATGAATTTAAATTTCACTTAGTTGGATGGGATAAAGTATGTACTCTCTTGAGTGCTGGTGGGTTGGGGGTTCGCAATGTTAGATCCTTTAGTAAGGCTCTATTAGGAAAATGGTTGTGGCGTTATAATCATGAGAGGGAAGCCTCATGAAAAGGGGTAATTGATGCGAAGTATGGGGGTGCAAGGGGGGGTTGGTGTTCTAGTGAGGGGAGGGGGGCTTATGGTGTTGGGTTGTGGAAGCACAAAAGGCAAGGGTGGGGGACTTTCTCGAATAATACTAGGCTGTGTTTGGGGGGAGGGCAGTAGAATCAGCTTTTGGAATGATGTGTGGGTGGGAGACATGGCCTTTAAAAATGCTTATCCTAACATTTTCAGAATTGCAAGAGAAAAGGAAGCTATGGTGGCTGATGTGAGGGTGGTTAGACAAGGTTCACAGGAGTGGAATATTAATCTCACTAGGGAGGCACAAGATTGGGAAGTGAGTGAGCTAGTGGATTTTTTCAGCTTACTATATAACATCACTACCGCGGATCCAGCTGATGACATGATGGAATGGAGGCCTTCCAAGAACGGAAAATTTTTGGTACACTCTTTCTATGACATTCTTACAGCTCAAGATAGGCCCTATTTTCCTTGGAAGAACATATGGAGGAGTAAAGCACCTCCCAAGGCTGCGTTCTTTGTTTAGACAGCAGCTTTAGGGAAGATACTAACCATGGACAACTTAAGAAGGCGTGGACTCATAATTACGGATTGGTGCTGTATGTGCAAAAATAGTGGAGAAACGGTAGATCATTTACTATTACATTGTGATTTTGCAAGAGACATATGGACTTACTTTTTCAGCAAAATGGGAGTCGCACGGGTAATGCCAGGAACGGTGGTGGAACTACTAGCTAGCTGGAGAGGGATCACAGGGACACCACAGATTGTAGCGGCGTGGAAGATGTCGCCTATTTGTATTTTCTGGTGTATTTGGAGTGAAAGGAATGATAGATTCTTTGAGGATCATGAATGCTCCTTGGAAGAGTTTAGGAGTTTTTTTTGGAAGACTTTATTTATGTGGGCCATTGCTTTAGAGTTAAATGGTCTCAGCTTCCATGATTTCCTTGTAACAATTTCTTAATTTGGTATACTCATATGTATACCTCTGGTGTACTTGGGCTATGCCTATCTTTATCAATACAATTGCTTCTTACTTATAAAAAAAAAAAAAAAAAGGTCTTTTAATAAGACTTTGATCAGGACTGTCTGTGGCTGTTTTGTGGAATAAACACGAGGGATTTACGAATTATGACTGCTCTTTAGTCTAATCTACAAGCTCACAATCTGCTGTTGAGTTGCGGCCTATCACATAGTCTGTAACAATTCTGTTGATGATGGGGGCCTTTCTTTGTCCCCAACCTTATATAGATTGATTGACTGGATCTCAATGCATTCTTTCTGTGCTTGAGGTTTCTTTTTTAAGTTATTGAAATATTAAAAATGCTAAAGGCATAGTCCAAGTGCACAAGAAGTATAAAAGATGAAATCTAATTAGAAATAGAAAAAGAAACAAGACAAACATGGAAGCTTAGCCCATTAAAAACTGTAGAAGCTACCCAAAGGAATTTTTTTCTTTCTATGATAAAATTAACTAAAAATATCAGTATTGTAGGAGCAGATGGGGAATCCCAACAAATATATATAAAAAAAAGGAAGTTGAGTGCAAAAAATAATAAAAAATGAGAAATTAAACCCAAAGGTTAGGTTGCATATTTCTTGTATTTGTGGTCAAGGAAAGGCTGCCTTGATGGCAGTTGAATATGCTGGAGGGAAACCCAACAGCACCGAGATGTACACTGCAACTATCTGTATTGAGGTGGTCAATGAGGGTCTATTCTCTCGCCCTGAAAAAAAGCATCCAGTCTCATTTAAAAGCTTGGAACAAGTGTGATCTGGAGCCATGGAGACACGAATGGGCTGCTGGAGGTGGCAGCGTGTGGCGGCCACGTGCTGCGGGCTGCGGGGATGGTGGCCTTGGCTGTGCGGTAAAATGGATCCGAGGGCTGCGAGTCTAATGGTGTGGTGCGTGTGAGGTGGTTGTGGACCAAAAGTGAGCCTCCTACAACCAAGGAAGAGAGAGAGAGATGGAAAAAGATGAATTTGAGGGGAGAAACCAGTCCCAGAGGAGACTAGCTCTTCAAATCCCATTGAAAGAGCCCACGCACACGGCTGGAGATGCGTGAGGGCCATTTGCTGGTGAAAGGAGGTGGTTGATGGTCGTTTTAGGTAGGTTGTTGGACAGAAAATCCAACGGTAGAGCATGTGCGGGTTGAGGGTTGACGGATCGATGTAGATCTAGACTTTTTCGTGGTAGATCCTAAGGGCTTTGTCGTGGGTGGTTCCCCTGTCATAATAAATAATAAAAAAAAGACTTTGTTCTGGTGCAAGAGAGAAAATGGGAGGGAAACTAACAGTGGAGAGAAAGGAAAGGGGGGAGAGAGATTTTCTTTTTTGATAAGTAAGAAATTTTATTAATTACGTAAGTACGCATAGCCTAGGTATACATAAAGTATACAAGAGGTGAACCTAATTACAAGCTAAGTACTGTGAAAATCAGCATAAAAGTCATTAAGGCTAGTCCCATTCAATACAATGGCTGAAGCCCAAAGTAACAATGTATGGTAGAAAAAGTCCCTAAATCCTTCCATCGACCGTTCCCTATTGTCAACGCAGCAACCATTCCTTTCGTTCCAAGTACACCACATTAAACATAGATGCACCATCTTCCAAAAAGCCGTTATTTGACGATTACCCTGAATTCCTCTCCAGCATAACAATAAATCAGCCACCTTCCTAGGCATGACCCAAGCAATGCCAAGCCTAGAGAAGATATTCTCCCATAAGGCCTTGACCACTTCACAGTGTAAAAGAAGATCACCTGCTGTTTCTCCATTGCTTTTACACATAAAGCACAAATCCATTATTAGGAATCCTCACTTTCTTAGCTTATCAATAAGTCAATATTTTCCCATGAGAGGCCAGCTAGCTAAAAAAAGCAACCTTAAGTGAAACATAACTCCTCCAAATACTCTTCTAAGGGAAAGCAATAGAAGAATGCAGTGACAAAACCTTGTAGAAGGATCTGACCGAGAAGTTGTTCCCAGTATGCTTCCAACGCAACCTGTCCCCTTCAGCTTTTAGGTTCAGCGCATAAAGTGCCCTGTAAAGTTCTGTAATGTCACCCACCTCCCAATCCTGGACAGCTCTAGTTAACCTCACCAACCATTGGAAGGAGCCAGCGGAAGTGACCATGTTATAAGCCACTGAAGCGTCCTTGTCCAACACAATCCTATAGAGTGAAGGGAAAGCGTTTTTCAAGGCTATATCACACACCATTTGTCGGACCAGAATCTGGTTCGAGTTCCCCTTCCCACCTCAATTCTGAAATTGTTGGAGGGATCTACCCATCCATTCCTGATACATTTACAAACTCCCACCCCATATGTTCCTACTTCATTAGAGCACCATCCTCCCCAAATACTCTCATATTTTACTTCAATGACATTTCTCCAAAGAGTGTCCCCTTCCGGCTGGTACCGCTATAAGCCTATAACCATTTCCCTAATAGTGCAAAATTGAAGATTCTCAACTTTCTAATCCCCAAGCCGCCACAAGGTAGAGGCAGTAGCGGAACCAGAAATTTGTTGTAGGGGGGGCCGAGCAAAGCTAAAACTATAATAAAATATTTTTTATTTTATTTTTTAGTTAAAATAATTTATAAGATCAAAATAATTTTGTAGAGGGGGCCAAAATAATTTTTTAGAAAGGGGATCAACATAATATGAAATAATATAATCCTATTAAATCATAAAAAACTAAAATATATTAATTTTTTTTTCAAACTTTGGGGCCCCCCCCCTGCCCCTATGCAGGTCCGCCACTGGGTAGAGGGGTGCAGATTTTCTCTCACTTGATTAAGTGGAGTTTCTCATCTTCTAGGCCTCCCCACAAGAAAACACGAAAAATCTTCTCCAATCTATTAGCCACCCCTGTAGGCAAGGGAAATAAAGATAGGGAATATGTTGGGAGATTGGATAGCGTGCTCTTAATTAGGGTGATTCTACCACCTTTGGACAAATAAATCCGTTTCCAACTAGCCAATTTACATTCAATCTTTTCGACAATCCCATCCCACATTGCCTTAGATTTATGAGGAGCCCCCAAAGGAAGACCGAGATACTTAATAGGCAAGGATGACACCGTGCAGCCCAAGATGGCAGCCAATTCACCTAAGTTATGAACCAAGCCAACAGAAACCATTTCAGATTTAGATAAATTCACTTTAAGGCCGGAGACCACTTCGAGGCAAAGCAATAGTGCCCATCTGGTCTGGATCAGGCTCGCGAAGAATCAAGGTGTCATCGGCAAAAAGGAGGTGAGATAGCTGTAAACAACCATTCGAGGAGCCGCCCACCAAGAAACCCGAGATTATATTCCTATCCACCACTGCATTCAGCATTCTGCTCATCACATCCATTACTAAAACAAACAGGAAAGGGGACAAAGGGTCCCCTTGTCGCAAACCCCAAGAGCTGTTGAAAAAGCCTTTGGGAGTGCCGTTTGCCAAGACCAAGAATCTGATGGTTGTGATGCAATATTTTATCCATTGACACCATCTCTCCCCGAATCTGTATCTGCCAAGGAGAGAGATATTTTAAAGCTTAGAGAAGAAAGATTAGAGAGGGATGGAGGGAAGCGAGTAGCAAAATTTCCCCTCCATGTCCTCTGGCATGAATGGTAGGGGAGGTTTTGTTTTCCTCTCTAGGTTCAGAGCAGCTGGTGGGTTGCTACCTGAAGGAACTAAGTATAGAAGAAGAGCACCTAATTAGAAATAGAAAAAGTTAACAAGAAAATGAAGCTTGGCCCATTTTAATCCACAGAAGCTTCCTAAAGGAATGGAATGATTGAAATTTTGAGGATCAAGAGTGGGCGATGGATGTTGGAGGATGGTGAGGCTTAATGCGGTTCATTTGGCAGTAATGCAATGCTAAAATATTATAGATGGCAAGAGGATGGTGTTTGAGTTCAAAGCCATTACCCTAAAAAACCTTTCATAGTTGGATGGTTGCCCACAATAACTCTCATTTACTAGTTTTTTAGATTTTACGGACTCTTGTTCTTTTTCCTCTACTAGTTGGTTGGGTATGGCCTCTTGTATACTTCTGTCTCTTGTAGACTTCTTTTGTACATAGGTTGCACTCTGCATTATCATTGAGATTGACTTATCAAAAGGAAAAAAAAAAGTTTGTAGCGTTCTGTAATCCTACCATTAACAATGGTCTTAGTCAATTTGTTCCTTTTTCTGTTTCATTGAGACCTCTAGCATATTTTGTGTTCAACGTTTTTTTTTTTTTAAATAACTTTCTCCTGTCTATATCCAGGAACATAGATTGCAATTTTGACATGCTGTTTGTGAGACATTGTACTTTTTGCCCTTTCCTTTCTTCAACCCTTGATATTGTTTCTTTCCTCTTGCAGCCCTGATGATTGGGAGTGTTTCCTACATTATTTAGGCTGTTTGCTGGAGGATGATACCAACTGGTGTAATGGGGTCCCCAATGATCCAATTCTTCCATCAAAACACATGGATTGCAAGCTTTCACACTTAAAAGAAGAACTGGTGTGTGTTTACACTAGAATTCTGTGCTTTTTCTCCATATGTTTGGTCATTTTTTCATATTTCAAGTAGCACTTTGCTTTGACCTGTTGTGCAGAATTTGATTTCCCCAAATTGGTTATGCAGTTTGATTCTCGTATGTCAGATGCATCAGAATTTGTACAAAAGTTACAGGCAGGCACCAGTGACAATACTTTAAGGTGTCCGTACTTGGCAAACCTTGAAGTTGAAAGGAGAAAGCACCTATATGGAAAGGGGGATGATGACAAGCTAATGGATGCTTTGATGCAATATTTTTTCAGGTACATTACAACCTATGTCTATTCTCTGCAAAATTATGTTTATTGTTTTATATAATTTTCTTTATTATTTAGCGTGAACTTATAAGGCCTTATAAGTTTATAAAGCCATGAGTTGGGTTATACTATCTCGTGGTCTGTTTATATGACATTTCTAGCTGGTTATGGGTTGCTTTCCTCTTTGCCATGATTATAAGTTTTCTTGTACGTTGTAAGAGTCAATCTTTTAATTCATCCATCTACCTTGCTGTGTTGCTAGGACGAAGTTCATGCGTTTTAGTGGATTAATTTGATGTGATGATGTTGTAAAGTCTAGGAATCTCTGGTTAATTTGTTTCAAGCTACAAGCTTGTGTTACATTTTATGAACTTTTTTTTTTACAAGCTATATTCATGATGATGCAGTTCTGATTCTATCTTTGGAGTGTTTTTGCTTGTCAAACACAGGTTTGGTCACTTGGCCTGCTTCACTTCTGATGTAGAGGTGTTTCTCGAAGTCTTGACTCCTGATAAGAAAACAGAGTTCTTGGAGAAGTTAAAGAAAGGCTCCGAGTCCCTTTCAACAGTGCCAACTAAAGTGCTTGGGCAGTCAATTACTATCTTAAAGGTTCAAGAAGTAGTTGGCAAGATGTACAAGCTCTCGAAGAGTGGTAGGTCTCTTGCCTTTCATTCTTAAACCTCTGAAATTTCATTTGCTTGGAAAATACCCTTGAGCACCCAAGTTTTCATTTCTCTGATTTTTTTTTTTCATGTTTTGGGGGGAAGGGGGGGCTAGTGCCAGCTAAGATTTTACTTTAATAGGACCGCATATTTTTTTGACTTCAACATTGTTAACCCATGTTGCTGGTGTGGATTGTGGTATATTATCATTATTTTATCAGTATCCTTATTCTGACTTCTAATTCTTTTGTTCATATATCACTCCCACTAGGAGGTTCTCATGGCAGTGAAACACATTGTATGCCAGAAGCAATGAGTCACATATAAAATTTGAAGATGTTTCTCATTTCAGTAAAAATAAAGGTCAATATTCATAAATTAAATATAATATTTTGAATTAGCAACGAGTTACCTTTAATTTCTTTTATATGTATCTCATTGCTTCTCACTTATAAAAAAAATGTATCTCATTGCTTCTTCCTGTGTGCTTGGGCCATGCCTATTTACTTGTCTCAATAAAAGTTTTCTTACCTATCAAAAACAAAATATGTGTCACTCTGTGAGCTCTGCCATTCAGTTTTCAGCTAAACCTAGAACTCTTCCTCCCCAGAACTCGAGGGCTCTGCTGTTCAGATGGTGGAGTTGTATTGTAGAAACCTTCCACTTTCAAAGGACTTGGATCCACAAGAGAGCATGCATGGGGAAGAGTTGCTATCTATGGCGTGCAATGTGTTGGTTCAGGTATCTCATGTTACATCTAGAAAGTTATTGTTGTGTTGTGTACAAACTTGTATTAGAGCTGTTTTATAAAATTTTATGTATATGTTGTATCATGTATATACATCTCTGTTATCATGCATTCATGTACTATGTTTTACTTGAACTCTCTCGTCAGCTTATTATGATTCTCAATGTGCAAGTTCCATTTTTTTTTCCTTCAATTTGGTTAATGCTCATACTGACAGGTCTTTTTTGGTTTAGTTATTCTGGCGTACTAGGCATCTTGGCTATTTTATAGAGGCAATTATGATTTTGGAGTTTGGCTTGACCATCCGAAGGTCAGGAGCTATTGTTTCTGATTAAATTGGTATTAATAAATGAGTCATTTATTCAAAGTCTGTAGCATGGACATTAAACTACTATGATTTCTTTACCACGTTTTTTTAAATAACAATAATAAGATAACACCATCTTTGTATATATTTTTTTAGGTGTGCCATCACTTTCAGTCTGAAAGCTATTCATTATATACCATGTTAGGGGGTTCTCTATGACAAGATAACATTTGTATATTTTCATACGTGGCAGATATGTATGGCAGTACAAGGTCTTACTGTTGCACTTATATTCTCTCATGGGTGCCCTTTCATCAGCGTATGAATGGTAAAGTTATTTAATTTGTTGTGACTTTACGTGTTAATTGATGGAAGACGTTATTTTCAACTAAATGATGCCACTCATGCTGATTTAAGGGCTATATGGTTGGACTTACTACTTTATGAGCATTAAACCACTCTTATGCAGTGCCTTTTCCTCTTCTTTAAGACTAATGGCTGCATTTCTCTTGTTTTAGTTATAAATCTCTGGATGCAAAGAATATCTTGATGGAAACTGTTTCACACCACATTTTACCCCAGATGTTGGTATCTCCCCTTTGGGTGGATTTAAATAATTTGCTAAAAGATTATCTCAAGTTTATGGATGACCACTTCAGAGAATCTGCTGATCTTACATTTCTTGCATATCGCCATAGAAATTACTCAAAAGTACGTGCATATTTCTTACTTTGCTTATTTTCATTTATTCTGATGTATGTGACAGCAAATGTGTTACATGGTTCCAAGATTTACTAGAAGCAATATGTTTTCATTTTATACCCTTTTCATTGCTTAACATGCTAGAGAAGGTTGGTTTGTCGATCTGCATGGTTTTCTTCTTTTCACTATTGCTCAACTTACAATATTTGCAGGACTTTAACTCTCTCTCTCTCTCTCTCTCTCTCTCTCTCTCTCTATAATATATGCTGTTTGTGTGCACTGCAGGCTTTTATGCGAGCTTTGAGAGTTTAGCTTGTCAATATTTTTTACCAATCAAAAATATTAGACTCAAAATGGAGAAAAATAAAAGTGAAAGGGTTAAAAAATACTTTCCATGAATTTGGGATCCCCTAGGACATATTAATGCGTTATGAGTTAACTGCTTCATTACTTTCAAACAATCTGATTTTGTAAGGCCACTTGCCTCAGTTAGGTCATCAATCTCTCTCTCTCTCTCTCTCTCTCTCTCTCTCATGAGGAACTTATTTTAATTTGTGACACATTAAATCCATTATGCCTGGCTCTATACCTTTCTTGTTGCTTTACCATGTCATCTCTATTTTGTTGGCACTGTGCATTTTATGGTTTTGACTTTATAAAATGGAAGTATTTATACTCTAATGTATCATATTTCAGGTAATCGAATTTGTGCAGTTTAAACAACAATTGCAACACTCTAATCAGTATTTAGTGGCAAGGGTTGAAGCACCCATCCTGCATTTAAAGCAGAATGCTGATAACATTGAAGAGGAAGAGGTAATTGTTATTTTTGCGACTTTTTTAACATTGAGAGATGGAAGGGTTAATGTTTAATTTTACCTATAAAAAAAGGGTTAATGTTTAATTTTACAACTTGAGTATGTTAAAAAATAAAAAAATTTACTTGAGCATGTAATTGCATATTCTCTGCTAACGCATCTGATGATATCTTCTCTAGCGTGTTCTTGAAAGCTTGAAATGCGGGATCCAATTCATTGAGCTCTCCAATGAGATTGGATCCAAGTCTTTAACCTTCAATGAAGACTTGCAGTCACGGCCTTGGTGGACACCAACTTCAGAAAAAAATTATCTTTTAGGTCAGTGTAACATGGATCTTGTTTTCAGTTGTATTTAAGGTTACAATTCTTAGGCATGGGAATTTTGGCTATACAGATTTCAATCCTGTTCTTGCATCCAATGCGACAAAACTTTCTTGAATTAAATTGATGGTTGTTGTTATCAGGTCCATTTGAAGGAATATCTTTCTTTCCTAGAGAAAACATGGTATGGAATTTCTGTCCTTAATGACTTAATTTGCATATATGTTTCATACTCGATAGAACTTGTGTACAATCCACTTTTGTTTATATCACTAATGTCCAAAGAGAAGTGCTAGGTCTACAAAGAGATTTTACGAAAGTATACAAACCGATGTGACATAATGTGATACAACAAAAAATGATTTACAATCAAATGTACCATACCAGGTCACATCAGTTTGTAAGCTTTTACTTTTGTAAGAGTTTTGTGTAGAAGTATTTCTCATGTTGGAAATAGTTGTTTGACTTTCTTCCTATGCCTGCTTTAATTTTGAATATTTCCTCTATCTGCTGGCATGGAAACTAGACAACAGAACGTGAAGCAAATGTACGGAGAGTTATTGAGAGGAAATCTCTTCTTCCTCGAATGATTTATCTGTCTATTCGAAGTGCTTCTGCATTACTAAAGGAGAATATTGAAGTGAATGGTTCTCTATCTGACCCTAAAACTTCCTCAGAACTGAAGTTTCTGCTTGAACGCTATGCTAAACTGTTGGGATTTTCTTTAAGTGACTCAATAGAAGTAGTTCTGGGGGTGTCTAGTGGCATAAAACCTTCTTCGGTAAGATTTTATCTACTGTCTAACATAAATTCATATTTTGTTATCAATATCGTTTTTAGACATTATATTATTTTCACCTGTCAAAAAACAAATAAATTGTTCACTATAGTCTTTTAGTTTCAATGGGCATGGACGTCTTGTTTAAAATTTGAGAAGTTGTGCCTTTTTCCTTTGCCAAACCTATGACCATAATTTCTCAAAAACCATTTCAAATTTTATAGTTTTCATTATAGAAATGGGATTATTAAATTTTTACTTGTTATCTTGTCCCAATATTTGCGGTTTTTATGAACTGGATTTACATGGATTGCTTAGAGGCAAGGTTCTATCCAGATTAATTGGTTTATTGTTAATTTACCTAACAACAAAATAGTTATCCTCCCTGATCCAATTGAAGCTTGTCAATTAGAATAAGTTTGTCAAGTCACCATATACACAGCTCAAGCACTGCACAACTTGGTTTAGCATTTCATCAAAACTAAAATTCTGCACCTGCTGCAGACTATTGATTCGGATTTGATCGACTGGTTGAATTTTGCCGTGTTTTTAAATGCATGGAACTTGAGTTCCCATGAACTAGCACAGCCAAATTTAGATGGATATAAGGCTGGTAGTTGGCACATCGTGGATTCCCTGCTGGAGAAGTATATTTCAGAGAAGGTCAGATCTATGGATCCTCTAATCTGCTCTCCTTGGGTTGATCTTCCAATTTTGGTGCAATTGGTTTCAGAGCCATTGGCTTGGCATGGTCTTGTACTCCAGTCTTGTCTCCGGTCATCTCTTCCATCTGGAAAGAGGAAGAAGAAAGGTGGTCCAGATTCTACCTCTCCCCCATTCCATGCAATTCGAGAATCAATCCAATCTTCATGTGGTACAATAGAAGATGTTATGAAATGGTTAAGAGAACAGATAAACAGGCCAGAGGATGAAAATTTGGAAACTACACTCTCCTTTCTTCAGGGTAAAGGACAGAATGAGGGCCCTGGTCAGGTTTTTAAGATCGTAGAAACTTTTGCATCATCCATAAATGACACAGAGCTTGGCGACTGGATCTCCCAAGCAGTAAAGTGTTGGAGTCCTGTTGATGTTGCAAGGAAAATAGTAACTGGGAAGTGTACAGTACTATCAGAGTTTCTCCAAATGTGTGGATCAAAAATGAAGTTACTACAGGCATTAAAACAGCAGATTGCTCAAGTCTGAAGTTTGATTACTAAGGGACTGGTGGTACTGCCGTTTCATGGGTTCGCCTTTGATTGTTGGCACTTTGCTTCTATCTTGTGTGCCTTCATCATCTCCAACATTTCAATATCGTCCTACCGCGAGGTTGGTGTGTGATGGTAGTGGTTGAACTGGTATGACAGTGTACACGGAATAAACTAGCAATTCTTTTTCCTTTTTTCCTTTCACAATCTTTCAAGTCTGTAGCAGATTTTGTTTTGTATTTATTTCTAAACCTAATTTTTTGGCAGTGTATCATCCATTTTCAATGGTACTTCACATCGCTGATTTGTTTTTCGATGAAAAATATTGCATAGTATTCTAATATACTTTCATAATATGGCAGAATTATTAGTTATGGTTTATACAAGTGTGTAATGATGAGGAGATTGGTTGTCGAGTGCTTTATGTGATGCCGGTCGGGGGTGCTGCACGCTCAAAGATAACATGATGTCTGTCTAGATACAAGATAGAATGGGTGCGGTTGGTTGTAACATGATTGATAGTGCTGCCAGAGTTTGTACTGTAGAAATATCGATGTTATGTAGTAGGGTTTTCTCTTGGATTCCGATTGTTGTACATGGTTCTTTTTGGAATAAGATTGAAATTCAACAAACTGTTCTTGAACAGTTTGGTGTTGATTAGGACATGAGAATGTTGAAAACTAACAGGCTCAAGTTGAAGTCTGGACAGGACAGCTTGGTACATTTAGAATTCCTTTTATACAAAGAGGGGAAGGATGAAGCTAAATATTACCGTAAAATGACATGAGAAAGGCGAGGGGTAAAAGTATAAAACAGTATAGTTTAATGCAATTTGAGTTCAATTATGCTCTCCAGGGATATTGGAGAGGGAGGGAAATAATCATATCAGGGAACATTATGTAAATCCTGTACAAAGTGTAGCAGCATATAAAGGGAAGCTTTCTGGGTAGAGTCTCAATATATGCTACAGTGTATGAATTCACTAAACAGAGGGTTAATTTACAACAGAATGCATAGCATTGCCAACAGTGCAAGAGAATGGCGCCAGTCATTCAACAGCTATAAAAAGCAAGAAGCCAATTTGGACATGATAGGTTGAGGAGTAGCAGTACTTTGGTATAGGCTAGCAGAACATATATATAAGTAGCAGCATTTTGTATAAACCAGCATCCTGACAAGCAACACTAGGCCAAGTGCATCTAAGAAACACAACATGCAAAATTCCGCAACATAAAACGCATCTTGTCCCTGGTGTGAAGTACCCAGCGGCCAGCCTGCTTAATTAATTAGCTCCCTCTCATAATTTGCTGTTGTACCACAAGCACAGAGGCAGAACTACCAAAATCTGCCGAGGCAAGAAAGTCCCCAATCACTCCCAATTCATGATTCTCACTCCAATCTCCTATTCCCTCGATGAGGACTGGAGCGATGCCCTTTTTTCTTCCTACTATCCAAAGGTCAAAGGAATCAACAACATCCATGGCCTTAATTGCGGCCATTGTTTCATTACCGTTCGTCACCACCACCTCTCTGTAACTCACCCTATTATTTTTCTCATTTCTTACATAAAACCATGTAACTAGTCCATCATCTAGCTTTTTTTCCATCTCATTATATTTTTCAGGTCGGTGGGCAAGGAACCTTACTGCAGTGAGAGACACGTTGTTGTTCTCGGCCATCCTATCTGCATAAACAAGGGCCTCCCGAGCATCTGCTCCTCCCAAAAATACCACAGCCAAGTGGAGAGAATGATTGGAGGCAAGGGTGGGAAACGGCTTTCGAAATCCACCTTTGTCCACAAGAATTGCAACAGAACAAGGTGCGTGGTTTAAGACACTGAAGTTTACAGACCGAACTGCTCCTGCTCGCACTAGCTCCATCCCTCCAAACTCTTCCCAGCGTTCCTTGTGGAAGGGCAAGAGGATAAGAGCGGCTTTGTTTTCAAGAGCAAGTTTACAAATGTCTTGGTACATGGATAGCTTTGGCGACACGGCTGTGAATGAATGGAGCTTGATGGAATCACTGCGACTTTGCTGATAGAACGTTAAGGCTTTGTGGATGGCGTCATATGCTGCATATTTGGCAGGCACTTTCTTATGCTCATGGTCAAAAAACAAGGGGGCAGCACGGCCAACAAGCTCAATGAGGTGGAGTGCAAAGATTGAGAATGGGCGGCTAGAACTTGGATTGGAGACCTCAAGAAGATTGATGAAACCAGCCACGCTTTCCTTGTTATGTATGCAAAGTACCACGCCAAGTCCCTTGTCTTGTGGAGTGTGTTGAATGGTTCTCCTTTTAGTGACCATGTACGGCTTTGTCGGATCATAGAGGATGCGGACCATAGGTGTAGATATGCCAGTCACCATTATCATTAATAGCACCAGCATTGTGAACTGTGGCTGCTTTATAATCTGCATGCAGTAGTATGCATTGATTGAAAACAACCAACAATTAATAAAGGAAAGAATTTGAAAAGCTTTCAGTACTTTAGTTGTTCATGAAGATTGACACCATTAATTAGGTAGTAATAACAAGCCAAACAATTAGCTCCAGCGAACGTCTTAATTAACATACCAATTTGTCCATCCAATGGAGATACACCACAAGCTCAACGTGGCCTCTTAAGCTCAGAATGAAGCTGAGAGCGAGACTATCTCTGATGGGTATATCGAAGAAGACACAAGGCAACAGCGTCCCAAGCAGTCTGGACGTAAACCCAACTACAACCATGAAAAATAAGGGGGCCAAGCTTGACCACCCAGCTGCAAACATTACAGAAACATCCGTGAAAAGTCCTAGAAATGCAAATGCAAATGGCAAAAGAAGATCCATTATGATTGTTTCGCTCTTTTCCACGAGCGTGACTCCCAGGGGAGGGCCATCTGGTATTACCAGTCCCAGCCACATAGGTCCATTTAGAATGGCAATGCCCAACATATCCGTCAGAAATGCCATCACGCAAACCCCCAACAGAATCGCAACCACATAACCTTGATCAACAGGTTTCCCTTCTGGAGTTTTTCTAATTATCCACAGGAAAACTCTCCGAGCCCCAGTTACAATGAAAGTCACCAAAACCACCAAAGATATCAAATACCACAACGCATCTATGGCTTCTCCTTCCCCTTGTTTTGCTGCCTCAAATGCTAGAATGGCATTAACCCCAATTGCATCGCCTATCAAGCATATGGATAATGCCATCTGTCCAATCTCTGAGCTTAGGAGGTTTAGCTCTTGAAGAGTTGGATACAGGGAAGGAAATGCTATTATACCCATAGATGAAGAAACTGCTCCAATCGAAGAAAACAACGCAAGCTCTTTATCCATTTGACTACGTAGAATGAGTGCAACCGCTGTAACTATTAGCGTAGGAACGGTCACTCCTACCAATGCAATAAACATATGTTTTTTTCCTGCCTTCTTTATTAGCGAGAGATCCATTTTCACGCCGCAAACAAAAAGGAAATACATGAAACCTATCAATCCGACATTTTCCAACACGTATATGGAATTTTCGGGGAACATATATGCGGCGAACTTCTTGTTGCGTCCCAGAACGGAGGGTCCAATGATTATACCGCCCTGGAATCATTAAATGTGTACCATTAACGTTAACGATTAATGCATCATAGGAAATGAATTTTAATTCAGCGTACGTCATGTAATGTGTGTGTGTGTGTGTGTGTGTGTAGAATCATGCATCTAATTGATTAGTTTGGTCGGGTGTGGAGAGGTTTCAAATCTGTAACATAGGGGTTAAAGAAAAACTTACGATTAAATCTGAAACAACCCTAGGCTGTTTGAGAGGCTTGAGAAGAAAGCGAACGAGACGACTGATCAGGATGACACAAACGATCTCTAACAACACTAGGGTGAAGGAGTAATCCAAAGGGTTTGCTCCATAAAAAACGCTAAAAGGGTGAGCCTTGTGAGTTCGTCGGCAGATCATCGGAGTAGTTGGTCTAGAGCTCACATGGCTAAATGTGTGAGTCTCACCCCCGGCCATGATCATGGCCTTCATGCCGTACCTAAGGAATATTGCTGCACCGGGAAAACCCTAACCATGCATGCAGAGACAGATAGATAGAGAGAGAGAGAGAGATCGAGGGAGAGATCAGAGACAGAGTCAGTAGCTAGGGATGTGGACCTGCGTTAAAAGAGGCGGGTATTTATTCATAGCTGGTTGACCATTTTCCCTGATTGCGGACTGGATATATAGATTTTTCCGTGTTACATGTCCTATCTTTGTGCATATCTCATGAGTATTGATGGATCGTTCACAATCTTCCTGTGTTCATCTCCATAATTATCATCAGTACTGTTAAAATTATCTTCTTCTTTTTTTATTTATTTATTAAAGAGTTGAGATCATCTGTCCATAAGTGATTGATTCCCATTTTTATTCAAAAAACTCTCACTTATAGCAGAAGAATATCATGAAAAAAATAACCACAAGCACCTAATATAGTATCAATAAATACAAAACCAAAATAACCTATGTAGTATCAATGAATACAATATACCCCGACCCAAACCAGACATCCCACCAACAAAACCAAACCATCACCGCCTAATATAAGGCATCCCAATTTTGTCAAGTCGAATAATTCCCCAAAGAGCTCATTGTACACAACTCGTGCCATAAAAGTCATCGTTACACCCTTGAGTCCCTTGCTTTGCTAGAAAATCTGCATCCATATTAGCTTTTCTAAAAATATGCCAAAACCTTACATTAAGTTCATCGACCAACACTTTAACTTCCTCCCAAAAATCTCATAGAAACCAATACTTACAAACCCCCGAAGCCAACCATCCAAATATCACCTTTGAATCCTATTCGACCACTAAATCCCACAAACCTAGTTGCTTACACATTCAAAGTCTATCAAGAAGAGTACGACATTTAGTAATGGAATTAGTAGCATGCCCATATGAGTGAGCAAAACCCGCCACAACCTCACCTTTATGATTTCGAATAATACCACGTCCCTCTAACTCTCCCAGGTTACCACAAGATCCTCCATCGACATTCAATTTAAATCTTCCTCTTTTCGACGGCCTCCAAACAATTAAATTCATTTTCTTTGAAACCACGAGAATAATCGAACAAGATAAAACCTCCATTACAGCCCTATCGTGCTTGCCCAAGACTCGGAAATTTTTAATCTTACCCGAGACCTCTCGAATGCATATTTTAACCGAAAGAATAACATCCTCAGTATTGAATTTCGTCCCTTCCATTCGTGCCACACATCAAGCTCTCCATAATGCCCAAGAAATTACAATGGGGAGAAATCCCTGAAGCCATCCAACCTGAGAATTCATTGTAGCTCTCTACCACTAGAAACTCATCATCCCCTCCCAATTCCGGATCTAAGACAGTCTAAAATAACAAGCATTAGCAAAATAATTCCATATTGTTTGTGCTCCATCTCCCTCACATAAAATATGGTTGACAGTTTCCATGCAAGGTTGCACACAACATTCACATTTTTAGAAACTAAAGGAATTCCTAAATTCTGGACAATATCATCAACTGGGATAGCCTTTCTGTTTGCCCTCTACACAAAGAACGACATCTTCTTTGGTAGCCACTTCTTTCACAGCCACTTCTTCCATATGCATAAATCCCCTCGTTGGTGAACCAACTGCCATGTTGATTTAGTCGTAAACTCACCGTCAATAGAGGGCTTCCATACGCAAACATCTTCACCCTGCCTTAATCGCACGCCAACTCCACATATTTTCTGCACAAAATCCTCCGGAAGCAACTATTGCACTAACTCAACGTTGGGGCCTAAATTCGTGAATACTTCCGCCAAACACAAATCAGCACTCCCAATGATGGGCACCGAATCACACAATGGCCCATCTCCTAACCATTGTCTACCTAAAACTTTGATTGGCCCCCCCGTATCAACCACTTCGTATTCCTTAAGACCTGTGGCATGATATCCATTAGTCCCCTCTAGAATCTTGTTCCTTTCCTGATCTGCAACACTGAGAAGACATGAGAGTTACCAACATATTTTTTATTAAAAAACTCTGACCACATTGATCCCCTTTTTATAATCTTCCAAATAAATTTCATAAGCAATGACTCTTAAGCCTCATGAAGATCCCGAATTCTGAATCCTGCTTCTACCGGCAAGCAAATTTCCCGCCAATAAATCCACTTCCTTTTTTTAGCCCCCCTCGAAGAGCCCCAACGAAAATCTGAAAATATTTTCTTGATAGTCGAGTGTACTCCTTTTGGAAAATTTAAGACCGAAAGCATGTGTATAGGGATACTATTCAAGACATGTTTCAGTAAAACAATTTTTACCCTGAAAGATAGGAGCTTACTCTTCCATCCAGCAAGCTTCTTTTGAACTTTAGCCAATAGGGAATCAAACATACGAATTTTCAATCGCCCCACAAAGAGAGGGATGCCCAAATACGTACATGGCCATCTACCTTCCTCAAAACCCTAAATCATTTTCAGTCCATTCTTACACTCAATCGACATAGATGAGGAGAAAAATATGGAAGACTTAGGATTAATTGGCTGCCCAGACAATACTTCATACCTTCACAACACCGCCATAAGGTTTCGAATAGAATCTTTCCCACCATTGGCAAAAATCAGAATATCATCCCCATAAAGTAAGTGAGTAATAAGAGTTCCTCCACCCGGGTGAAAAGACTTAATTCGCCCCCAAACTAAACTCACACTTTAGCATTCGAGAAAGAATCTCCTCAGACAAAATAAATAAATAGGAGGAAAGTGAATCACCCTGTCGTAAGCCGCGCGAAGCTCTGAAGAATCCTTTAATACTCCCATTCAACATCACTTTGAAAAAAGGTGAAGATATAACATTAAAAATAATATTCCTCCAATTATACGAAAAACTCAATCGCCGTAACATATTTAACAAAAAACTCCAATTCACTCAATCATAAGCTTTAGTCATATCAAGTTTCAACATCACATTCCCACCCTTTACCTTCATGTTCATGCCTTGTACCAATTCCTGAGCTAGAGATATATTCTTAAAAATACTCCAACCCCGAATGAATGCAGCCTGCTTAGGAGAAATGATTTTTTCCAACACTGGCGCCAAATGAAAAACCATTATTTTTTACATAATTTTATACACCACCGAACAAGGACTTATTAGGCGAAATTGACCAAAACCCAAAGGCTCATCCACCTTTGGAATCAAGACCAAATTTGTAGCCCCAAAGAAAGTAGTCAGCGGCTTCCCCTCAAAAAATTCTTTAGCCATTTCTAAAAGATCATCCTTAACAATATCCCAGGCCAGGATGAAAAAACTAGCAGAAAACTCTTCCGAACCCGAACTACTATCCGCAAGAATCGACCACAGAGAATTCTTTACCTCCACCGTAGAGGGAACAACACACAAATTCTCATTGTCCCCTATAGAGACCACCGACGTTACTAGCTCCAAGTCCCCCTGCGTCATTTCAGTAGGTGATGCCAAAAGCAATTCATGAAAATAAAAGACCATCCCCTTAACAATCTCTTTCCCCGTAGTCAACATACGCACATCCTCAAGTTGCATTCGATCAATCCTTTTATTTTTTTTCTTCATTCTCATGGATGCATGAAAGAAAATGGTATTAGAGTCACCTTCCTCAAGCCATTTTATCCGAGACTTTTGAAAAGCCAACATCTCTTCACGATGCACCCACTTCAAATGTTCCTGCTTATAGTTCAACAGCTTTGCTTCAACTTGTGTCGAGTACGCACTAAAAAGCTCAATTTCCAGCCCAATAATTCGGTCTTCCAAGGTTTTTAACTCCCTCTCTACACGACCAAATACTTCCTTATCCCAACCTTGCAAATCACTTTTCAGAAGCTTTTAACTTTTTGCTAATCCAAACCATTGCACATCCATCCACACATTTATTCCAAACCTCCTGAACTAGAGGAAGAAACCCCTCATGAGAACCCCACATCCAAAGAAATCTGAATGGCCGAATGATAGACACGTGATCTCGCAAGAGTTGAACAAACATGGGGGCATGATCCGATGTGGTCCGCGATAAATAATTAACCATAATATCCCCAAAGTAGTTTAAAATGATCTGCGCCTTAGCTTTGGCACTCAAACAATTCTCCAATAAATCATCTATGATTTATTTTTTACTAAACTTTGCAAAGATTTTCTTACTATCGATCGGAGGGGCCAAAACATAAAAGTGAAGATATATTAAAATTTGAGACAAGTTCATATCTTGAAAATAAATTTATATATAAAAAGAAATGCAAAATAGACGATTATTTCATTATATATTTGTTAGGTTTGTTTTAGCTTACTGGTTAAGTGCATGGTTAGTTACCACTACGTCAGTACCTTTTATTTTGGGATGTAATTTGTTATCTGTTGATTTGGTCTTCTTACCACGTTGTAGGAGTTGTTATAAGTGGATAATTTTTCCGTTTGTTTCAGTTTACTTATTTCAGTTTGCTCTGTAAGGCTATATAATATATAGCCAAGTTTGTTATTCAATGAAGTAAAGTCGATTTCTTCCAATTTCCTTTATCTTTTCTCCAGTTTCAAGTTCCGAACAATATTCTCTGATCTCTCTCTCTCTCTACGGTATTGGTGGAAGACACATGAATAGTGTTTATCTATAAATTTACCTCTCATATTTGTCTTTTATATATATATATATATTTTGGCCAAAAGGAGGGCGACACCTCCGGCAATTTGTTAAAGAAACCTCACTTGTGGCAGAGAGAAATCGTGATTACAAAAACACCCAACTTATGAAAAAATACAATACAATAAAACCATCACAAACTCAAAACAACGCCTAAACATAAACCAAACTATAAATATAGTTTTGTCTTATATATATATATATATATATATATAAGTGATACAGTTATAAAGAGATTTCATAAAAATAAATTTACAAACTGACATCGCTTCATATAATTCGTTAGAATCTACTTTTAGGGGTGTAAGGAGTTCAGTCTAGACCGAAAAGACCGACCTGACCAAACCATTCGGTCCAGATTAAACCAAGCCGAACTCCAGACCAATCGGTCTTGATCCCATAAATTGTGGACTGAGAAAATTTGGTCCAGTCCCAAGGTCTATAAATTTTGGACCAGACTGGACCGAACTCCTATATATTTTTAAAAAATATTTTTAATAATTTGATATATTATTTTTATATAGTAATTATATAAGTTAATAATGTAATTTTTATCTAATTTATTATCATTGACCATATAAAATATTTTTCTTAATGAATTAGTTATATAATTCACTTAATTTTAATTTAGTGATTTAAATAATTTTTTATTAATTTATTTTGAAAAATAAAATAAAAAATAATTGGGCCGTACCTAAAGGACCAGACCGAACCGATAGCTACCAGTCCACTCCCTATGGATGTTTGGTCTGGTCCAGTCTGGAGAAAATGGATAGACCGAAAATTTTGGTCCATCACCCCCTCAGACCGGACCGGACCGAACCGATTTACACTTCTATTTACTTTACAATAAAAATAACTTTAGAATCTGACTTATTACATTATCAACTCACGTAAGTTTATGAGTTTACTTTTGTGAAATACTTTTGTTGCTAAAACATTTCTCTTTTTTATATATCAGCGTAGCACGTACAAGTCACATTAGAGGCTGTCTAAAGGCTTATGCTTCAACAGATGAAACATATGTAGCAGAATAGGAGTGTTACTCGCACCCCAAGAAAGGGTGTGCCCTTGTCCCACCCCCCCCACCCTCGGGGGAGGTTTGGGCCCCTAGGCTCCTGCCTTGCTCCCGATGGGCGGGGCCCCCCATACAACTGTCGGGGAGCGAATTGACCCCCTGGTTCATTCGCCCACCCACGATCGCTGAAAAAACCAAAACTCACCCAGTGAAGAGTGAAGCACCAACCAACCAGTGAACCACCATTCCGAGTTACCATATACCAACCAATGAACCACCAACCAGAGAAATAGAGAGAGAGAGAGAGAGAGAGAGAGAGAGAGAGAGAGAGAGAGAGAGAAATATATATTTATATACCAGCTGGGGGCGACAACAAGAGGGAGAAAGAAACCATCACCACAGCGGTGACCAGCTAGAGCCGATGACGACCCCATAAAACACTAAAATAGAGGCACTGTGAGTCACAGACAGAGAGAGAGAGAGAGAGAGAGAGAGAGAGAGAGAGGCACAAGGAGGGGAATGGTTGGGCCCAGGGTGGAGATTTCTCAATTTATATGAAAACCTATATTAAAACAACGTCGTTTTATTAAAGACTCCCACCCCTATTAAAGACGCCCACCTCTATTAAGCATAACTCATGCCTAAATGAAAAAACAAAAACAAAAATTCAAAACATCATCTCATTGTTAATTATTATTACATTTTTTTAATTATTTAAATGATCAGTTGTGAGTTTAGAAACACATAAACTTGGATTGATTGTTTGGTTCCAAATCTAATTTTGATTGGGGCATGGTTTATTTTTAGGCATATAGGTATATATGTATATGCATTTTTTTAAGAGGGCGTGTATATTTATTTGTACAATGAAATATAAATTAAATATTAGAATATATGTGAAATATGTTCTTTTATATATTAAAAATATTTATTTTTTTCTTTAAAAAAAAAAAAGAGTAAAACCGAGCCATGGCCCACCCTGGCTTGCCCCTCTAGCTAGTCCCTTCACTAGATATACAACATGATCAAAGAATCAGACAAAAACTCGTCTATTTTAAATGAATTATTGATAGAAAATACTAAAGTTTTAAAGATAATTATTTTCTTTCGAAGTCAACAGTTCAAATATACCTTGAGTTCTATAATAAAATAATCATCGAGATTAATAAATACTCTTAAAGATATCCATCACGGAGTGAAAAAGAAAACAAAAATCACGATTTCAATGTATTCAAACATGATATTTATATATAATTAATATTAACTCATTTTAGTTGTTGTTACCTCTTTCAATTATTTATAGATAAGAGCTTCTATATTATAGATCAGTTATTAATTAATCACTTGTAATTGGGACCAAACATAGCTAATTCCAAGTTTATAACAAACATTAATTTTTAGACAAACATATGTTACAAGAAAAATAAATATACATAACGAATTATTCGCAATAAGAATGAACTCATTTTTATAAAAAATATATATATCATTTTCATAACAAATAATTGATCATAAATAAGTGTCATTCTTGTTATATATTAAAAAAATATAATTACGAGTACCAAAAATATAAAAATTTGAAATGTTGTTCTTATATTTTTAATAAAAAAAGATAACCAGCCACGTACGAGGCTGCCTGCAGAACGAAGCCACATTGGACACAAGTGACCAACAACGTTAACGGTCCCCAACAAGAAGTGTATGGCATGTATTAGTGCACACACACGTACGTAGTATTAATTCAACAACTTAATTATTAATTTCCATATTAGCTAGCTAGGGTTCAGACTTTTTTGCAATATATATATATATATAGTAAAATGATGATCATGAGGTACGTAGGATGCATGAGGCTTTGATCCCCAATAAGTCAGTTGGGTGGCTACCTAATTCATCTTCTGCATTAAAATGGTAGCAGCTAGCTCGATCTCAAAGTACCACTCATCATGATCTCATACTTCCAAAGACATTTCGAGTGGTACCTATCATCATCAAACCTCCTTCATTTTCCAATAAAATCACCTAATGCAGCAGACTTAACTACTTCTCCTATTATAATATTATTCACTTCACTGAATATTGATCATGTTTGTTGCGGCTGTTTATTTCAAGATTCCATGCTACTCCACTACACCAAATAAATAGCAACTTTTTAAAACATAACCCCATCTTATTGAAGCCAAATCAAGATTTCTTCTTCTTTTTTTTTTGTTGTATTAATCAACTTTTTTTCGTTTCCATTGAATCAAATTAGGCCAAATTAGTTGTATATTTAATTATTTGTATTCTTAACACTCTATCTTACGTGTGAATTAGACTCTCTCGCTTCTCAATGAGTGGACAGTCAATACGTGAAATTTTTAATTAAATTGGGTGCAATGTAGAGTCAGAGTTTAAATTCAGAACTTTTACTCTAATACCATGTGAAATTACTATTTATTTCAAAAACTTAAGCTGATGGATAGAGATAGATTTAATTATTTATATTCTTAACAAATATATACGACATACCTTGAACAGCACAAATCCTCTTTGAGAAAGGTGTATTAGTCATAATAATCAGTGCATGGCTTTGATGTTTACACATCACGGCCACCTGCCTAGGAAAAATCATGTCTGAATTAAACAACTTCCACTTTGCTTCCCTTTGTCAAGACCATAGACTTTGGAGTGGAACATATTAATTACTCTATCAAATGACCGAAAAGTAGTCAGCTAAGACAAAAGAAACACTTCTTCGTCCTCCTATATACCAAACCAAACCAAAATTCAACCTAACCGTTCTTTGATAATGATGCCTAGCTGCTAGCTGCATGGATTTTAAATCACATTAAGAAAATACAACAATTAATCCACAAAAAAAAATAGAAAGTGAACATTATTTCCATATATATGTGTACTGCTTAACTAAGAAGTAGACATGCACTACAACAAAAATACTTATTTGTGACCAATTATTTGTTCTAAAAATGAAAATTTCCTACCAAAATGAATTCATTCTCGTCGTAAATAAATTTTCACAAATAATTGTTTTTTTGTAGTGAGGCTACTATATTTTAAAGATTTAGGACTAGTTTGGTTACACAAAATCAAATTATCTCATCTCATATAATCATTATAACTTTTTCAAACTCTCACACAAAATATAATAAACAATTCAACTTTTTTAAATTTCAAAATAAAAATAATATTATAACAATATTTCATTAACTTTCAACAAAACATCTTATAAACTGCATAACCAAACGAGGCCTTAAGAGTATAGATTAAGCCAAATTATATTAATGTATATCACTTCATGACTACTCTCGCTCTTTATTTCATGTGTGGGACTTAACAGCTGCATGCACGAAATCAAGTATATATCCCTAAAAAACATTCTGATCATTCCATAATACATTTAGATAATGAAGACTTATTGGAGGACATGCATCAAGGTATCGATAACTTTTAAGGGTGGAAAGAGTACGTACTTAGAGTAGAAACATATAATAAATATATGATTGGCACATACATTTTTTACCTTAACATATATGCATGCCCTTTTTAACAAGGTGACGAGGCTAGTGGGTGCACCAAATTCCCTTTATGGTTGGACTAATTGTACGTCCAAAAATCTCTATTCAGAGTCAGTACTGTTGACTCAAAACCTAATTTTTCCAAACCAATTTCTCTCTTACAATTAAAAAAGGATAGAGCTTTTATATTTCTTTGTGACAGTATAAATAATGGTTGCCCTCTTATGGTTGTAAGACACAGAGAAGCAGTACGGGTTTAATTAATTCAACAGAGGCTGAGAAATCAATGGAGACTTACAATCTCATTGTCAAGCCATGGTGCAGTCACTTCTTTCTTGGCTTATTTGCCATGCTCGCTCTCCTTTCTCTGTCTGCAGATGCAGAAACTCACTACCATCAATTTGTTGTAAGTCTTTCTTCATTTTCTGAACTGAATAAAACCACCAGGCACCGGCCAACGGATCTTAAACCTCTGCTCTTGGTGATTTCGAATAATGGAGTATAGTTCTGTTACTAATTATTAGTTTTACTATAATTTTCGTAACTGATATAGATTCAAGCAAAACCAGTGAAGAGGCTGTGCAGAACCCACAACACAATTACAGTAAATGGACAATTCCCAGGACCAACCTTGGAAGTGAGAAATGGGGATTCCCTAGTGATCAGAGTGGTGAACAGTGCTCAATACAACATCAGCCTCCATTGGTAAAATCCTTAGAACTCTTATCACACATAACATGACCAAAGGTTGATTTGCAGACAAGTGCATGCATGCATGCGCACACTTGACCCCAGGCCCCGGGGCATGCATGGGCACTCAAATATATAGAGAGCTAGCCTGAATAAACCTGCCAAAAGACTTGCAAACCTAGTACCAAATACTACGTACCTAAAAATTCATGATTCTTGTAATTTGATGTCTATAAGTACTGCATGTTATATATCAGGCATGGAATTCGACAGCTCAGAAATCCATGGGCAGATGGGCCGAGTTATGTGACTCAGTGTCCCATTCAACCGGGAGGGACATACACATACCGTTTCACAATCATAAACCAAGAGGGTACGTTGTGGTGGCATGCTCATACCAATTGGCTCAGAGCCACTGTTTATGGAGCTCTCATCATCCATCCTAAATTGGGTTCTCCATACCCATTCTCAACGCCCAAGCGAGAATACACAATTCTTCTTGGTAACAACTCAACACATGTTATTCTTACCACCAATCAATCTGGGATTATGAGAAAGTAATAGAACTCTGACGGCTTATGATGATGGCAATAAACAGGAGAATGGTTCGACAGAAATCCCATGGATGTTTTAAAGCTGGCTCAGTTCACAGGAGCAGCTCCAAATGTTTCAGATGCATTTACCATCAATGGTCAGCCTGGTGATCTGTATAGATGCTCCAGCCAAGGTAAGGAGTAAACTTACTAGTTTAATTTAGGTCTAGCGGGAAGAATAATAAACTAACAGTGCTTGTTTGATCATGAAAAGATCTTGGTATCTTGTTTTTATTATATGGTACCATAAAACGGTTACCATAACTAAAATCACAATGCAGAAACCAAAAGATTTGCAATAGAATCGGGTGAGACAGTTCTCCTACGAATCATCGGCTCTATGCTCAATCAAGAACTCTTCTTTGCCATTGCCAACCACAAAATGACTGTTGTTGGTGTTGATGCTGCATACACCAAGCCTTTCACAACCAATGTTGTCATGATAGGACCAGGTCAGACAACCAATGTCCTCCTCACCGCTGATCAGCCCCCAGCTCACTACTACATGGCTGCACATGCCTATAACACCGCGAATGCACCCTTTGATAACACCACTACTACAGCCATCCTTGAATACAAATCTGCTCCCTGCAAGAAGGGGCAATCCTCAAGACCAGTCTTCCCTCAACTGCCAGGCTACAATGATACAGCCACAGCAACTGCTTTCACTGCCGGGATTAAGAGCCCAGCTTCTCAGGTCAAGGCCATTACTGACATTGATGAGAACCTATTTTTCACAGCGGGATTAGGACTAAACAATTGCACACGTCCTAACAGCCCCCGTTGTCAAGGACCAAATGGAACCCGCATCACCGCCAGCATGAACAATGTTTCTTTTGTCCTCCCTAGAACAAACTCCATTATGCAAGCATATTATCAAGGTGTGCCTGGTGTCTTCACCACAGACTTTCCACCTGTCCCCCCTGTACAATTTGATTATACCGGCAACGTGAGCAGGGGACTCTGGCAACCTATTCCAGGAACTAAGCTCTACAAGTTGAAGTATGGTTCCAGAGTACAGATTGTGTTGCAGGATACAAGTATTGTCACAACAGAGGACCATCCTATGCATATTCATGGATACCATTTCTATGTTGTTGGATCAGGTTTTGGCAACTTCAACCCAAGAACAGACCCAGCCAACTTCAACTTCGTCGACCCACCACTGAGGAATACCATTGGAACAAACCCTGGTGGATGGGTAGCCATCCGATTTGTGGCTGATAATCCAGGTGACGCACTAAATCTCAAAAATTTAAATACCTTGCATAGATCCATTGATCTGATTTTTTTTTTCATGTGCTTTCTTGTTGCAAAACAGGAGTTTGGCTGGTGCACTGTCACATAGACGCACATTTGAGTACTGGTTTGGCAATGGCTTTCCTAGTTGAAAATGGATTTGGGGAATCTCAGTCTGTAATACCTCCACCAGCAGATCTGCCCACATGTTAAGACCGTCAACAGAGTATCATCATTCACCAGTCATTTCGTCTAATTTTCAAGTCAAATATTTGCTGTCCTCTAGTATTGTTAGAAATTTATATAAAGGTTTGGCTGAATCTTTTGCCATGGGTTTCTAGTATAGTAGTAGGCCAAGAATCGGTCAATGCTCCACTGAGCAGCTGATTTCTCAAGTTTCTTGATTGCGTGTATTGTTTTAAAAATCAGATTGGATTTTAGATTTTATAACAAGTTAGTTATATCTGTTTCATTCCAAACTTTCTGACGATAAGTTTATAAGACATACCACAAGTGAAACAGATGTAAGTTCCCAATTAGCCCACTTATGGCAAGGCAGTGCAGACAGAGCTGGTAGCCATCCAGTAAATCCACTTGAATAACTCATGAAGGCGACTTTGCCCCTAACACAAGACTATAACCATCTTAATTGAGTGGACCTTATTCTGATTGGCTGTAGACATTTGAAAACCAGGTGAAAATTGCCAAGACACTCCCAAACAGGGTTGCCATCAACCTGAAAACATACACCAAGCATGTGGCATGTGTAAGGTGTGATTTCCAGTATTTGAAGAGAAATCAGTCAACACCAATACTTGCATGGAAGTTTATATATATATATATATATATATATATATATATATATATAATTTCTGAACCAACAGCAGAAACATAAAATGTACAGGCAATATGATTACAAAAAAGAAAAAGAAAAACCTTGTTTCTAGGGGCAGTAAGAAAGGGAAAATCAAAAGTGATAATATCAATAGAACACGGCAGACAACAGCTCTGGCATATAATGGCAAGTTGGCATCAAGAAACATTTACAAAATTGGGCTAGTTAAAATCTCCAAATCATTCAGGCAACAAATTTCAGACAACGGGTATCATTATGTATATTCTGGCAACGGCATGAACAGAAGCGCATCCCACACTTCACACATGTATAGCTGGCAGCATATCCACAAACAGTACAGAAATGGCGGCGAGAGGTAGAGCTAGGAGGTCCCACAGCTGCCTTCAAATAGGAGGGAACGTGAGAAGGCAATGTTTCTATGCTTGCCTGTAGTTTTTGAAATGATTAGTGACTAAAGAAAGTAAAAATAAAAACAGTACAAGCAGCATTTCCCTTGTTACCTCATGTAAAAGCTCGGCAAATGTTCTTGGGGCTTTCCTAGCATTCTCAAGTGCTTTTGCCTGTCTGGTTTTACGTTTTGTGCCCTTGGACTGCCTCTTGTGCATATATACTGTGAGAAGCAGTCCCCAAAAATAAAAAACAGAGAGAGAGAAAATCATTTCAGCTAAAAAATGGGGAGGTAACTTTACACAAGTATCTTCCAGTGGCACCCTAGCAACGAGCAACCTCCCTTATAAAGATATACCAAATGTGACCATTAAATCCCACAGACCAATCCTCCATAATTGAGTACATGAGAGGATCAACTTCAAAGATGAGAGAGGGTGGGTGGTATCTTATTCTTCTACTTTTTTGGAATCTAGATGGTTTCCATACAGGACTTCTGTTTCATGGATGTAGGTATATGCTCTATGTAGCATATAGAGAAATGGAAACCTATTCACTCCCCCAATTAAAGTTAAAGAGCATTGAAAAGAGAAAAAAAAAAATGAACAGAAAGGAAGAAAGAAAAAAAATTGAAGAACCAATATGAATTAGACCTTGATCTTCATCATCAAGAGAAGTATCATCGTCTTCGTTAATTTCAATCGTCTCCATTCCCGCATTGTCATTTTCTAGTGCTTCAAGGCGAGCAAGAGCAGCCTAAGAAAGAATTTCTAAGACTTCACAATCCACATTGAAGGAAGCTAACAAATCTACTATTTCATCAACAGTGCCAAGTAAGGAAACCACAAAACCAAAAACTGATTGTCAAATAAACGGATTGGGCATACCTGAGCGCGATTGTCACTATTCGCTAGGGCAGCAACCATTCTAGGAGCAACCTTACGTGTTCGGCTCGACATGCGTCGAAATGGGCTGGAATTGTCTTCATCCATTGCTGCAAATGTATAGTTAATTAAGATAAAGCAATCATTGACGACATTATACACTATGTATGCTGTATGAAAGCCATGAATACTATATGATAAAGTAAAATTTTTCTATTGGGTAACCCACTTTTGAACTTATCAGCACTAGCATTAGGTAAAAAAAAACCTTGCTTGAAGGAGTTGCCACTTGACTCCAAAATCAAAGGCACAATAACTGGGAGATTTTAATTCAGTATCTCTCATATTGAATCGAAAATATGGGTCGTCTCCAAAACGACTGAGAGATACGCAAACAAAAAATTGATAGACATGAATAGGAAGACTTGGAGAGCAAAGCTCTGAGTCTCCACTTTTCCACAAGATCAGATCACGTCTTAGACCCAATTCAGACCTACTGATTATTTGAGATTTAAAAGCGAGCCCGAAAAAGAAAACGAGAAAGTGGAGATTAATCCAACAAAGAAAGCAGAACTTCAAAATTCATCCAAATATGAATTAGATAAAAATCAAAGCGAAGAAAAAGAAAACCAAAAAGCACCATGAACATGGGGAAGAGAGGAACTAACCTGGAAACACGTCGAGAACAAGGAACGGAGGGGCAGGAGGACGGTGGTGCGAGCTACTTCGTTGTCGTTCAGAAATCTGTAGTCGGAACCAGAGAGAGAAGCAAAACGGTGACGTTGTGAACGAAACGTTTTGGGCAAAACTTCTCACTCACACACAGTAAACCACAATTTCCGTACCAGCAAGGATTATAAAGAGAAATGCTATATCACACTCTACCGTACATTGCACTCTTCACATACTTCACATAGTTTAATTTTTTTTTTTTTTCAACCTAGCACGTTAGGTGTGATGGGACTTCTTCAAGAAGATTTTCTCGGATTATAAATTATAATTGGTTGCATACGAAAAAACATACGAGGATTATAAGGTTTGCTTACGATAATCCATTAAAAATATGATTTTTTGTTAATATAAAACAAATTTTTGTTATATAAATGTTCAATATTTATGAATAAAAAATAGAAAATCAAGGTCCACAGGAGACTTATAGAAACGAAATGATAAGGAATAGAAAAATTATATTCATCATTCTAACTCTCATCATTTCATTATGTGGCATTAAATGATAAGTTTATAATTGAAATATAATAAATAATTTCCAATTACCTAATGTCACATCATAGAATGATGAAAGAATGATAGAAGTTAGGATGATGAGTAACATTACTCCAATATTTATCATTTCTAAAAAAGAAATCAATGTCCATCATATATATTTGGCTAAAGGAAAATCCAGCCAAAAAAAAAAAAACAAAGAAAACTGAAGGAAAATTAAAGATCTTCAAAGCATGGTAAATGTTATGCTATTTAACTTTTTAAATATTAGGATTTAAAGGAATATAGCCTTGTAATTAACCTTATAAAAGTTCAGAAGATCCTGGTGTTGTCAAACTGATTTTTCTTATTATATAAGTTATTATCTTTACATTAGTTTCTCCGTACAACTTCCAATTTTATAATTTTAATGTTTTTGGTCCACACCATTATTTCAACTATTATTTGATTTGTATAAATTTTAAATAGATAAATTTTATATAATTTTTTTGGTAAAAAAAAATAGAACTTACTTTAAGTATAAAAAAATAATTTTTTTATTAATAAGACTCACTTTTTTATTAAAAAAAATATGTAAACTTATTTATTTATAGGGTTAATTTGTTTCAGCCCACGTATCTAACATTCTCTTCCACAGCGGTGGCCTCGTGCGAGCAATTTAACGAACACCTTGACATGGATTGTTCGAGAGCTAGTTTGAATAATGAGATGAGATAAAATAATTTTAATTGAGTTTAATAAAATATTATTTTTATAATATTATTATTATTTAAAAAATATAATAGATTATTATATTTTATATAAAAATTTAAGAAAGTTCTAATAATAAAATTAGATAAAATGAATTGAAAATATTTCTATGCTGAGTACTTATCTTAAAAAATGATAATTTTTAATGCGCCCTCTTTTCTTTCTTCATTGCAAATCGAGAAATATGGGACTGGAACTGTTAAAATTCCATTTCCCTTTCATTTTTTATTGTTTTGGGTATTTATTGTACTTTTAATTTTAATTAATTTGATATTACAAAAAAAAAAAAGTTAAAGGCTAAAGCGGACCAACATGGCCCATTAATTTGAGATTGCCTGCCCGAATGTGGAATTGTCATAAAGAGATAGCAGACAACATGGCCCATTAAGCATTTAAAATTATTTTAAAAACGATAAAACATACACAGATTGAACCGAGAGGGACCACTGAAAGACGGGCCACGGCCCATTCTATAGAAAACTAATTGTCACAAAGATGATATTTAAGAGGGCCCAGAGCATCACCATCACCAGCCAGCCACACTGCCATTAGAGAGGACATGATTGTTTACCTAAAAAGAAGGCGGCTTTTTCGTTCCTGCAAGTGGAGAGAATTTATTTCTGTGCAGAGCTCTCTTATTATGGCCACCATCTGTGAGTGTCAGGGGTACAAAATTAATTAAAGAAGAAAGAAGGATGATGATGGATGCAGAGCCTGGAGAACCTGCAACCCCTTCAGCCCATCCTGATCTCTCATTGTTTGTTTCAGTCGGCTTTCTGCCCTTTTAGGATTGGACCACCATCCCATCTTTAATATGAGTAACCTTGTCATTGAATATCTGGGCAGGTGAATTTTGTTGAGTTTGAGTTGATTTCCAGTCATTTTTGTTGTCAAACACACAATCTCTTGCTTTACATATTGAACCTGTTGATCTAAAGTTTGAATACCTATGAAAACGATATTAAAGAAAGAGATAAGACTCGATCCCACTACCTATACAAAATGGAAAACATCTTTTAAAAAGCACAGAAAACAAAAGGAATTAAGTGAGACAAAAAGTAACTTATCTGAGATTAACCCGAATATATTTTTGCTTTTGTTTTCAAATCTTTTTACAGAAAGTTTAGCAGCTCTTAACCTTCCCTGTTACGGTGGAAATTGATCAGGCTTTCAGCTTTGAAAATGATGAAGATGTAAAGGAAATATAGCAGGTTTTGAAAAGAGAGAAAGAATTGCTCGTGTAGAAGTTTTGTCATGCTGCAAAACTAAAAACGGGTTTTGAAAAAATCCCCAAGTATCTTTTACTGCATACTTTATCCATAAAATATAGCAATTTTCTCGGTAAACAACCAGGTGCTAGGGAAGGCATGTAAATTCGACACCAAGGACCATTATATAGCATCACTGACTTGAATAAATTACTACCATAAAATGTAGTTTCACGGCAAATGGTTTCCCCGATGCCAAGAATCATCATTGTAATTAAACTCAATCAATCTGAACAAAAGTAGATATGGGGCATTGCTTGATCCTCAATTTCAGATAGTACCACATCAAGCAGTAAATTTACATTGAAATCTCCTGAGGTAGCCTCTCTCTATTTTTAAGTAGGCATATCATAAGCTAGCTTGCCAGTGATACTACTGCAGAGCCCTGCAGGAATTCCATTACTCCAACCACATCAAGTCCCATAACTTCTCAAGTGCCCTTCCGAGCATAGCATAGGGATCAGAATTTGGGGCCTTTTCATTTCCTCTAAATATTTTTACCAACCAATGAAATATTCACATAGGTTAAGATTATGATACATTCAGTTAGGAAATGTATACACGATTGATACGTGTAGACAGAAATCTAATTGGAAATCATACTAACCAGTTGTATTATTACAAATAGAAGGCGATGTGCCTAGCTATATAATACCATAACAACTCATGCATTGAAAGATACCATTTGCAGCTCAAAATTCTTGTGCAGTTTGAGGGTGTATATAGCTTGTCTTCCTCGTTCCACCATATAGGCTTGTTGCATATGTTACCAGACTCAGGTCTCATGGGTGGCAGCAACAAATGGATACATGCACTGTGAGAGCCAATAGAATTTCTACTTTTCTACCTTTTCTCATTCAATTAAATCCGGGTTGGTTATCCTGCCATCATGAGATCTCACAAATCCAAAAAGTGTTTTTGGACCGCAATGGTCAGGAAAACAAGTATCGCAGTATCTAGATTTCACAGGAACTGGTTGGTCATGTAAAGTCCAAACAACATGAGCTTCAGTTTTCCTTTCAGAAGGATTAGCATCCTGAATGGGAGCTTTTGAAGTTAAAAGTTCAGGGTGAACTCCTAAATTAAGAAACTCTAAAGTGGGGTCCCTGTTCAAGAACATTACCTTGTGAAGATAATTATCTTATATATATATATAATCACAACATCAAAGGGTTTAAACTTTAATAACATAACAGGTGCGTTGGTTTCTCTGTCCCCAAACAATTAAACACACCATGTACCCTAAAGTTAGGTCAGTCTTATCGACACTTGCAAATTGGCCCAAAAATTATCACTCCCAACCGTAGATGTGGGTCTATAATGGCCAACCAGATGATCCACATTGAATCTGAAACAGGGAATGAATAAAAAAACTAACATAAAAATATTCAAAGAGATAGACATAATGATCTTCAACCCAGAATGCAAAATTAAACAGCTATTTTAGTTTAATTCGGGGATTAGAATAATCCATCACAGTCGTAAATAGTTTTAGATTTTACATCAATTTCACTTTTTAAAGAGCAATAATTATGATGATGAGGGTGAATAAATATAGAAATTAAAGTGAATGGACGGCGACCCGAACAAAGTTGGGAAGGGAGTCAACATCCAGAGTTACGAAGACCCTCTTTACTACAAAGCCTGCAAAAATCTCGATCAAATATGAAACCCTAGCTCAGTTCCCACTACTTCGAAAAGGCTCTCTCCCTAGGGTTTCGGACTAGCCCAAAATAAATCCCAGCTGCAACAATACAGAAGTACTATCAGAACTAAATAAGTTCCAAAATTTTGTTCAGAGAGAGATCTGCAAGGCTTAAAAATCGAGGCAAAAGAAACTGGTTTCACTGTTAGTTTGATCTTCTAGAGAATACTTCAGGCTTTTGCCCGTAAACATGTAAAGGGAAACCCAAAAAAGAAGCCATTCGAAGCCAAATCACAAATAATGCATATCCAAAAGACCCAAGTAAAAGTTAAAAGGTATGAGAGTAAGGAAATCCAGCAGCAAAATTGATAGATCCAACGGAATCCAACAACGTAAGGTGCGGTGGTTGGACTTGAAGTGGATAGAAGGACCGGATCATTTATGTTGCCACAATGTTTCTGCAAAAATTATGCCGAGAACAAGTGCATGGCACTTCACCTGCTTCTTTTCCGACCAAAAATAATCCTAGATGGAAGTGTAACCCACAAACAACACAGTGATTCAGAAGATTTTTCAGATGTTCCAAACTAAAGATATTTGGAGTGGTAAGAGTCCGTAAGAGTGGCCTCCTCAATGATGTGCAGGTCACAAAATCCATACCTAACGAAGCCTTCAAAATATATAGCACGACTATATGAGAAGTGAGAAACAACAAAATAAGCAAAACCCATTTTCCAGCAGCACGAACACGGGAGAAAACAATCATATATTTGAAAGGAGGACCAAGTTTGTATCTTTCATAAGTACTGCATAATTTCTAACTCAAGAAAACACAGCAGAAAAGAAAAGAGTAATATTACATAATATTCAGAAGAGACGACATATTCTTCTCGGTCGGAGCTGAGACCACAGTCCAGAGAAAGTAAGAAGAACCCATGAAACTCAGGATAGATAGCGCCAGTAATCACACAAACATGATGATCATGATTACAGTAATTCATGGCGCTATCCCTCCTGAGCTTTACGGATTCTCCTGTACTGTGAAAAGTAATAATCGGGACAGGGCTAGAAAATATCCTGTACAAAACGCTATAGAGAAACTGGGCTCTGTACCTCAAGGGGTGGGCAATGAGGGAGAGGGCAAGGCGCTGTATTTATAAGAGGAAGGGACGTAGGACATGAGTCACTTTATTGGAACATGAAGGACCCTGAGACCAAGTAAAGATTAGGGGGTTTGTGTGGAGGGACGGTTTCTTTTTATTTTTATTTTTTTTCTTTTTCATTTAATTTATCATTTTGGTTTTATCCATCAGGCGTCGTTTGTGTTGAATTAAGTTGAGATAATTGATAAAAATTAAAAATAAAATAAAATATTATTTTTTAATATTATTATTATTTTAAATTTTAAAAAAATTAAATTATTTATTATATTTTATATAAAAATTTTAAAAAATTATAATGATGAGATAAGATAAAATTAAAATATTTATTTTTATAATTATTTTTAACTCATCTCATCTAATAATTATAATTTTTTAAAATTTTTATATAAAATAAAATAAATAATTCAAATTTTTTAAATTTTAAAATATAAATAATATCAAAAAAAATATTTTTTAATTTTTATCGCATTTTATCTACAGCGGATACATTGTATCCAATTCTTTAATATTAATTGTGTTTCCTTACTTACTTTGTACGCTGCCGACTACGATGATACTCACAAGCCTCACCCGTTGCCATCTTGGGATGCGGCACGGAGGAATTCAATGGAGTATGGTTTTTCTGCACATAATTGGCCTTAATTTTCTCCTCTTTTGCAGCTTTGACGGGGGGCAAACCCTTATTTTCTAAATTATTTTGCTTGAAAAGGACAACTGGTGGGATTATTTCACTTTACTTTCTTACAAATTTGTCATTAATTTCTTATCTGCTTTAAATTGGACTCAAATTTTTCATTAGATTTTACCTGGTTATAAGGAAAACCATTTTTTAAATGTGGGAAATAGGAGTTCAATTATAATCCTTTTTTTTATAATATTTTTTCCTTATTTTTTCACGCGTACAACTGAAAAATAATTGAAAATCCTCGAGCATGTTTCCACAAAAAATAAAATAAATCGAGAATGTTAAGGTGCGGTTTGGATAGTAAGATGAGATGAAATAGTTTTAGATAAAAATTAAAAGTTGAATAAAATATTATTATAATATTATTTAATCCTACAAGAAAAGCGAGTATTTATAACATTTTTTACGACGAAAATGATTATTTATAATGAAAATAGATTTATTTTAATTGGAAATAATCATTTCGTTAGAAATAACTGGTCGTAAATAAGTAATTTTCTTATAATTAATTTCTAATATTATTGTTGTTTTTAGATTTGAAAATGTTAAATTATTTATTATATTTTATATAAAAATTTAATAAAATTATAATTATAAAATAAAATAAGATGAAACATTTTTACTGTCCAAATAGGCCACGATAAAATATGGAAGTATATGGATCTCTTATTTGGGGCTTTATAAACACATTTTTGCCTTTGAAAAAAAAAAATAGTGGTGAAGTCAAACAAAGACAGACCACTGATTAATTCCAAATAATAAGATAATGTAATTTGATTTTCATGAGACTTAAAAGACAGATAAATATCATTGTATCAATGAAAATTATATTTGTTGGCTCGGAAATTGTGACTCATTTTATTTAGTGGTGAGTGGGGGACTGCATGTGTTGATGAATGAGAGTAAAAGAAGAAAAAATATCATTTTAAAAATAACGTTATTGTAATTTTAATATTTTTTTAAATATAACTGTATGAATTTACATAAGCAGTCCCTATTTAGAGATTGTATATAGACTAACTAAAACAAAATGTCACAATTCATAGGTATAAGCCTCATTTAGATACAATAAGTATTTAATCTCATTATTATAACTTTCATAAATTATTATATAAAATAAAATAAATAATTTAACTTTTTTAAACCTAAAACAATAATAATATTAAATAATAATATTGTAATAATATTTTATTTAATTTTCATTTTAACTGATCTCATCTCAACACACTATCCAAACGGCATCTAAAACAAATCCTACACCATATACATATTCTCTAATGCACTTTTGGGGGTTTTAGCCTTTTACAATCCACAAATTTCCTAAAGATCAACACCTTTGTTATGAACGAATTATATGAATTAGCAATGGCATCTTCCACAATGACATTTCATGGCTTCATGGCAGGTGTAAATAAACAAGTTGTTTGTGATCTCTTGTGTTAATTCGAAGGCCATGATAAAAAGAGGTTGCATGATCCTTACAAAGGGGATGCCACATGGGAGATTTTTATTTTTTCTCCTTTGTATTAGAATAAAAATTATGAACTTGTTTACTTAAGTCTTAACGACTATTTTGGGTGGGTCAAGTATCATTACATCAATGGTCAATCAAATGCTCTTCACCATCCAACATCACTTGTGGGCAATACTATTGACAATTGTAGCCTATTTTTTGTCAAAAATGTAATCATCATGGTTACTAATCTCCATTACAGTCGGCAACATACATAATCCCTATTATGAATTATCATTCTCTTTTTTTTCACCCCGAATATTTTATCATTATAAAAGTATTAAATTCCCGTCTTCAATAATTAATTCCATTTTATTTACATAAATAATTTATTTATAAAGAGATCACATAAAATAAACTCACAAACTGATTTATTTACATAAATAATTTATTTATAAATAAATAATATAAAATAAATTTATAAATTAATGTGATATGTTAAATTCCAAAACTTTTTTTTAAATGAATCTAAAGTATTATATAAAAAAATGTTTGTTGATTTGTTTTTGTGAAATTTTGTTGTAGTTATAACGTTTATCATTTAAATAATGGAAGGCTAGAGATAAGATTGGTATAAATAATGAATAAATATAGATAGAAGTCATTATTGAAAACATCTATTTTATACATATGATATGGCATAATGTAGACCACATATCTTTACAAGCGAGTGTTAGGAACAATTAACTAGAAGCAGTCATGTAGTGAGTATGAAGTGTACATTACTATAGTAGTTTCTCTCTAACATTACTCATAAATAATAAGATCAATATATATAAATCACTTTTGAATTCTATTTAGATTTGGAGATTATATAAAAATAAAATTTATAAATAAATATAATGTGTTAAATCTATTTTAGTTTAAAAAATCAAAGAAAATATAGAGGAGGGTAGAGTTTTAGGAGAGAATATTTGGGATTCCTATGGATTAGTTCTGTAATTCGCAGTAACCTCCGATTTAAGTGCTGATGCAGTACAAGGACATTTTCTTATTGTGACGTCATATCCGATCTTACAAATATCTCGATCGTAAGAACACCTTTTTCAATGTTTCTCCTTCTTTTCCATTAACCTTTTTCTGTTTCCTGTGATTAGATGTGAGAAACGTTCTATGCGTTGTTATATTGGATTTGTATTTGATGTTTCAGGCTGGAAGGCATCTTTTAACTTTGGATAATTTAAGCCTAATTTGGATATAAAATTTGTTTGATTTTATTTGATTTTTATAATTTTTTAAAATTTATATACAAAATATAATAAATAATTTAATTTTTTTAAAATTTTAAATAATAATAATATTAAAAAATAATATTTTATTCAACTTTATTATAAAACTATTTAATTTCATCTCACTATCTAAATCTGGCCTTAACGTATATTGTATTTATGGAAAAATGTTGCTCAACTCCAATAAATATAATACAAAAAATTTACATCGCTCTGTAATTAACTTTGTGTGCTAAAATATGTAATATATCGAAAATACTTTTGAAAACAAACAAAATTACTAAAAATTAATTGGAGACATCCATCCATAGCGTAAATTTATATTTAAAATAGAGATGTTCCTGACCACGAACAGTAAAAATGTTCAATTTTTTTAGAAAAATATTACTCTATAGTTAGTTTATATCGCTGTGAGTTTTTTATTTATTTTTTATTATTATTTTTTACTTAATGATTAAGTAAGTATTTTTTTATAATATTATAAATTTTTTTAAATATATTTAAACATATTAAAAAATATATATATATATATAAAAAACAAAAAAAAACTTTTAAAAGTATTAGCGGAAGCTCTTAGCCGTGAGAGTAGTACCGCTTATTTTTTTTAACAAAGAGGGTACTAGCCAGTGTGTGATTATTTATATAAAAATAAATTTATAACTTAATTTGAATTTATTAAAAATTTATAATTTGAATTAGTCATAAATAAAGTTATAAATTATATAATTTATAACTTTATTTATGACTAAAATATATATCTTTCTGACGGAAAATGTAATTCAAACTAATAAGAAGAGTGAGATGACCTGATTGCAAATTGATATCCCCTCAAAAGGCAACTCTTGTTTCATATGTTATAATATGCGCACAGAAAACACCATGGCAGCTTAGAGGGCTTAAAAAAAGCAGAGACCATCCCGATGTTGACTTCTCGAGGTCCATTTGGAAAACTGAACTGAACATAACATCATCCAGATTTTACTGGAGTTGCATCGAATTAAAAATGCTATACATTATTAGCCAACCATAAACAATTTATTTACTCCAATAAATTAATTAATTAATTAATAAAAAAATCTAGAGACAAGACAATCTGAATGAATCTTTCTCGTGAAAAATAAGCAGGCAGAGAAGGCGGGGTTGTGGTTAAATTGGTGGTGTATTATGGAGGCAATGACGTGGAGGAGTAGGAGGAAAGGTGGCTCGGACCCTGGGGTCATTCCATGCCACCATTTCTCTCTGTCTCGGACCAACTTTGCATCGGCACTTGCACCACACACACACACAGAGTACTACTACTCTTGAGAGCGAGAAAGAAAGATAGAAATAGAGAAGTAGGTAGGCTTTAGGGTTCTAGCCATCTACACTTCTTTTTAGACGCTTTCCCACCCTCTCGATTTCCTTGTTTCAGTACAGCAGAGAGACTCCCCACCATACCCTTCTCCCCTCTAAATACTCTGTCTCTCTCGGGAACCGAGATTCTTTGGCTTTCTTTCTAAACCAATAAATAATCTTCCTCCGTTTCATTTATTGCATTATGGGACTCTCTTTACAAGGACATTAATGCCCTCAGAGCCTCTTACCAACCTCGATTGGTTATGGAAATTGGAATTGCATGAATTTCTCATTTTGGGAAAAACCAAAATGTGGGCATTTTTGCCAATTTGTTACTTTCCTTGAACTCGCGCTTTCTTCACCGTGCCCAAAAGGAAAAATCCCTTTTCTTTATCATTTTTTTCGGCGTATTAGGCGTCCTTTGTTTCGAGGCAGTTAAAATATTATTATAATATAATTTAAAAAAAATTAAATTATTTATTTTATTTTATATAAAAAATTATAATAATTAAATAAAATGTAAATAATTAGAAAAACAAACGCAATATTTACCTTGAAATATTTGCAATATTATTTTATATACTCAGGTTGTTTAGATGTTGAAGTGAGTTGAGTTGAATTAAGTTGAGATGATAAAATATTATTAAAATATTATTTTTTAATATTATTATTATTTTAAGATTTGAAAAAATTGAATTATTTATTATATTTTATATTGAGATTTGAAAAAATTATAATGATGAATTGAGATAAATTGAAATGAGTTTGGGATCCAAACGAAACCAATCTACTCGGATTGGGAAAACAGAGTCTTCGATTCACTCCAATCATGACTATGCTGTTGGACTCCATCCCTTCGCTTTTATAATTTTTATTTGAATTCATCATTTATTTCAAAATTTTAAATTGATAAAATAAATATATTGAATCATTTATATTATATATTAGCAACAATCTTTGCTGTTCTGTTGATAGTGTATATATATATATATATAGTGATACTCGGCTGATGGTCCCGTGATAGTTGAGTCTACGTGTTTGGGTGCTTCTTTTGTTACAAGCTTTTGCATTAGGAACTGTGATATAACAACAATCAATGTTATCAATATACAAGCTCGAGGTGGCATTTTATGTTGGCCTTACTTTCATGGAATTGACCATAAAATCTGTCTTTTGTTTAGTATGGGCGCAAAACATTTCTTACAAGTTGATTCCTGTCATTCCATGCATGGACGTGTCAATGATGGGTCAAGAGCTCAACTTCTACAGAATTGTTGGTTGGATGCACTGTGCATTAATTGGTTAGAGCACTAGTGGTGCGAACCTAGCTAAATTTTGGCATTACAACACACTCAGTAGTATATATACAGTATTTTTAATCAAATTTATTTTTACTGGCTAAATCTTGTTTTCGGCATAAAAAATTACTCTTTCTGCTTGTATTCATCGCCCTCGAGCTTCTCTTTTGTTTTTTTATTTTTTATTTTAAATTAAAATTAATATTTTAATAAAATAATGATAGATCCATCGTAGCCATACACGCTGCTATGTGTTTGTGTGCTTCCTTTGAGACATGTTTTGTGTATGATAATTGATGGTACAAGAAAAAGGGTAATATACACTTACAATACTGCGAGTCTTTTATAATACATTTTAGAAAAATATTATCACTACAAATAAATTCATAAAATAATAATATTTGATATTATTAGTCAAATTATAAAATTATTTTTATCTTTAACACTTTATCTATATTTTATAATTTATAATCAACGTATGTGATCATGCCCCAACGAGTGGCAACTTTCTATTACGTTAGGTTTTTTTTTTTTTCTTTCCAACTTGCACTTGCAGCCAGGAAAGATTGAGGAAGAAGTGGCATGATTGGTTTTGTGGAAAATAAACATATAAATATAAATTGGTAAGAAATTAGAAGCCGCGCGCGAGTGAACAGAAGAGAACAGAAGAGAAGAGAAGAGAACAGAAGAGAAGAGTGAGATAACTGCGGAGTTGGAGACGAAAAACCAGAGTCGGCAGACCCCAGGTAGTGCATGTAGGTGTATTTGTGTCACGTCAAATATGTTCGGTTGCAGAAAACCCCCGGTCAATAGTTTTGCCACGTGGGGACTCCAGGGATTCCAATCCCTGCTGGCCCTCTTTGTTTCTTGAGTGGGAAAACGCAATTGAATAGAGTCTTGTAGGTTTAAGTGCATCAAATCGTTACTGATGTTGAGACTGGTTTTTTCATTAAAAAAAATTAAAAGAAAAAAATATCTTCTGTCTTGTAAAATTTATTTAACTTTATTTCGTATTATTTTATTAAAAAATAAATTTTTAATATAATACTTATTTTTTTAATAATATTACATAACGTATACTTTATGACTATATTTAATATTATTATTTTTATAAAATAATATTAAATATAATTATAAATTATACAAATATTACACATTATTTATTTAAAAAATAATACACAACACTTACCACTCCATGGCTATAAATATGTTTTTCCTTTCTAATATTACTCTTTTACGTTATTCCATCCATCTCTTTACGGAGAGGAAGACCAAAGGGCCTTTTCTAGCAGACTCTTCAACATTTTTTTTTTTAATTTTCTTACGTCTAAAACTATATTTGAATTATATAAGTTATTAGAAATAAAGCATTTATCCTTCTTATATAAAAAAACCATCTGATTCATTATTTTTTTCTACCACATTCAAATTTCAGATTTCCTCCTCATCGTGTCATTCCATTTGTTAATTAATATATTTTGAACAATAATTATATTGATAAATAAAATTGTTTAGATATTCTTATTCATAATAATACAGATCAATTTTTGTTTTCTCAAAAAATAATAAATAAAAAAAAGTAGAAAGAGGGAAAATTCTAATTCAATAAGTTTTTAAGCGGTTAAAGTAAATCCACATCTTATGTAATACATACAAAAGTATGCAAAAATGACAAGGATAAACTTATAGAATTGAGTAATGACATGGACAAGCTTTAACCAAGTTTTTTAATAAAAAAAGTAGGCTTCATCAATAAAAATAGACTTTTTACTATTTTTCATAATTAGATATATATTTTTTATATAATACTATATGAAATTTGTATATATCAATATTATATGAGTAATGCTATATATAGTCGTAGAGTGCACAAGTACTATATTGTGCAATCACTTTAAAAATGAATGAAGTCTGTTATTAAAAAATTAATTTCTTTTCATGTAGATTATTTATTTATTTACTTTTTTAAAAATAATTATACGATATTTACATACTCATAATTATAACTATCATTTCTTTTATTCTATATAATTACTGTAGCAAGGATAAGGATTAATCAGATATCAATGACAGTAGCTAAATTATCGGGGGATTAATTGAAAGTCATTCTACATTACATGAATTCTTAAGGAAAGTCAAGGTAGTATAAATAAATGCATCAGTAATGAAATCAGTTCTAAAGTTTGAAGTAGGTGGACAAGCCAATCCCAAAGTTTGGACGAAAAGGTCAAGACTTAGGGAAATGAAAAGGGAAGAAGAAAGAAAAGAAAGGCATGGGGATTTGGGTAAACATGGATCCATCCGTATCCAAAAGTCGGATATTGTATAAGATTGAGGGAGGTCCCACACCGACAATCTATTCATATTGGCTCTCCCACTTGTCCGCGTATTAGCAATACACCAAACGCCAGAGCCGGATCAGGCCCCCTCGTGGTGGCTCCCACCCCCAACCCCCTCATTTTAATGCATGGTTGGGGTTTGGGAGCCTCGTGACTTTTAAACCATACCCTTTAATTAGTCAAGCCCCCTCAGACTCCATGAAATCTGTATTTTTGGCAGAACCTTCCAGGAGAATGGAGAGCTGGTTGGCCGGACTGAGGGTGCATCGACGTGGAAGAAAATTGAAATGCGCCTGAAAACCAGCTTTAGTACCTCCTTTTGCCAACTTGCTAATCATCTAAAACTCTTTTTATCCAAAGAGACGGGAGATGCCAACATAAACCTCATCATAAATGTTTCTTAGCATATAGATAAGAGTACTTTAAATATGAGATAGACAGTGTCATGCAATATAGATGTAATTCGCTTTTATATTGAATATGTGTGTTAGCGTCAAGTTTCATACTTTTTTGGAGCATGTTTCAATAACTCAGGTCTTTAAAGTTGGGCCTTTAAAAATGAAGAAAAAAAAGTTGAGAGAGGGCGGCCTTAAGGCTGGAGAGTCTCCGATGCTAAAGTCAGTAGACTATTTTAAAAGTTTGGACCCTACATCTTCATTACTATTTCCTTTGTCAATGTCATTTAATATAGTGTACTTCTGTGACAACGTTATTAATGTGACATATTGCTCGGGTAGTAGTGTCATTAATACGGCGTAATTCTCAAATTTATCTTATTCTATGCTTTTCGGTGATTCGTCAATATCACCTTGTCAAAGGATCAAGAGTCATCTTGATTTCCACTCGTTCATGTGGATAGGTACTCAAAGGTTAGACGTTATTCGAGAGATCTCCAGGACTGTGAGTCTCATCCTTCTGCAGTCTGCTCTCAAATGGGGGTTGCGTCTAAGAGAGTTTACTTGCGGGCCGAGCCGAGGAACTTATTTGCTCTAGGTTAGGCCTTATTTTCTCATTCTCTTAGTTGCTCATCACAAACCCATTGAAAGAGAGAAAAATCCCTTATAATGTGTATACGAAATTTTTTTTTTTTATTAGCACGCATGTTCAAGAATAAAATTTCAACTAATTTTAAATATGCACATACTCTCAACAAGAATTTATCCATTTCATGGCTTAAATATTATTTAGGTTTAAGAGGATTTGAACCTAATATTTTTTAATAGATAATGACAATGGTATGTTAAGAATAATATCTGTCTACGGTTTTGACATTCTTCCTTACCATCATATATTATATAAACTTGATCCAAAGTGAATCCCACCATATCTCAGATATAGTAATATGAGAGAATACAATAGAGGTGTAGGGAGTAGACATGATGCCACCCCCTTGTCTTCTTGTTATTTGTCTTCTTTTGCTTTCGGTTTTCTATCTCATGTTTGTAGGCTGCCCTAGACATTAGTTTTCTTTTAAGGGTAGGTATAGTGTGCCGCCCCAGCTGGCGTCCCCACTACTACAAATTTAATTTTTTTTATTTAATTTTATATTTAAATATTTTAAAAAAATAAAAAAAAATATATACTAATAGATTAATAGTTTGTTTTTAATTAATAATTAAAAAGAAATTAAATATATATACTATCAAAATAAGAGAACAAAATAAAATAATATAATAATATTCTTCTTCTTTTATTCTTTTAAAAAACAAGAACAAATTACAGTACATCAATAAAGATCAATAATCGTTGCCATTAGCACAGCTAGCCGATAGGGGTGCATGGGTACGTACTACATTCAGCCATTTTCTTCGAAAAATGAACATAGCTAGAAGGGAGAAAAACGAGAGAGAGAGGATTCTGCATCATAGACCTACCCTGAAACCTAGACTATATATATATATATATATATATATAACAAATAATATGGGAGCCAGACATCCTGTTAGTAGTCATCTTCTTACTTTAGGTTGTGTTTGAATGTTAAAGTGAGTTGAGTTGAAATGATAAAATATTATTAGAATATTATTTTTTAATATTATTATTATTTTAAAATTTGAAAAAATTGAATTATTTATTATATTTTATGTTAAAATTTGAAAAAATTGTAATGATAAATTGAGATGAATTGAGAGATGTTTGTCATCCGCCTAATGTTGTCAATAGTAACGAAGGCTACACAATAGCATCTATTTGTGAAAAGATACTGGTGCAGTACTTTTGGCCAAAACTGATTAGTATGGTTGACTCAAACTTAAGCGAAGCAAGTGCAGTACTAATGGTCATTAAAAGAAGCTGAAGGACTAAAGTTAAAAAGAATTATTGTGAAATGAGACTCACGTAACAATTCAATCAATATCAAACTCCTCTAATATTTCAGAATGGATTTTGAGTTCCATCATAAATGATATCAAATATCACTTTAATTCATTTAAAGAATAGACAATAAAAAAAATCTATTGATACAAAAATCTATGCACGCACCACCTATCGGACAACAACAATGCAAGTTTTTGAAAACATCCATCTTATCAAAATTTCAACATCCTTATTACAATTCCAAGGTGGCAAAGATCCACCTTTGTAATTGTTAATCTTAGAGATCCCAACTATGATGTACTGAACTATATTTTTATTTTTCTAATATATTTCTAGTAATTTGCGAAAAAAAAATATGGGAGTGAGAGCGACTAATTGGAAATGATGTCATTAAGAGGGAGCTCGTTGCTGCATCCAGTGACCTTGCCGTAAAGGTGCAGCACCAAGGTGAGCTCCTTCTTAATGTTATAGTTAGCGAGGGTTCGGTGGGTCTGTGCAAAAATCTGCACGTCCAGGCAGAAATGATTGCTGAAGAGGTGGTCCCAACTTGCGTAAAAGGCGTCGAGGGCTAGCCTCTGACCCTCGCGACTAGGGAGGTTGCTAACGGAGCTCGTCGAACCGAGGCGACCACACAAGCGCCTGATGGAGAGAGTTTGGTGGAGGTCATCCCCCTTTTGGCCCGGCTAGAAACAGGGGGGTGTCGCGTAGAAGCCATCAACCAGGTCATCAAGTGCTTATCTAGCTTCTTCCACAAGGTTTTTTTTTTTTAATTGCCTTGCAACTTCTTTTCCCATCTTCTTCCCCTTTTTGTTTTCTAGATTATTTTTATTGACCATTCCATGTTGGCTCCTCTTGTTGTCAGAGTTCCTCTCATCTAGCAGCCTTCATCATGGACGGCCAAGAGGCCGTTGAGCAGGAAAACCAAACCCTTCGCGTGATGAGCCGAAGTGCTTTACGGTATGCCTGTGGCGAGAGGGATGAGAGGGAACAACTGGAGCAAGAGTTGAGGAAGGTCAGGCTTGCCCTAGATGAGGGTAGCAAGAAAATTGAGAAGCTTAATCGCCGTCGGAATGAGCAAAAGGATAAGGCAAAGAAATACGCGAAGCGGAATGGGGGCTTGGAGTGACTTGTCGCAGATCTTTGGAGTGACTTGTCCCAATTGTAGGACATCGCCTCCTGCCTGGATAGCCAATTGAAGTTGGCCATGGGTGTTCGCAATGCCGCATGGGCACACAGGTCTGCTGAGGGCCTTAGGTCGTTGCCGGACCACATTGTGGAGAGTCCGCAGCCATTTTTGCAGGCCTTTGAGAAGTATTTGTTGAACCATGACCTTTCCAAGGTTGCCGTTGACAGTGAAGCCTTCGAGTTTGGCTGCAAGCTAAGGATGGACGTGATCCCTGTCACCATTACGGGTCCCACCGTCCCGGCCATGTCCAAGCATGTCGTTCCCGAACACGGCGACCTCGAGCATGACATCCCTGAGGTCGACGCTCCGGATGTCGAGGTCTCTGAGCATGATGCTGATGTCTCTGAGCATGATGTCGATGCTCCTATGCCCTAGCTCCTTTATGTCGTTGTCGTTGTTTCAATTTGCTATTCTTTCCCCTTTTTTTTTTGTTTTTTTTCGAAAATGTATATACCTGTGCACCGTTGCCATGTGGCTTGTGCGTAACTCTTGATCATTAATAAAAACTTCCTTATATTATACTTTGCTGTGCCATGCTGCTTATTTTTTGGGTATTCTTTTTCGATGTTTCCTTCTTCTTCTTCCCCCTTTTTTATGCACCGGTTTTGTATTTTCAAGAATCGACTCCGTACAAGTTACCCCTTAACCTGGTACTTCCAGTTTCACCGATTTTGGTCCAACTCGGTCTGATTTTCTGGTTTTAATATACTATATTATATACTATATAATATATATAATGGTATATTATAGTATATAATACTATAGTGATAATATATTGTAGTATATTATAATTGTATTATAGGCTATAGTGATATATTATAATATATAGTCATATTGTATTAGTATAACTATTAACACAATAGACTATAGTGATATAAGATTTTAAATATTATATTAATTAGTAGTTTGTCATATAATACAAAACTATTTTATATATAATTATATATTATATATAGAAATTACATACAATAAAAAAAATTAAAAATTATAATATATATGAACATGTCCGATTCGATTTTAGAAAAAAGAAAAATCGAAACCGGACTAATTTTGATCGATTTTAAGAAAAATAAAACCGGTACTAGACCGAACCAAACTCGGTACTTGACCAAACCCACTGGTTCAGTTCGGTCTGGTTTACCGGTTCACCGATTTTTTTTTACACCCATAACGTCGGATAGTCGAAAGATTAGGCCCACACTTCGTTAGGGAGAGGTTGGGATGCCTCAAGTCAAACCCACCCCTTTGATTCCCTGAGGATGTAACTTCTTTGAACGGTCGTGGGGTTGGTTAGCTCTTTTGCTGCAATGGGAGTCGGGATAAGTATTCGAATAGCCGGAAGGCTAGACCCACTTTCCTCCGCGGGAGGCTTTGAGCGGCCTCTGGCACACTTGCACTTTTCACCTCGCGATGAGGTAGTATGTTCAGGTAGTTTGAGACTGAAGTCGCTCCCGCTTGTTGACATCGTAGGGAAATGTAAGATTTGGGTCAGGTTGGTGCTGAACCCACTCTTCATTCACATCGGAGGTTGAGGTAAGTTTTCGGACCGCCGGGGGGCTGGACTCGCACTCCTCCGCAGGAGGGGTAGAGCAGCCTCTGGTGTGACTCACCCTATAAATCCCGCGAGGAGGTAAGTTTTCGGATAATTTTAAATTGAACCTACTCTCGCCTGTTGACGCTTACGAGGAAGGTAAGTCTTCGTTTTTGGGCAGCTGAGGACTGACCCGAACTCCGTCGCGATAGGGATAAAGCAACCTTAGGTATTACACTCATCCCTTTGGTACCCTGCGGGAGAGGTAAGTTCGGACAACGACATAACTAGTCTACTCTTCGCCGCAATAGGGGTTGGGGTAAGTTGTTCAGGCCGTCGGGGGGGAGGGACGACCCGTTCAACATCGTAGGAGGAGTAGAACAGCCTTCGGCTTAGTTCTTCATTTTGGTCCCACATGAGGTACGCTTTTTGGGCAGTTTGAAATTGGACTCGCTCTTGCCCATTGGCACCATAGGGAGGGTAGCCATTAATTTGACAATGATTTTGTCATTGTAGATTATGTTAATTGGAGATCGTCTTGTCGGTGTTTTGTCGACAACACAAAAGTTCAAAGTAGGTGTGGTGTACTGTCCTGAAAATTCATGTATTTCACAAAACAATAAGAATTTACAGTATTCAAATAGCGAATTACAAAATAAGGGGGGATGGAGCCTTCAGCCGGGGAGCTTTCGCTTGCCCTGCCTTTGCTTCTGGAACCATTCACCCTCCCACTCCCACTTGAACTCAGCAGGGTGAGTTGTAGACTAAGGTCTGCTAGAGCTCCTTAAATGGTGCAAGCCCTACTCTTTCTTGGAGGTGCTGTTCGGGGTGCCCCCACCATCTTTATGCTTCAATTCTTGGACATAATATTCCCTCGTCAGGACTTGTTTGTCTTGAATTTCTCCCACTCCATGGGAAGTCGAGAATTTTATCTTGAGGTGGTAGGTTATTGTAGCCCACCCGCAAATTATTGAAGGTGAGCCTTCCAATGATGGCATTGTAAGATGACGGGGTCCTCACCACTAGGAAGTAGACCATGATTGAGGCAGTGTAGGGGGTGCTGCCTATAAGGACTGGCAGCGCGATGGTTCCCATATGATGAGCCATATCCTTGAAGGAGCCCTTCAACGACATGGGGGCAGGAGGTAGCTAATCAGCTTCTATTACTGTCCTGGTGAAGGCTTTCCAAAACAGGATGTCTGCGGAGCTCCCGTTGTCGATGTGGAATATCCGAGTGGTGAAGTTGGCGACTAACATGGTCACCACCAGTGCATCATCGTGGGGGTACAAGACTCCCTCTTCACCAGCCTCCCCAAGGGAGATGATCGAGGTTGGTTCGCCCTTTTGGTGCTTGGGGGGGTGGTACTCTGTTGAGTATACCTTGTGGTACCGAGCCCGCCTAGCATGTGCTTTTTTGCTCGAGGGGGTAGTGCCCCTGCCTGTGAATCCTCCTGTTATGGTCCTTATTTCTCCGAGTGGGAGCCCTCCTCGCGGTGGCGAGTTGGGGCGGTCTTGCTGCGGCCCCTGTGCTAGTGGTCGTTGCCGAGGGCTTTCTTCCCTTTTGCGTCAGTCGACCAGGTCTGTGCTCCTATCCTTCGACCTTCCCCTCCTTTCCTACTCCAGCCTTCGTGCGAGTGGGTAATGTTGCCTTGTCTGTTCCGCATGTTCCCCCCTCCCTTTCTGGGAGAAGCAGTCATCAGTATTGTGCAATGTGGGCCCGTGGTACGTGCAGTCGCAACAAAAAATGTCTCAGTCATCGCCTTTGCAGGCGGCGAAGGGGTCGACCTCGTGGATAGTAAACGTCGGTCGAAGCGAGGTCCCAGTTTCCTCGTCGGGGCTTCCTCCCTTATCTTGTCGTGGGAGCTCTTTTCCTGCTTCTCTTGGGCCTTAGCCTTGGCTAGGGCATTTGCCTTCTTTGGCTCTGTTAAGGTCCGTAGAGTGTCTTCGGCGTTAATGAAATTGTCTGCCATGTCCATAAACTCCAGCAACGTTATAGGAGTCCTTCTCACCAATTCGACCATGAACTGAGATCGTGGCCAGACCCCTCACAGAAGCGCTGCCAGGGTTATCTTTTCGTCCTGGTCATATTTGGTCATGTCCTCCGTGCTGAATTGGGACAAGTATGCCTTTAGACTTTTCTCCACTCCTTGCTTAATGGTGAAGAGGTACGCTGTTGGGCGTTGCCTTCTTCAACTTGACTTGAACTGGATCAAAAATAGTTGAACCGGACGCCAGAGACCCAAACCATACTCTTGATGGCTCCTTTAGGGTCAGAGGGAACGCCTTGCAGAACACCTCTGCTGCGAAGCCATGCAACGTCATGTGAGCCTTGAATGTCTCTAGGTACTTAATGGGATCCCTCTTCCCATCGTACATCTCCATGGTGGGGATCCTGAATTTCGGTGGTAAGGCCACAACCATCACTTCTTCCGTATAGGGTAGACCAGTGCTTGTGAGCAGTTGGTCTACCAACGATGATTTGTCCATTTTCTTTACAATCTCTTCGTATTTTCCTTTGAGGTTGCGGAACTCGTCTTGCATGTTCTTTCTCTCATCCTCCACGTTCGCTCTAGCTCCTGTGTTTCGGGACTTCATGTGCTCGCTATTACTGGGTTCGCCTTTTCTTTTTGGTCTTGTCGAGGTTTCCTAAGCACCTCATTCTCCTTGCGAAGTTTTTTCACTTCGCTGGTTAACTTTGTTACCCAGTCCTCCATAGTTTTCAGTCTTGCCTCAATGTCAACTTTCTCTATGTCCCCCTCGAGTTGTCTGGAATGGGTTGTCACAGACACACGAAGTACACGCAAGATCTACGAAGATCCCATAGACGACACCACTGTTAACGTCGTGTTTCATACTCCTTTAGGCCAAGTTCTAGCAACTCAGGTCTTCAAAGCTGTGTCTGTGAAAATGAAGAAGAAAGAAGCTGAGAAAGGGCGGCTTTGGGACTGGAGAGTCTTCGATGCTAAAATGAGTAGTCAATAGAGAATTTTGGAAATTTGTAAATATTGAGAGAGTTTAGAGTCTTTTTGTACCTAAAAATTGCTATTTATACCGAGAGTCTGGGGGGATAGATCGTGCCTGCCCTTGTGGGACCTACATCCTCACTATTATTCCCTTTGTTAGGATTTTTTAATGCGGCGTGCCTATACGACGACATCATTAATGTGGCGTGTAACGTGTTGTTCGGGCAGTGGTGCTATTAATGCGGTATGGTTCCCGAATTTGCCTTACTCTACTGGTGCTTTCGGTGGTTCGTCGATGTCACCTTGTAAGAGGATCAAGGGTCCGCTTGCTTCCCCTCGTTCATGTGGACATGTACTCAATGGTTGGACGTTGTTCGAGCGATCTCTAGGACGGCGAGTCCCATGTCCCTTGCACTCTGCTCCCATATGGAGGTTGCATCCAGGAAAGTCTACCTGTGGGCCCGATCGAGGGACTTATTTGCTATGGGTTGTGCTTTTTTTTCTCATTCTTTTAGTTACTCCTCACATGCCCATTAAAAGAGAAAAAACCCTTTACAATATGTATACAAAACGTTTTTTTTTTTTTTTATTAGCACGCATATTCAAGAATAAAATTTCAACTAATTTTGAATGTGCACATACTCTCAACAAAAGTTTATCCATTTCATGACTCTTAAAAAATATTTAGGTTTGAGAGGATATGAACCTAATAATTTTTAATAGATAATGATAATGGTATGTTAAGAATAGTATTTGTCTACGGTTTTGACATTCTTCCTTACCATCATATATTATATAAACTTGATCCAAAGTGAATCCCACCATATCTCAGATATGGTAATATGAGAGAGTACAATAGAGGTGTAGGGAGTAGACATGATGCCACCTCCTTGTCTTCTTGTTATTTGTCTTCTTTTGCTTTCGGTTTTCTATATTAAGTTTGTAGACTTTGCTGGACATTAGTTTTCTTTCATTCTTTTCAGAAAAAGAACAAATTAGAGTACATCAATAATAAAGATCAATGATGGTTGCCATTAGCAGAGTTAGCCGATAGGGGTGCATGGGTGGGTACGTCCTACATTCAGCCATTTTCTTCGAAAAAGGAGAGAGAGAGAGAGAGAGAGGGAGAGGATTCTGCATCATAGACGTACCCTGAAACCTAGACTATATATATATATTATGGATAATATGGGAGTGAGAGCGACTGATTGGAAAGGATGTTGGAGCCACAGTAGGCATTAATGCAAGAGTAACGACACATGTTTGGCAACCACACGAGTATGTTTGGCAACAAAGATGACCCGTCACCCCCAATTTTATCATATTCTTGCTGCGTCAACGAACGTATATATTTTTATCATATATATATATATATGTATCTATATATATAAAAGTAAGGTTAGTTACGGTTTTCAAATAAATAAATTTCATATAAATTATTTGTAAAAATATATATTTGTTTTTATACTTTTTTATAATGTATGTATATATATATATATGTTATTTACGGTTCTTTCGTGGCTAAATTCGAGCTAAACGAGGGTGCGTTTGAATGTTAAATTGAATTGAATTGATAAAATATTATTAGAATATTATTATTTATTATATTTTATATTATATAATGATGAATTGAGATAATTTTAAGTTTTAAATAAAGCCTCATCTGACTAGCTCTCTCGTAACTTGACCATTGTCTGTATAGGGTCAAATCAATGTGTCTAAATTTAAGTTTAAAGATGAGATAGAATAAGTTCACTCAGACTCTTAAGATAAAAGATATATATTCTTAACAAAAATAGACAATTTAAAAAAAAAATGAAACTTTTAAAAAATAAAATTTCATAAAGTAAGCTGAACCTCTATATATATATATATAATGAGATCTTTTGTAAAACGAATAGACTTTTCACAAATTCTCACTTTACAAAAGTTCTCTATGCCAAACTTTATCACACATAGCAACTCTAAATGATCTCTCATAAATTTTTCAATTGTATTGAGTAATATGTGAGTTATGAGTGATTGTAAAATTATTTATTATAGTAAATTTTATCTTTAAACAATTCGTGAACGTAGGTATTATATCGAATTATGTAAATCTCTGTATTTTTTTTATTTACTTTTATTTCCTTATTTATTATTTATTATATAAATAAATGCGCCCAAATCATTTCGTGGGCTATGGATAATTATTTCCTCTTTTCCATCTATTGTATAAATTAAGGTATTAACAGTATGAGTGGTTGAACTTGAAGGCCACAGTTGATTAAATAGTTTTATAAATTAATTATTTAAATACAAAATTATTTAGAATTGGAAGGAAGCATTAGTATTGAAGATGAAAAATATATTAAAGATAGAGAGAGGCCAAAAGGGGATGGGGGAAAGGAAAAAGTGATTCGGAGGGAGAAAATCCATCGAATTGAGAGGGAAAATGGGGATGGAGATTTTTTATTATTATTTTTATTTTTCCCAACTTGTGTGGGAAAGCTTGACTGAGGATGAATGAGACCCTACGTTTAGGTATGGTGTTAAATCGATTTGATACGAGAATATTGGAAAATCAAGAATTTGGTCCTTAAACGATCTCAGACAGACTCTGGATGTGACTGGATTATCTAGTGGGTACTTGAATTTTTTGGGACGTAACTAGAAGAAAAATTATAAATACACATAATTTTTTATAATATATTATATAGTTATATAGTTATAAAAAATAATATTACTTTTTAAAAATACATTTATTTTAAAATATATATTATAAAATATGTTAAAAGGGAATTATATTTTATTGGATTGGGGGATTTAGATCAGATATGTTTTGGGTTTCATCCATTGAAATTGAATGCATGCTTGGAGAGCCCCCACTCATTGTACCCAGTTGTTTGCCAAGTCTTCAAGGTCTTCATTAATAGATGTCAGAGTTGTTACAAAGGCCTTTCATGGATAGGATTGGGTTTTTGTTTTGTTGGGTCAGAGGCAGTGAAAATGGAGACTGTAAGTGGGCTATGTGGAAGGCTAGGCTAAGCCTATTTTGTTTGATTTGCTTGATGTTAAAGCACTAGGCTGACCATGCTTTTGGGCCCTATGTTCCCCCCACTTAAAATTTTAGCATTTTTGTTTTTGGGTAACGCAATGCAATGTGCCTTTCCACCATGCGCGACTTTCGCAGCCCATTGTCTAGGCAAAGTTGCCCCACTCTCGTTCTACTTCTCGGGAGTGGTTTTCGTTTTGAGAGTGAATAGGTAAATATCGTATAATTATTTTTAAAAAAAAAAATAAATAAAAGATTTATATTTACTTCAAATTGCAATATCCTCTTTAAAAAAAACTTAGCTAATGTATCCTTTTAACAGTTATCTTTTTGCGACCATCCATTAGACCATATAGTTTATTTTGCCATAATTTATTGTAATATTTTGAGTGTTGGTTGAGGCTCTCCTCTCCCTTGACGTGCTTCTATTTTTATCAGCAATTTTATTTTTTACTTGTATAGAAAAATTAAACTCAATATGTAGAACATGTCTTCCTTCTTTTCACTTGCACATTTGTTTACAAATTGTTTGGGACAAATCATAGATCATGTTTTTAAAGATCATTGAGATTAGGGATTCGACTCCAAAGTATCAAATAAATAGAGTTGTCATTCGGTTAAAGAACCATGGAAAACCCTACTCTTGCTATCACTAGTTTTTTTTTTTTTTTTTTTAATGATTAAGTGTTTTTTTTAATAATGTTGTATCTTTTTTAAGAAAAATTTAAAAGTGTTAACAAATTAATACATTTAAAAAAATTAAAAATAAATAAATAAATAAATAAAATCAACTAGCAGCTTCCGGTGGTGGCTATAGAGCCAACCTTATTATAAACAAGTCTGACCTTTAAAAAAGAAAGGAAAATACTACTCTTCTCGTTGGTGGCTCATGCTAAGATTTATTGTATTATTTTATAATTTTTTTTACATACTGATTAACAAAGTATTTTTTAATCATATTTTATTTTTTATTTAAAATAAAATATTTAACAATATTAAAAAAATACATGTAAGAAATAAGGATCTTTTGTTTTTTAATATTGATTACGGAATCTGTCTCTGTAATCGGCTGCAAGCCTGTTTGGATATCACGGTGCAGTCGATATTTCCTTTCCTTTCCTTTTATCTTGATCCCAAGTGTTGCCACCAGTGAACGGCGTCGCTTTTTGCTGGGACTACTCATCTCCAACTGTCAATTGCTTTGGCAGTTTTCTGATAACACATAGGAAAAAGAAAGAAATGACGAAATGTAAATAAAAAATAGAGGAAAATCGATGAAAAATATGGGATTGCAAGCACTAAGCAGGGTTTCGACGAAATGTAAATAATAAAAGATTTAAAAAGATATTTGAAAATAAAAATTACTTGCTCGGTGGGCATCGTGACGAGCATTGACATTGGACTGAGTGAAGTTTAAAATATAGATAATTTTTACCAAAATGACCTACATTAGACTCATAAAAAACATATAACTTTTTAATCTACAGTAATTCTAAAGTATTCTCCAAATTTAGAGAGATATTGTTCATCCATCAATCTATATTTTATTCTCAAATAATCAACAATAAAAATTAAAAATTATGTGTCTGCTGTGTGTATTTGTTGTGTTGTGAATTTGTAAGGAATTATGTTTTCCTTTTGTACTGTAAAATATAATAAACATTAGGAAATAAAAATATTACTAAAAAAAGTATTAAAATATATAATATTATATTATTATTTTGACTTTAGGATGACTAGTCCAATATAAGCTAGTTTTTTCAATGGCTTTAACTTTAGCCAAAACCTTAATTTTTAGCCAAATTTTAGACTTGACTTTGGCTAGACCAATGCTCTTACCTATTCATCATTTATTTTTTTTATCATTTCATAATTTAGCATTAGATGATAAGTTCACAAGTTAAATATAATAAATAATCTCTACTTATCTAATATCACATTAAAAAATAATAAAATCATAATAAAAATTGAGATGATGAGTAGTATTAATATTAAACATATATAACTCAAGAGTCAATCCTATTACGTTCCCAAACAAACGTAATTTTAAGAATCTTTAAATTTATCATTTTTGAAAAGGAAAATGATACACATTAACTTTTTTTTATATCATCATAATTTAAATGAGGGTTATTTAATACTATTACTCACATAATTTAAATAATAATATTTGATTTATAAGATTTATTTCTTAAAATTTATTTTTTAAATAAAATTATATCATATAAATATTTTATTAAGTATATTTTATCGATTTAAGAATATAATTTTTCTTTTATATAAATATATTCATTTTAAAACATGTAAAAGAATGTCCCGTGTATCATTATTTGGACTTTGCCCTCCAATTTTGTGTATCATTGCACTGATAAATTTTAAAAACTTAATACATTTTATATGATTATTTCATATATCTATTTTTTTAAAATGTTTTATTTTCTAAAACAAATTATTTTTACTTATCATCAGTCTGTCCTCCTGACGCTTCTAATTCCACGTCTTCCTTATCATTATTATTATTATTTTTTTTATCATTTATCATAAGTTTAAATTGCCAGTGCGAAAGGATATTTCAATTTCTGACCGTAAAGATCTAGGAAAATAGAAGGAGAACGAGAGGAAAAAAAAGACGATACCAAATACTTGGCTGAGGAGCTGTGTCTTTCTCGCGACTATTGGCCATGCTTTCTCTCTTTTGTTTTGCTCTCTTCAGAATAAGAGCAATGGAGATAAATGGCCACTAGTATATGCCCAAGATATGGTTTCGCTTTGCCTAACTCCTTTGCCACCTTCAACACCACCTACCCACCCCCGCAAACTCTTCGAATCTTCTTCTTCTTTGTCTTTGAATAGTTATCATTCTATCGCAGGAGGAGCTTTAAAGCCCATAGTCGTTAATGGAAACCCACCCACTTTTGTTTCCGCTCCTGGGCGCCGAATTGTTGCCGGTTTGTTTTTCACCACACGTCCTTGTTCTTCTTCTTCCGTCTTTTTTCGGTATTTTTTGGCTTTTCAAAGTATGCTCAATTGCCCATGTTATCTTTAATGGTATATTTGGATTGTTTTTTGCCCTTGAATTGTAGAAGTTGGATTGCAGGCATTCAGTTACTGATAGTAGAATATATTTTGGATGGCTAGTTCCTGTGTTTTACTTTTGTCATGGCTTTGGAAATGAATGGCACAGAAAGTGCAATTAAATTTAGCATTTTCTAGGCAATATTAAGCTGTCTACTGAAAGAACCTGAGTCCACCCGTTTGATTAAATTGCAAATTCTGTATGTGGAACTCCTTTTTTATTTACTAACCAAAAGATTTAGCTGCCATAAGTTTTTGACCAAATATTTGTATTTGTATTTAGATATCCTGTCTTCTTATTTGACATGCATGTATAGTTGGGGATCTTCATGGAGACCTTGACAAAGCAAGATGTGCACTTGAGATGGCTGGCTTATTGAGTTCTGATGGTCAAGACTTATGGACAGGTGGAGAGACGGTATGCTCTTTTGCACGAGAAGAACAGTTAGTGTTGAGTTTCGTGTGGAAGTCTATTCTAATTAAGTTCTGCTGCTGCTCTTAAATTGCTATATGTGAATTTGCAATTTCAATTTGTTTCATGGCAGAGTAATGAAATAGTATACAATTAAGTAAACGAGAAGAGATGCAATTCAGGAAAGTGGGGGATATATAAATTTATAGAGTCAAGGAGCAATTACTTGCCACGTTGAGAGGGTTGGTTTGTGAAATACACTTTGAAAAAATATACTATCTTCTTATTGGTCCATTCTGAGCATGAAAGAACTTGATGTGCAGTTCTCTAGATGAGTTGCCTATGTAGGGAGCTTATTGTGTTAAGTTCCTACAGCTTTTATTGGTTCTTTCTTTGCTGACTCAGGTATTAGTTCAGCTTGGAGATGTACTAGATCGAGGTGAAGATGAGATAGCTATTTTATCCTTGTTGAGATCATTGGATATACAGGCAAAAGCCAAAGGTGGAGCAGTTTTTCAGGTTTGTGCTGCTAAAAGTGAACAGCTCTGAACACTCTTGCAAAAATGCATGTGATGCTCAAGTCACTCTCATGTAATGATTTTCTAATCATGTGTAAGGGAAGGATGATGTTTCTATTTGACATCTTAAGATAGCAAGAAAGTGTCACTAATTCATTTGGATTCCCTGTTTCAAATTTCTGAGTTGTTGTACTTCGTTCTAGTTGACTTGAAAAAGTGTTTCTGAAACTTTTAGAATTACATTTCTAAATCTTCTCATCTCAATTTATATGCTGTTAACATTCTTCATCTGGTTTTAGGTCAATGGGAATCATGAGACCATGAATGTTGAAGGGGATTTCAGATATGTTGAATCGGGGGCATTTCATGAGTGTATTGATTTCCTGGAATACTTAGATGAATGCAGAAGTGACTGGGAAGAAGCTTTTGTTAGTTGGATTGGTGTGTCCGAAAGATGTAAAGAAGATAGGAAAATGTCCCAAAATTATTGGGGTCCATTGAACTTGGTGAAGGTACTAAAATTCTCTTTCCTATTAATTAACTTTTGGAACTTATAGTTTTTATCTTGTTTTCTTCTCAATAGTCAGGAACAACTGTTGATAAATGGTTTCTGTTATTCTTTTTACTATTACTTTGTTGATATTAGACTATGAGAAAACAGTTTCTGTTACTTATATAAAAAAAAAAGAAAACAGTTCCTGTTGGCAGCCACAATGTCTGGCTCGCTTCCATTCATAAAATTGGAAGCGTATGAACATAGGTTGAAGTTTAGATGAGTAGACCTTACGTGGGGCAGCTTGAGGTGACTTTCTTCAAACCAATCATAATTGCTCATATCTTCTCTTCATCTATACTGCTTACAATTAAATGGCAAAGCTTCTTAGTGTCCAGTCATGAAACATAAGCTTCAAAATACCTCTTCTTTTTATCATCAAATAACTGAATGTGTTGGCTATTATGTACTTATTTTAGTATCGTATTTCCTGATGAAAGGCTTGTAAAGGAAACAATATGGTGGAAAGAGCAATGAGTGTTTGTTTTCCATATGAAAACTTGTTGTCATGTTTAATTGCTTAAATAAGATATTAGCCATCCAGCATCTCTTAAAAATGACTAGTTTCTTTTTTCCTCATCAGTGATTTCTCAATATTATTGTAATAACATTATTCAAATATTAAGACAGAGGCAAAAGGGGGTGATTGCCAGATCTATGCTCCTGAGACCAGGTGGTCTATTGGCATGTGAGTTGGCGCAGCATGCTGTTATACTTAAGGTTAATGACTGGGTCTTCTGTCATGGTGGCCTTCTTCCTCATCATGGTAATATAATACTGACATTTGGATGAAGTGATTTTATTGTAAAATCATTGCCTGTTCAAACCTAGAAAAGCAATCTTTTTTCTTATTCTTTGAAATGCCTGATAGGAGTGTTGATCATTCTGCAGTTGCGTATGGCATTGAAAGGATGAACAGGGAAGTATCTCATTGGATGAGAGGTCTCAGTGAGGGTGAAAATAGTCCTCAGGTTCCTTTCATTGCTACCAGGGGTTATGACAGTGTTGTATGGAACCGCCTATACTCGTCAGATATTTCAGATTTGGAGGATTATCAGATTAAGCAGGCAAGTCTTTTTAAACGACACTTCATATTTTCCCTTTCTTATTCGAGAAATCTGCTGATACTTAATAACATAAATTGATTTTCACCTGGAAAAGACACTAGCTCTAACGGCGAATTGAGGACGTGGGCAATCTAGGGTGTCTGTTTGTTGATTTGGCCATCTGTTATCATGAACCTGAGTTGCTTTCTATTTTTTTGAACTTTTGTTGAAAAGTGATGAAGGTGGACTACAAAGAACAACGTTAATTTTGTACTGTTGTGATATTCATATTCTGTGACTCTTGTGTTGGGCTTTTTGTGTGGAGCTTAGTTTTGTTTTGTGGCGGCCCTATTTGATGATGCAACTTGATAACGATTCGTTGAAGTTTTTCGGTGGATTTTTGGGTTTTTTTTTTACCCGATTTTAGAGCCTAAAACGACCCGACCCGACCCCTTATTAGGGTTCAAAATCCTTTGTAGCTTTGTGGACATAGGCACATTGCCAAATCACGAAAATCTTGTGTGCTTGTGTGATTGATTTTGTTTTTGCTTTACTTTTTTCTCTTATCGACGTTATCGTTCATAACATCTTGGTACTAAAAGTATATGCTTCTCAGATACATGCTATTCTTGAGGAGACATTGCAAGCAGTTGGTGCGAAAGCAATGGTGGTGGGGCACACCCCTCAAACTGTTGGGGTGAATTGGTATGGCAATACACTTCATTATGGTTATATTACTACAAAGTTATTTTGATATCTTCAAAGTCTGCCCGTACTTTCCAAATTCTGCAGTAAATACGACTCTAGCATATGGCGCATTGATGTGGGAATGTCCAGCGGAGTTCTTAATTCAAGGCCAGAGGTAAACTTAAAATCACTGTCACCCAAGATTATTGTGTCAAAACATTAAAGATCTGACTCAATTGAGCCACTCTATGACACTTCTCTGGCATCACTCTGCGTAGAGCACTTACCTCTTCCGTACATTACTGGTGTGTTCTATAACAACCTCACTGGCCACCCGAGGGGATTGGGTTTAAGTGTAATGCAATAAGGGCATTTACTTTTAGTCCCTTGTCTTCAATTTTTTGGGTGATCATGCTGCGTTTGGATATTGAGATGATCTGAGTTGATCTATGAATAGTAATGTTTTGTGGGTCCCGTTGAGATGTGTTTGAATGTAAATAGGTTGAGATATGTGTTTAAATGTATGAAGTAGGTTGAGATGAATATAACTTTTTTATGGGAAGTTGAAAAAGTAGTGGGTCCTATTAATGATTGGGTTGAGATGAGCTGAGATGAGTTCAACAACCAAACACAGCAGCCTTGTGGCTAGAGTTTCTGGGGTTTGATATTTGCGGGAGGCATAGGTCTTTCTCCAAGCATGAATCTTGATTTGAGCGAAGTGAATTCTTTTTGTCATTTGTGAGCTGATCTGATTGGATTTTATGATAAGTCCATCTCTAAAGCTGAATTCATTTCCATTTATTTCTTACAAGCTTCAGTTTCTGCTTGATATTACATTTATATTGTAAAAAGGAATTGGGAAATAACTGTTTGATATCTGTTTACCAGGTTCTAGAAATAAGAGATAATATGGCAAGAGTTGTGAGGAGCAGAAGGGACACATATAGTCAACTCCAAATTGTTGATTATACAAATAATCAATCAAAATGAAAGACGAGGTATGATGAAAAACAAGTAGTTTTTTTTCCCCCTTTAAATCTTATGTTCTATTACAGTCTGAACTAGACATTGGTTTGTGCAAGGACACACTACTCGGTGCTGCACTTATTGCACGTTGAGAACCTCTATTTTGTTTCTTCGTTTTGAGAGCTTGGATGTCCATGCCATAATGCTTTCTCTAAACTACTGTATTTGCCAGTACTTTTTTGTTGTTGATATGTTTCTCTTTTAGCAATTGATGTATGAGATTCATTTGATAAGAGTTTAGGATGCCCATTTCAACAGATAAAATATAGAGATTAGTAGTGGTTTCTAATTAAAGACCTTAAAAATGTCAGACTCTACCAACTTGAGTATCAAATTCAAGGCATCTCGAAATTTTTGATGTTTTAAGGACGGTAGACAATTGAATATCGACACTGTACCGTCTTTGATGGCAAATTAGCAAGATTCTAGGTGTAAGAACAATCAAATGTAAATTTTACTAATTTTTGTTGCATGTGTTTGCAGTAAATACTGTCGATACTCTTGACTCCGATACAGTTATGATACACCTTGTATTCTATCAATAAGTCGAATGGCGGCAAAGAAGCAGAGTAGGTGGTGATGATTTAGGGGGCACAAGAAGAGGCAAAGCGAGCATATTCGATGCTGAAAAGTGAAATTATTCTTTGGCCTGGCTTTGATGTAAATGGAATTGCTTACACTGGATGTAAAATTCATTCATGCCATCATCAATGAAAGTTGTAATTAGATTTCTGAGTATAAATGAGATCAAGAGAAGATATAATTCTAACAACTTTTGTTCATATGTTGTGCGAACTCTTTGATACAATATGTTGTTTCTTTAACAATGGCAAATTTATCAAACGAGTTTTCTAGGGCAATTTTCTAGCGAATGCAAGACGTTCTGCTTTGTGTAGACTCAAGCCTTATGTTTATAAATAAATTTTATAAATGCATATGATACGTTAGATATATTTTATATAAAATATCGTATCAATTCATGTTAAATATTTATAGGCAAGAGAGTGGAAGGACTTTAATATCATCATAAGGGCTCGCAGGGTGCTACCATAGACCTAGGTCATGGTGGCCCAACAAATCACTCCACTCAAGGCTTAGGCTTCGTTTGGTTCCTCAAATACTCTCAACTCATCTCACTGATCATTACAATTTTTTCAAATTCCAATACAAAATATAATAAACAATTCAATTTTTTCAAATCTCAAAATAATAATAATATTAAAAAATAATATTCTAACAATATTTTATCATCTCAACTCAATTCAACTCAACTCACTTCAACATCCAAACACAACCTTAAACTCCTTTGGACTGATAGGGTTCATGCTAGTTAATTAAGGACATGAATGCCCACTCACTTATTCTGGAAGAGCTTTAATACTACCATAAGGGCTCGTGGGGTGCTACTATTGACCTAGGTCGTGGTGATATAACAAATCATTTTACTCAAGGTTTAAACTCCTCTGGCCGATAGGGTTCATGCAAGTTAATTAAGGACATGAACACCCGTTCACTTATTTTAGAATAGTTGAGATGTTCACTCATTCAAAGTAAGTAAATAACCCGAATGTTCCAAGGTTCAAATTTCAAATAATGGACAAAGCAGTTAGTTCGAATGATTCTAAGAACTTAAAAACTCTATTTAAAGAATTCAGGTACCCTAATGAGATCTCTAAATGATTTGACTTTAAGAATACTCCTATAATTACTATTTAGATATCAGAGATACCCTATCAATCTCCCAAACTATTTTACTCTTTGGTTGCAGGAGATAGAGAGAGAGTATGTAGTAATGAAACATATCCTTATAAGAGAGAAACGACATACATACTTAGTCATAAATATGATCGTTCTAATCATATTTCTTAGTGCAACGTAATTTAAATAAAATGATTGTTTATTTAAACAGTTGATATAAAATTGTGGATGGAAAGTAAAATTGCTGGAAAAGATTAAAATAAAAAAGAAGTTGTACGGAAAGTATGTACCTAGACAACAATTTTTTGGTCTACTCGTACCAACGTTTATCCGCCAGTGTAGAAGCCTCCGACAGTTGGCCGGTTTCCTTGGTTTTCATGCCCATCTCCAACGTCTACCTTCGTAAACTCCGCTAACCTAAACACCCCCTGCCCATTATATCGCCAACCCTTCACACACGCAGACGCAGTCTTTATATATGCACTCTCTTCGACTTCACCATCATCCTCTTATCTTGCGCACACCCTCTTCTTCTTCCTCGTCCTCTTCACGTCTTGCTGCTCTTTCGCTCTCCACCATGGCTACTTCTTCTTCCTCCCTAACTCTCCCTTCCATTTCTCTCCAGAAGCTTCCTTCTTTCAATGCCTCCCATTCATTCAAGAGCTCCAATTCCTCTTTTTGGTTCAGGAATGTGACTCTTCGGAGTGCTAGAGATCGAAATCTTGACCGATCTAGGGTTTTTATGAGTGCTTCGGTTGGATCCCAGGCCATTGTCGACGATGCCTTGTTCTCGGATTATAAGCCCAGCTCTGCTTTCCTGTTTCCTGGTCAGGTAGTTTGACGTTTCGTTTTGCTTTTGTTATATATCGGCACGGATGTACATTTATTTACGAAATTATAGAAAACCGCTATCAATTATTTAAAAAAAATATCAAATCAGTGAGTAATTGGGACGAAAAGTTCTGGTTTTGGGATTAATTTGATAACAAATTGCCAATCAGAATTGTTGAGGTAAAGAGTTCATTCGTGTAGTATAAGGCGGTGAGTATACATTGGACACTCCGCTGAATTGAATAGTTAATCCTTTTTCTTTAATTAGTAAAGTGAATAAGTAATCCTTCTATTTGTAGCTTCATAAAGCACTATACACTATCCTTCCATTACTGTTGAATTATTACGATAAAATTATCTCATAACTATATGTTTGTGCAGAATGAAATGGTTTAATTTTGTAAATTCTTGAAATTGACCATATGCTTTGAATAGAAAAAGAATGCCCTTGTAGTTTCTAATTTCAATGTAATGCGGTTTCAACGAGACTGAATAAAGATTGTATAAAAGGAAGTAACTATTGGAAATACGACGGAAAAAGAAATGGTGTTATGAAATCATACGAGGTTTGGAGGAGAGGACGATAAGAACAGTAGAAAGGGCCTCTTCTATGCTGGGGGAGAGAGACGCCTGGGAGCCCACCAATAAACCATCCATATGCATGTTGAAATACCACTTCATCCTCTCAGCTTAAGACTCTAGGTTGGTTTTGGCCCAATTGTGTATATTATTTGAATGGTTGGCCCATTGGCCGTGTATTGTGGACAATTGTGAGGGAGTTGAAGCCTCGACTATTATGGAAATCAAGTTAACCATTAATCCACTTGTTTTCAATTGCTAGAGCAGTCTTTGTGCTGCCCTTTCTGCTCAGTTTTGTAGCAATTCATCCTAGTTGCAATCAAGTATGAAAGTGGCTGTTTACTTTCTGGTTTGGCCTAGAGTGAAATACCAAAACGTACACAAGACAAGTTTCTGAATCACACAGTTCAGGGTGAAGACCAAGGAAGTTTAGAGAGAAATAAGGGTATACCGCATTGTAGAGCATAATATATTAATTTCATTGAGGAATTTATCTTTGTTTAAATTGATTTTTGTTATTTAATGGGCATAAAACTCATCTTTTCTTCGGAAAATACATCATCTGACATTGTGCTTCTTGTTTCTGTGTTTTATTGTTTTTAATCTCAGGGTGCCCAAGTAGTTGGTATGGGAAAGGAAGCACAGAATGTGCCTGCTGCTGCAGACTTGTACAAGAATGCAAATGATCTATTAGGGTAGAATTAATTAACTAACTTTGTACTATTTTCTGTGATTTCGAGCTTTTTGTTTTAAGCCTGGGAAACTGTATTTCAGTCCATATTCTGATCATTTTCTCATGATTAATAAAAATGGTATATGTGCGACATGACGTTTCTCTTGCAAGCAGGTTTGACCTTCTGGATATTTGCGTCAATGGACCAAAAGAGAAGCTAGATTCAACTGTTATTAGCCAGGTATTCCACCTGAACACTTTTACTGGTTTATTTCACAATGTTTTATTACAATTATAATTAGTATAGAGAACGATAAGCTGCTCTGTATTATTTATATAGCCGCATAGACTCCATTTCACAACTGAAAAACATTATTTTAGTCCTTTTTTGAACTTCTAAGATCTCTACTCTTTTGTCCCTTCTCTGCTTTAGTATTTGCTTATTATTTCTGATGGAACTTCACTTTTTATAATGTTACATTGAATTGCTAATGCTATTGAATTTCGACTATCTTATCCATTTTTTTTTTTTGATACGTTCTTATCCATTTTTATCATGGAAGAAGATTTTCAATTGACAGTTATTAGTCAGCATCTGATACTGTACTTCTGCAGCCAGCTATCTATGTCACGAGTCTAGCTGCTGTAGAGTTACTTCGTGCCCGTGATGGAGGTCAGCAGATAATTGATTCTGTTGATGTCACATGCGGTCTTAGCCTGGGAGAATATACAGCTCTGGCATTTGCTGGGGCTTTTAGGTGAGTCATCCAACTCAACAAAATTACTTGCATGTGTTACTTTTTCCATGTGAAAGCAACATTGTGCTACATGAACACAAAGAAATCAAATAGATAGACACACCCTTCTATTAATGCATGTTTAGCATATCATTGACTCGATAGAATAGGAGATTATCACATCCATAGACTCCTGACTTACCTGCCTTTCTAATTCATATGTCTGAAATCCTTTATTTCCCTTTCATTCTTGTATTGACACATCCTTCTTCTGGATTTGTTTTAATCTGTAAGCTTTGAGGATGGACTCAAGCTGGTCAAATTAAGGGGAGAAGCTATGCAGGTACCCATCCCATAATTGGTAACAATTGTTGTAGTCTTATGTTCCAGATATATATTGTACTCTCTTCTAGCTCTTTTTTTTTGGACTGGCTCTAGGAAGCTGCCAATGCTGCTAAAAGTGCCATGGTCAGTGTAATAGGACTGGATTCAGAAAAGGTTCAGCAGTTGTGTGATGCGGCCAATCAAGAAGTCGACGAAGCTAATAAAGTTCAGATTGCAAATTACCTATGTCCTGTAAGATTCTTTTAAATCTGCCTTTTATTTTGATTAGCTGAGCTGGGTAATTTGCTTCTCCACTAATGTGATGTACATTTGATTCTTTTCATTGGATGCATTTTACTATGGTAGGGAAATTATGCTGTATCTGGAGGTGTGAAAGGAGTGGAAGCAGTAGAAGCCAAAGCAAAATCATTCAAGGCTCGAATGACGGTATTTCTCTCTTTAAATTTGAACGCTGTCTAGTGCCATCTTTCCACCGGCAATAAAGCTGCATCTTACCTCTTTTCTCAGGTGCGTCTAGCTGTTGCTGGTGCTTTCCACACCAGTTTTATGGAACCAGCTGTCTCAAGATTGGAAGCTGCATTAGCTGCTACTGAGATCAGAACTCCAAAAATACCAGTTATCTCCAATGTTGATGCACAGCCACATGCGGATCCTGACACAATTAAGAAGATACTGGCATGCCAGGTATGCTTATCATAACTTGCACTTCTCAAGCTTCAGCTGGAAATATAAATGCATCATAAATGCAAAATTACAGGTGACTTCACCTGTTCAATGGGAAACAACGGTGAAGACTCTCCTGACCAAGGGGTTGAAGAAGAGTTATGAATTGGGACCTGGAAAGGTATAATATTCAGACTTCAAGCCTTGGGATATCTACTAAAATTGGGGACACAAACTCGTTAAAGTCAATTATTAATGAGCTCTCTCATCTGTTCCTTGTAAATTTTTGTATCAGGTTATTGCCGGCATTGTGAAAAGAATGGACAGGAGTGCTGACATTGAGAATATCGGTGCTTGAGAAGGTCATTGGAAGTAGCTCCTTCAGCAGCATCTTGCGGTGGTCATATTCGTAGCATTTGGAGTTCGAGAAGATGCTCCTTATTCAAGAATTAGCCAGATAATACATTAGGTTGGATTTTTTTGGGTAGTATAGACCGGTATGAGATTTTTCTTTGGCTCCATACCGTAGCAGTTTGAGAGTTCACTTTCATCGATGTTCATGACTGAAAAAAAATTAATAATATTAAAAAATAATATTTTAATAATATTTTATTCAACTCATCTAAAATCATTTCATCTCATCTCATCTTATTTTACTATCTAAATGAGCCCAGATAGAAGGGAATCATAGTTTGATTTTTATCTCATGTGATTCAATTGGCTTTCATCAGTTGTGACTATGATTAATCATAAGCCCTTTGATATTTAATCATCACAGAGGAACTAACATTCCACACGACGAAAATTAGAGAACACATTATGCCATCCAACAATGCACAGAAGCACTTTATGTTGCTGTTGCTGCACAGAAAAGTATCTTTGTGTTGGCAATTCAATTGTAATCTCACAAAAAGAACCAAGAACAACATTACAAGGAGAAGGAAAAGGAAAATGGTGTCCCACAGAGCCACCCACAAACCCAACAGCAGAAAATGTGATCTCTATTTAGGAAGTTTAAAATACAAGATCAAGATGAATATGGCGATGACAAGAACTGCAATATTAATGGAGCCAAATTATCCACTTGTTCCTGCTCATTCTCCTTGACACGGCGGTCAAAACTCCAATGCAGCGTGTTACGAGCATGCAACAGAGACTTTCGCTTTGAGGAACTGAAACATCAAGCTCCTCTGTTTCCAGCTCGGTTCTTCTACTTTCCTTAATTCTGTCGCCAGATTTGCCTAATCTCTCCATTGACATCATTAATCTTGTTCTCTGATCAAAAGATGTCTTGAGTTCATCCGCCATACCAAATCGCAACAACTCATCTCGGGGTCCTGGCAGCTGGATTTAATTTAGTATATATGGACAGAATCGGACTGATTACACCTCGTGAAGTGTTTGGTTAAAAAAAATTCTCTCTCCAAGTTGATTAGGTTGCGGGTTTCTTGCTTCATGATCCGTTTTTTTGAATCAAAGGATTTCACTTCATTGATTCCAGACTTCTATCTCAGAAACTGTGTTTCTCCTTTGCTTTTGTTTAAGCAGATAAATCTATATCACGTTCTTCCCAGAGAAAATCTACAAGCAAAAAGATTTTAGCAGAAAATGTGCACAAAGTTACATATGATGCATACACAATGTTACAATGAGCTTGTTCCTAAATCAAGAACACCAGCTGCCGTACAATCATGCACTGTTATCACATTTGCTTATCAATTCAGACCGGTTCACCCAAAAACTAAATATTGCTCAAGTTGATTGAAAACAATGATTACGATTCAACGTAGTTTCAAATCTTTGACAAAAATCAGAGGCAGAAAAGAAAAGGGGAAAAAAAGAAGCAACTCCAATCCGATACGAAGAAGATCCTCTCCCAAGTCTCAGTTCTGAATTGTACTTGGGTTGTGATGCGGTGGTTATCTGAGTCTCCGAAGGCGATCGATCCATTGTGCCTCGGGGACGCGGCCCACCCAATCAGGAGCCACTCCACCGAACGAAACCCCACGCATGGCCTCCATCACTCGCGTCGCATTCTCCGGCGTTAGCGGAGCGTTCCTTCGACTCTCGTCTTCTCTGAAAGCCCTCACAACTGCCGAATCCGAATCCGAACCCGAACCCAACCTCATCCTCTCTTCCTCCTCGTCTTCGCTGCTCTTCTCCTCCTCCTCCTCCTCCTCAAGGTCGTCGTTTATTTCAAGAGACGCTATCCCGTTCTCTGCTTCCACGGATTGCGTGTGGTACCCACCGTTAGTGAGGCGTTGGTGTAAACCAGAGGCGTGATCTTCGTCTGAGCTGACTTCGTCGTCGTCGTCGACGGCGGAGATAGGCTGATAGTATTCCGGGACCTCGTCGGGATTCGTGTCGGAATCGCTTCCGTGAGCGCCGTCTGCGAATGCGATGCACATTGGTAGTACAAATTGTGGGGAGATAGCAACAAAGCAAGGTGATTGAGATACAATTGGGTGCAAAGAATAGTGCTTAGGTCAGGTAATTGAAGAGAGACTCGACGTAATTACTTTCCATAATAGCGAGAATAATCGGTTTACATACCTTCAACAACATCAGTAGAAGAGTTAGAAATAGCGTTCATATTTTGAGATCCAGATTTCAGACGGATAGAGAGAAAGGATGAGATGGGAAAAAGAGAGAAGCAGTACTTGAATTGTGTTGAATAGAGAGGAACGATTGATTTAGATAATTACGGAGTAAAAAAATTTGAGCGGAAAATAACAAAAATGAAAATCGAAATGCACCAGCCGGGAATCGAACCCGGGTCTGTACCGTGGCAGGGTACTATTCTACCACTAGACCACTGGTGCTTACTGTTCTTGTTGAATTTGCGTATTTATTATTATTTAGAGCACTGGCATTGGACTTCCAATGTCTAAAATTTGATGAATTTTGCTCAAAACATACGGTATTGGATTCACCTTTTACTTAAATCTGAAGTTTTTAGCTAAAGTGAAGTTTCATTTATCTTCAAACTTGGCGAACTACTATTCAACTTCTATCGGAATATTTTATTACGAAAATACTCTTTCGCACGTAAAACAGTTCTTTCTTCCCTCTCTATTTTGCTTTCTTCCTCTACCCCGAAATCCCGAAATCTCTCTTCGATTCCTCTCCCTTTCTTTCTTCCTCTCCTCTTCCTTTCTTTCTTCACGAATCTGGCAAAGCAGTTATTTCTTCCCTCTCTTCTCTGCTTTCTTCCTCTACCCTGAAATCCCGAAATCCTCAATGGCCCCTTCCCCTTTCTATCTACAGGAATTCAGAGAAAGAAAATAACATAATCTGTAGATTAGTTTCTATTTTCGTAGGAACTAAAAAGGGTTTTATTTGTAAACTTATCTATCTGTGTTTGTGCAGGTCTGTGTTGATTGCATATGTTTAGGCAAGTATGTATGTAGGGTTTCTGTTTTGTTGTTCTGCTGCTGTCCTGATTTATTTAGGTACCCATGAATTACGGTGGCTTTGGAAATGTCTAGAATTTCTTTAGTTTGGATAACTAAGGAATTAAACATTTTTTTTTTCTGTATTTAAATCAAAGTTTCAGATTCAGCAATAATCGAATTGATATGAGGAATGTTTGTTTGATGATGGCTTTTGCCTTTAAGCTTTAGGGATCATCACTTCATCTATCATCCTTGCCGTCTTCTAGGTCTTAGTCTCTCTGTTCTTTTTGCTATTCCCTCATATTATGAATCTCTGATTGCTGTCTTAGACAATATCAAGGTATTGAATATTAGAGTAAATCAAGAGAAGCCTACCCACAAGCAGCAAGAGCCACCTCAGCCAACTCAGAATCTTCCAGAAATTGGTACCCTCTAGAATAAGTCTGTTGTAACAAACTTTTATTCTCTTTTTGTTCTGCTTGCTATGCTCGTGCCTATATAACAATACACTGAGGCAATATGTATAATGATCAATGAAATGAATATTCAGAAACGAAACAGGTCTTCAGATTCATAATATTGGTGATTGAAGTTCCCCATTAACTCTTCCTCTTTCAAACTTCATAATCTTCTTCACGTTCATTCTATAACAAAAAAATTGGTTTCTATTCTACAATTTTGCACTGACAATTCTTATTTCTTCGAATTTCATTCTACCCATTTTTGTGTGAAGGACAAAGTGACCAAGAAGCTCCTCATCAGCGGGCCAACCCGTAATGGGCTATATCAATTTCCATCCTCTCCGTCGCTATCTTCAATCTCTGTTCATCTGGGTGAATGAGCTACTCTTGGCTGTTGGCATTGAAGACTTGGACACCCATCTCTTTCTGTCGTCTCTCAACTTCTACGTCACAACTGTTTGTCAAAATTCTCCAATCATTTACCTTTTGTTTGTCCTAAATGTCCTATGGCTAAGGCCCATCAACTAGGGGTGCTACCCGCATGGTGCGGGGCGGGGGCACCCCCTCCCCGCCCCCCGCCCCGCACCATGCGGGTGATGGGGGTTTTTCCCCCGCACCCCGCCCCCGGGAGGCGGGGGCGGGGTCCCCCGCCCCGGTGCCGGGGGGCGGGGGAAAAACTCCCATCCGCCCCGCCCCCCGCCATAATATTAAAAAAAAAAATTTTTAGTCTAAAAATATTTTTTTAGACCAAAATTATAATATAATTTAAATAATAAATTAAAATTTATAAATATAAAAAAAATTTAAACTCATTAGAGTTAGATTTTGGATTGATTTGGCCTCCTAGGCCAATCTTTATATAGGAGGCCAAGGCAATACAATAGTCATCTTTAAGCAATGTGGGACTTACTACTAAGTCCCACATTGCTTAAAGATGACTATTGTATTGCCTTGGCCTCCTATATAAAGATTGGCCTAGGAGGCCAAAGCAATCCAATGACTTGAATATAATTTTAAGTCTTTTATAAATTGTGTATATTTATATACAATATATTTATTTAATATATATAAATAAAATTTTAATTTTAATGCGGGCGGTGAAAGAACACAGAGTATCCAGCCCCGGCTCTCTCTCTCTATGGGTATGGCGGGTAACCATATGGCGGGTTTTATAGGTGCTGAAGGGTGGGGCCACCCACCCCTACCATCAACTCCCTTTTGTTCCTTTTAGTTCTACACGGACTATTAAGCCCTTAGAGTTGTTATGGGCTGATGTATGGGGCCCAGCTCCTTTTATTTCAAGAAATGGTTACAAATATTATCTCTCTATAGTTGATCACTTCACAAGATTTACCTAGTATTTTCCTCTTAAAAATAAATCTGATGTACTTTCAATTTTTACCACCTTCATTCAATTTGCAGAAATATTTTTTAACACCAAAATAATCTCCATTCAAACTGATGCAGGGGGAGAATTTCTTCCATTAACCTCACTTTGCAAAAATCTTGGTATTCTTCATCGTTACTCTTGTCCACACACACATCAACAAAACGGTCTCGTTGAACGCAAACACCGTCACATTGTTGAAACTGGGCTTGCCTTACTAGCCCAAGCGTCTCTTCCTTTCTCTTTTTAGGCTGACGCCTTTGAAACTGTCACTTACCTTATCAATCTCCTCCCAACATCAATTTTGCAAAACCGCTCACCTTATTTCATGATTCATCATAAATCACCCGATTACACATTTCTTAAAATTTTTGGATGTGAGTGCTGGCTCAACCTTCGACCATACAACCGTCACAAATTAAATTTTCGATCCACTTCATGTTTATTTCTTAGATATAGTTCTCCTCATAAAGGATACAAATGTCTCGTTCTTCACCAAATTGGCTCTATATATCACGAGATGTTATTTTTAATGAGACAAACTTTCCATACAAAAAGCCCACTACTGTACCTCCCTCCCAGCCCATTCCTCCCACTGCCATCCTCCCTCTTTTTCCTCAATCTATTTTGGGCCCAATTCCCTCCAACATTGCCTCGGATAGAACTCAACCCATCTCTAACTCTAGTCAATCTCATCCTTCGCCCGTTTGTAACTCTGGCCCATCTCATATCTCCCCTACTTCTCCTGTTTAGCCCATCATTCCTAATCCCTTCATGACATCCTCTCTCAATTCCACTTCATCTTCCTTTTCAGAAATGCCTAACCCATTTCCTGCAGCTACTCAACCATCAACAACCTGCCCTCCAGTTGCCGTAAATCCTCCAAGATCGCTAATCATCACTAACTCTATCACTAATTCCTCTTGACCCCGTACCTTCACTGATGGCACTGTTCCATTTCCCTCTTGACACTGTTACGTATCCATTGTGCTGGTACCCGATGAACCATCCTCCTTCACTGTTGCCTCTAAATTTCCAGAATGGAAAGAAGTCATGTACCAAGAATACTAAGCCCTTGTTAAAACCAACACTTGTCAATTTGTTTCCCCTTCCTCTGTTTCTAACCTTATTGGATGCAGGTGGGTATTTCGGACAAAGCTGCGATCCGATGGCTTAATTGAAAGACGAAAGCGAGGCTCGTGGCCAATGGCTTTCATCAACAAATCGGTATTGACTACACCGAAACGTTCTGGTAAAGCCATCAAACATTCGGTTAGTCCTCTCAATCGCAACTGCTCGTGGCTGGTGTCTTAGACAAATAGACATACAGAATGCTTTCCTTCATGGTCACCTCTCTGAAACAATTTTTATGCAACAACCCCAAGGGTTTGTTGATCCACAGAGACCTCATTTTGTTTGCAAGTTGAACAAAGTAATCTACGGTCTTAAGTAGGCTCCCCGAGCATGGTTCTCGGAATTGAGCTCTTGGTTCATTATGGATTTTCTGCATCAAAGGGTGACCCGTCTCTTATTATTATGAACACATCATTAGTATGCATGTTCATCCTTGTGTATGTTGATGACATGATTATTACATCTTCATCATCCCTTCCTGTTGATAATCTCATTTACTCTCTTGGTCGTGCCTTCCCTGTTAAAGATTTAGGCAAACTGTCTTTTTTTCTTGGTTTGGAACTTGACTGCCTTACGGATGGTATCTTCATAAGTTAGCGAAAATATATTTAAGACCTGTTAAAAAAGACCAATATGAGTTCTGCCAATCTCATCTCCTCACCCATGTCAGCTTCAACAAAACTTTCCAAATTTGATTCTCCACCTTTTGAAGATGTCACCTTATTTAGAAGCACTGTTGGAAGTTTGCAGTACCTCTATTTAATAAGACCTAATGTCTCTTTTGCTGTAAATAAGGTGTGCCAATTTATGCATGAACCCAAACTTACCCACTGGACTGATGTCAAAAGAATTATTCGGTATCTCAAAGCCACCATTAATCATGGCCTTTTTCTTTCAAAACAGTCTTCTTTCATTTTGCATGCATACTTTGATACAGACTGGGCAGGGTGCCCAGATGACAGAAGATCTACTAGAGGCTTCTGTATTTTTCTGGGTAATCATCCAATCTCATGGAGTTCAAGAAAGCAACATACTATTGCAAGGTCCAGCACTGAAACTGAATACAAATCCTTAGCAAATACCATTGCTGAACTTATTTGGCTACAAACTTTGATTAAAAAGCTCGGCTTTTCTCTCTCACAACCCCCTGTTTTATGGTGTGACAATTTCAGGGCAACATATCTCACTTCTAATCCTGTGTATCACTCTCGCACAAAACATATGGATATAGATTTTCATTTTGTGAGAGATAGGGTGGCTGCCAAAACCTTACAAGCCCAATTCTGCAGCAGCAAAGATCAAATTGCCGATGTGTTTACTAAGCCCTTGGTGTCTGATAGGTTCTTCATTCTCAGAACGAGTCTTCGTGTGCTTGACACCCCACTTGACTCGATGGGGCATATTAGAGTAAATCAAGAGAAGCCTACCCACAAGCAGCAAGAGCCACCTCAGCCAACTTAGAATATTCCAAAAATTGGTATCCTCTAGAATAAGTCTGTTGTAACAAACTTTTATTCTCTTTTTGTACTGCTTGCTATGCTCGTGGCTATATAACAATACACTGAGACACTATGTATAATGATCAATGAAATGAATATTCAGAAACTCTATCTCCTTCTGTTACTGAATTTGGTTGTTGTTTTTAAGACTTCATCGAAGATGTTGTGTGTTTCTATACCATAATACCATCTTTCGAGACTGAATGGCTTCTAAAAAGGTCTTGCTGTCATTTTACAATTCTGAGGCATTATTTGAAATAGAAAAATGTTGTCTTTTATCTGGTGGTTTTTTATACTGTTATTGGTTATTGTTTTGCACTTGGTTTATTTTGATTGGAATGGGGTTAAAAGAAATCGTCTTGATGGTGTTGTGTTTTGAGTTTTATTTCGGATTTGATCCAACTTCAAGGTGGTGTCTTTTTAAAAAGTAGAGTTTTGAAAGTTCAACCATGGTTTCTATTCCATAAATGATATGAATTTATTTTTTAACTTTAAGTAATCCAAAGTGATTTCTTAAATTTTTGTCCTTTTAAGATTAATGGCAGGATCCTGCCTTGTTTGGTTCATTTGGTACATATTTTCTCCAACATAAACTGTACAGTTG